>NC_091435.1:35489382-36089382 GCF_964237555.1 Oryctolagus cuniculus
CATGCCTTTTTGCTTTTTTTAAGATTTATTTATTTGAAAGCAGAGTGACATAGAGAGAGAGAGATACACAGAGAAATAGATCTTCCATATGCTGGTTTACTTCCCGAACATCCACAACAGCTGGCCTTGGGCCAATTCAAAGCCAGGAGCCAAGAAATTAATGCAGGCCTCCCATGTGGGTGGCAGAGGCCCAAGTACATGGACCATTCTGCATTGCTTTCCCAGACACATTAGCAGAGAGCTGCATCAGAAACAAAGCAGCTGGGACATAAACTAGCTTTCCTATATGGGATACTCTTAGACTAGCATTGTAGGTGGTGGCTTACCCAGTTGCGCCACAATGCCAGCCACTGACGTTCCTGTTCCCAGCCTTTCAGAATGCATCTGCTCAACCGAGCTTCATTCTGTCACATTGCTCTTCCTGCTCACAATCCTCAAAATTAAGAACCTTTTCTTCTGTTGTGTTGCATGGTTTATTTAGAAATTTGCTGCTGCTGGTTGTTAGCAATATGATCTAAGGGGAATTATCTAATTTCTTGGAATTTTTACTTCTTTATCTATAAAATGATGGTCACAGGGTAGGCAGTAAGATGTCTGCATTTCATGTCCAAGTACCTAAGCTCAAGTCCTGGCACCAGCTCCCAACTCTAGCTTTCCACTAATGCAGACTCTGGGAGGGACCCAGTAATGACAGATGTTTTGGGGCCATGGCAAATGTTTTGGGGAGCGAACCAGTGGATAGTGACTCCCTCTCCCCTTCTCTCTCTCTCCGCCTTCTTCTTAAATAATAAAAATAAAATGAAAATGGTAGTTGTGAACTATAGCACATATGGGATTCTTAATTTAAAAAAAAAAAAGATTTACTTACTTATTTGAAAGGCAGAGTTACAGAGAGGGAAAGAGTGAGAGAGAGAGAAAGAAAAATATTCCATTTCACTTTCCAGATGGCTACAATGGCTGGGGCTGAGCCCAGGCTGAAGCCAGGAGCCAGGATGGAAGCACTTGGGCCATCTTATGCTGCTTTTTCTAGGCCATTATCAGGGAATTGGATCAGAAGTGGAGCAACTAGGAATGAAACCTATGCCCATAAGTGATGCTAACATTGCAGGCAGCAACTTTACCTGCTACTCCATAATGTTGGCCCAAAGAAGGGATTTTTTTTTAAATGATCATGCAAGGTAATTAAATTTGGATTTAACTGAAACTTTAATTTAAAAGTACAAAGTTAATAGTGCTATAATGTATAGGTGCCACACCACAATGGAATAGGAATGAATATATTAATATTTGCTTTATCATTTGAAGAACAAAGAGAGGTTATCAAAAATAAATGTTTATCAGACTTACCATTACAAAATTTGTCCTGTGCTAATATTTAGAATTCCTGACAGAAATTTTAACTCATTATAATAAAACCAATAACATCACAGAATATAGCTTGATGTATCCTTCAAATGAAGTTAATTTAAATGGTCCAAATACATTGAACTGAGGAATAGCTTGTGTTCCTGACTTCAGGTCTTTCAACTCAATCCCAAAAGAAATTGTTCAAAGAGAAATACCTGCAGTTTTCTCATGGAACTCACCGAACCCATGGCCCAGGATTAGCTTTTGCTCTACATCCTAGAGAGAAGTTTCCTGTGCATTTTATTATCCTCTCATTAAAGAATAAAAGACCAGATAAGCACATTCAAAAGATAATATTTCTTGGAAGAACAGACAGTATGGACCTCTGAGATTCTTGTATTCTGCTTCTTAGGCCATCATGAATAGGCATATATGTGATCAAATATGGAATTCAATTAAGAATAGTAAGTAGCTAAGTAAGAAGGAATTCAAGGTGAATGAGTTGGGGAAGGCGGGGAGAGGGAGAAGTCTGCTTTTGGCTTACAGATCTGTTTGAAATATTAAACCCAACTGTCATCCAAAGAGTTTGTAATAACCAAGGTCTTCTACGCTGACCCCTCAGTCTTTTCTGCACTAGGGTCTTCCAGGAGTCCTCTAAACAGTGCTTGGCAAAAGTTTCTCCTTTGCTTAAAGTTTTATTGTCACCCAAACTAACTTGGTTTCTTCCTCTAATATTTTAGAGAAGAAAGGTCGGGACATGAATGACCTCAATCCATTACATTCCTTTCCACATACTCCCTCATTGGACTAGGGCAGGGCTTTCTGTTATATCTACATGATGCCATGAGGCATTTGGGTCCACAATATAGCTCTATGATCTTATCTCTTGGGATTAATTTTTTATATAGTGTAGAATTGGAAACCATAGTTTTTTTTATGGCTCAAATTAGTGAGCTGTGAAGCAAAACTGGATAATGACCTCCCTGTTGTAGTTGGGACTCTTCATTTCTGGAACTATAATACTTGTAGCTCAACTTTTAACATGGACAGCTAGAAGGATAAATAAAGGGAAGTAAACACATGGGTTTCATACCGCCCCAGTGAAAAAAGAACTGGACACTTATCACCAAAATATTTCTCTGTTACTTTAATAGAAAACACAGCTTTTACCCATTTAAAGGCTGACCTGACCAGGGCCCTTGCACTAGGGTTGCTAAACCCAGCCCTTCCAAACAAGCCAGCAATCAGACATACTAACTGCTGCCCGAGGGATATCTGTGCCAAACTCCAAAAATGCTGTTTTGGGTCAAACTGGACTAGTACAAAACTGTAGTCAACACTTCTTGGATGAGGCCAGACAACTCTAGGACCAGGCCAAACAGGGATGGAAATTCTGGCTGTCATCTCTCCTTGGCACTACAGCTCTCACATACTTACTGTTTCTCTTTGGACCATGTCTGTAATGAACTCATTCATTTTGTTTCTAATGGAATACAGGCCATCAGTTCCAGATGGTCATGAGACAGGGCTTCCAGTCTTTCCTGGTGGATTATGTGACTAGCTGTCTGGACTGTGCAAGAAAATAATTTCCCAGACCACCTCTGATTACCATAGGACATACAGCAAGAGAAAACACATAACCAGCTCTATACCCATATGCCAGCTTGAAGAAAATACAGAAGATAGACCTTCACTCATTCTATCCCCCCCTTAAGCTTATGGGTTACTTCTCTTGAAAGGGGAACATTAAAGTAGGTAGGTAGATATTATCCTCTATGTGTCAAAGGGGCTAAAGAAAAAAATGAGAAGTTTTGTGTAATTGAATGAGGGAAGAAAGGTAGAAGCAAGCCTTGGAAGCAGACCAGCATTTGCACTTCAAAAGTCTTATCCTTGTTCATAACCTTGTTAGGTGGGTTCCAGCCTTCTCCCTGGGGGAATCTTAGGATAATCTCCCCTGCCCTGCACCAAAGGGGGATATTAGGACCAACAGTTATATATCTACAATTTTGCTCTTGTTGGATAATCTTGTTAGGTAGGTCCCAACCCTCTCCTAGAGGCAGTTTAGGGGAACCTTCTCAACCTTCTACCAATGAAGTTCTGGGGGGAATTACAGGAATTCCATGCCCAGGAAGCCCTCCACCCAGTAATGTCAGAAAACAGGGGGAGAGGAGGAAAAACAGAGGTCCTACACCCATAATCATAAAAACTATAATCTGAACACAGTCTGGGTTCTCAGTTCTTTTCTAAGATGCTCACCTGGCCTGTCAGTTACACTCTGTTTATTAAACTTGGCTAGCATGCTTACGGCTAAGAGAGAGAGAAGAGAGAAAAAATATTTTAAAATCTAAGTTCACACATGCTAACTAGAGTGTCACTAGAGGCAACTATTATAACACAATTTTCACAATATTTTTAGCAAAATGATATGATTTTAAAGGCGCTACATACACACCTTAGGAATATGTTATATTAAACTGTTATGGAAGCAAAGACATCTTGAGGTTACGTGTACAAAAATTACAGTAAAATACATCTAGCTATTGCAAAAAGGAAGTTAAAATTAGACCAAATGGCCTAAATATCTACAGAAGTAAGCATCTAGTAAAGCCAAGAGATTTAACTGGAAGATGGAAGGCAAGATGAAGAGTAGGATCCCAAAGCACTCTTTTAATAAAATTATAAAAATTATTTATCTCTATATATTGGGGGATGAGGAGTTAGAGTGAGTGCAAGAATATTTCCATCCGCCGATTCATTTGCAAAAAGCTTACAAAAACTAGGCCTGTGTTAGGCAGAAACTGGGAACCTGGAACTAAATCCAGGACTCCCACATGGGTAACAGGGACCCAATTACTTGAACCATAACCTGTGGCCCCTCAGCATCTACATTAGCAGGAGCATAGCTATAACTTGAAACATGAATGTTGTACATGAGGCATCTTAACTACATCTTAACTACATGAGGCAAGCCAGGAAGGTGTGCCTGTGCTCCGAGGGGACTCACTGCAGACGGACTAAAGAGATGAGTGGAAGAAGCCTGTAGAAAACTAAAAGAAAGGCATTTAGGCTGAGACAAATCTCACCAGCATTAAGGATATGACTCATAGTGCATCCCTATTTGTACTCCCAAGACTAAAGTGTTCTAGGAGCCTGGGTCAATGGTCAAACATGAGTCATATATAAAACCTGGCTTATATATTCGAAGTTAATTTATTTAAAAAAATCCCACAACTTTTTCATAGGATAGAATTTAACATATCATGTAATCTCATGTGTATTATATATATATATATATACACACACAGGTGTGTAAAGAATTTACTTATGTGTGTATGTAAATACATATAAGGATGTATGAAACATCTTCAAAAAGTTCACAGAGATCAACATTTTGCCCACAATACGGGCACCAATTTGAGTCCAGGCTGCCCCATTTCCACCACAGTTTCCTGCTAATGTGCCTGGAAAAGAACAGAAGATTGCCAAGTGTTTGAACCCTTGCCCCATGTGGGAGACCTCAATGAAGCTCTTGGCTCCTAGGTTCTGCCTGGCCTAAGCTTGTCCACAGTAGTCATTTGAGGAATGAACCAGCAAACAGAAGACCTCTCTCCCTCTCCCAATCCCTCTCCGTCTCTCCCTATACTCTTTCAAATAAATAAATAAATCTTTTCTAAAAAGTTCATGGGAAAATTCATATTTTGAAAAACTATGCCTAGATTTCAACATTTGCATTAAAATAAATTTATCTTTTAATTTCATTTTTTCTACAAATTCTTTGAAACATGCTCCTGTATGCAGCTTTGCTTATCTTAGCAGAGAAACTCAAGCAACTGATAACAGTGTGCCTCTAGGGAGGAAATTGGGAAGTAGTTTAAGAAGGAAAAGTCGATGTATTTTTAACTTTTTACATGAGTGTGCATTTGCAACATTTTTACTATGATATATTTCCTCATAAATGCTTCACAAAATTTAATTATAAATAGAACAAATAGGCCTTACTTAGCATGCATAAATATTTTTCAGAAAATAAAATTATATGCATAAGGCAGTCAATATCTGCTTTTATTTTTCATAGTAAAAACAATAATGTAGTGCAGCACTCTGGCATAGCGGGGCAGGGGGACCACCTCCTGCAGTGCTGACATCTCATATGGGCACTGGTTAGAGTCCTGGCTGCTACACTTCCTACCTAGCTCTTGGCTATAGACTGGGAAAGCAGTAGAAGATGGCCCAAGTCCTTGGGCTCCTACACCTGCATGGAGGACCAAGAAGAAGCTCCTGGCTTCAGATCAGTGCAGCTCTGGCTGTTGGCGGCCAACTGGGGAGTGAACCAGTGAATGGAAGACCTCTCTCTCTGCCTCTCCTCCTCTCTCTATGCAACTCTTTCAAATTAATAAATAAACTAAAAAAAAAATGTTGTATTGGTTAATCTATTGTTGTAGAATACAAAACAGTGTGATTGTAAAGATTTCAAAAGTTTTACAAAGCAAAGTTCATTTCTGCCATTAATATTCTAGGGTCAGTCTGAAAGGAAATAAATTGATTTGATTATGAGATAACATTTAATGCTTCATTTTCATTTTTCTGTATCTACCAGGAAATTCAGGTGGGTGATGCTAAATTGTAGTTCCTGGCACACTTGTTTCCCCATTTCTTCTATGCAAAGTCTTATCTGACTTTATTTTTATATTTATGCAGCTATTAACTGCATAAATATAGTGATATATATATATATATATAGTGGTAGTGATTGTTTAAATTTAACTAATAATATGCAAGTGCAATAATGGATTGCACAACTAACTCCAAGACAGTATTTTCAAAAACTTCTAGCTAAAATTATATGTACTAAGCTTTCTAGTGTGCATATAGCAATGCATATAAATTATTTTTAAATGTTACTCTTTATTAAAAATAAATAAATAAAAATGTTACTCTTTAGTCGTCTGTCCTCGTTATTAAGGGAAAAAATGCCTTTTAGGTCAAATAGAAGGAAAGCTAATGACTTCCTGAGCAGGATAAATAACAGAAATATCTTGAAGACATACTAAGCACTGGTTTACTTGATAAATTTGCTCACCTGGGAAGCTAGAAACTCGAATTAGCCTTCAAGAATTCTTGAGAAATACTGAACCAGGCCCCAAATTCCAGGAGAATGGGCAAAGAAAGTGTATATTGTGGCTCCACAAGACCCATCTATCATTCATATTGAGGCTATTTCTGCTTCTCAACTGAAAGTGATTTTATTCTGCCCTCCCTTACCCACCAAGGATAGGTGGTGATATGTGAATATATATATATATATATATACACACACACACACACACACACACATATATATATATTTAAGATTTGTTATTTATTTGAAAGTCAGAGTTACACAGAGAGAGAAGAGGAGACAGAGACAGAGAGAGAAGAGGAAGAGGAAGAGGAAGAGGGAGAGGGAGAGGGAGAGGGAGAGGGAGAGGGAGAGGGAGAGGGAGAGGGAGAGGGAGAGGGAGAGGTCTTCCATCTGCTGGTTCACTCCCCAGTTGGCTACAACAGCTGGCGCTGTGCTGATCTGAAGCCAGGAGCCAGGAGCTTCTTCTGAGTCTCCCTGCACAGGTGCAGGGGCCCAAGCACTTGAGCCATCTGCCACTGCTTTCCTAAGCCATAGCAGAGAGCTGGATTGCAAATGGAGCAACTGGGACTTGAACTAGTGCCCATGGGATGCTGGCACTGCAGGTGGCGACTTTACCTGCTACAACAAAGTGCCGGTCCCTGAATATATTTTTGGTTTCCACAAATGGAGATGGAGGCTGATATACACATCTATTCAGTGTAGGCCAGGACTGTGGCTAACCAGCCTACAATGTGTGCAGCTCAGTCCCCTGAACAAAGGATTATCCATCCTTGAAAGCAGCAGCATCCAGGTGGAGAAATCCTGGTCTGGATCAATTCTCCTCCCGGCTTTTGCTGCCCTTCCAGGGGGTCATGCAAGACAAGGAGATGTACCTTTCTCCCTTTGCTCAGCCAGATTTTGCTTGAATAGACAGGGTAGAGAACAAAATGCAGGGAGGTAAATAAATTTATTATTGTTACCAAAATGTTTCTCTCATCTATGAAAGAGAGATTAGAAGGATTCAGGAAGAGAATGTGTGGAGCACTTAATTACCTATAGCATATAAAGAAGCTAAGCAAAATGTAAAAACAGAGCAAAGGTGTTACTCTGGATGGCAGGATATGGTGGTCAAATTCACTGGCTTCCCAGAAAAGCAGGATCAGTTCAAACTATGTATTCAAGTTATTTCTACTTGGTGCCCTAACAAAATAAAAACAGCAGAGAGACAGAGACAGAGAGAAAGATCAAGCTTTTCTTTTAAGAAGGACCATCCAAGCAAACTGTTTTACCAGAAAATAAATTATTTTGGCTACAGTTTCCAATATTCAGTATTTGGTTAGGAATTATAAAGGTTAGAGAGGAGCTAGCAACAAAATTAACAATCAAGGGGCTGACATTGTGGCATAGTGGGTAAAGCCACCACCTGTGGTCTGGCATCCCATATGGGCATCGATTCAAGTCTCAGCTGTTCCCCTTCCAATCCACATCTCTGTTATGGCCTGGGAAATCAGTAGAGGATGTCTCAAGTGCTTGGGCTCCTGTTCCCGTGTACCCATGTGGGAAGTCCAGAGTTAGCTTCTGGCTCCTAGCATTGGATTGGCTTAGCTCCAACCATTGTGGCCATTTCGGGAGTGAACCAGTAGGTGGAAGACCTTTTTGTCTTTCCCTCTCTCTATGAATCTACCTCTTAAATAAATAATTAAAAAATTGACAATCAATAATGAGTTATGGATGTGAATGTGTGGAAAATACTTTAAATGTTGCTATATATTTGATAATGGCAGAAATGAACTATTGAGTACATGTAGAAACAAATTTTCTATACACCTGTATTTTTTTCTGACCCACATTGTAGGATTATAATAAAAATATTAAGATGCTAAATTTTCCTTATCTTTTGAAGAACTATTTTTCCTAATTTATGAAATATATCCATTTAAATAAGGTTTAAAAAACTCTTGGGGCCAACGCTGTGGCATAGTGGGTAAAGCTGCCACCTGCAGTGCCAGCATCCCACATAGGAGCTGGTTTGAGTCCTGGCTGCTCTACTTCTGATCCAGCTCTCTACTATGGCCTGGGAAAGCCATGGAAGATGGCCCAGGTCCTTGGGCTCTTACACAAGGGGAGACCTGGAGGAAGCTCCTGGCTGCTTGCTTAGGATCCACCCAGCTCTGGCCATTGCGGCCATTTGGGGAGTGAACCAATGGATGGAAGACTTACTTTCTCTCTCTCTCTCTGTAACTCTGCCTTTCCAATAAATAAACAAATCTTTGAAAAAAAAAAAAAAAACTCTTTACTAGCTCTTACTTGGGAATTTTCACAGATGTAAATTAGATTCTCTTCCCTTATTAAGCAACATTCTTATCTAGATAGAAGATATTAACAATTATAATTATTTAAATATACAAATTTATAGAACTCCCAAGTTTAGATTTCATGCTAAGATCCCAAGCTTCCCTAGGACTTGTATCCACCCAACTACCAAAATCTTGACATTTGTGCTTCTACCACAGGGTAATGATATTGTTTGCTTGCTGTGGATAAAGCATATTTATCCTTGGCCATAATGAAATGCCAACAGTTTAACAGGATCAAGGCAGTTTATATTTATAATACCAATAGATTATAATTGTGATGAAATTCAGGTATGCTACCCCCAAATAAGGCACCATGGCATACTGAATATTTTAAGATGAAGAATTTGAGAAAATGGCAGAAGCAGATAGGTTTCTGTCCCATGCCACTCTCCCCTGAAGCAGGTCAGGAGGCCCACACATGAGAGGTGCCTCTCTCTACACAGAGGAAAGGAATACCCTCAGCTTCAAAGACAAAAGAACATAGATCATTTGAACAGATACCTTTGCTAAGTTTCCCCCAGCTTTGTCCTATCCTATTTTTCTGAAATAGTCTACCTTCATCAAAGCTACTATAAGGGAACACTCAGGATTATCCATATCTTTGGGTCTTCATTTCCTTATGGAGGCTTCTATATCAATTTATATTAACTGCATATGCTGGCATCTTATATTAGTCTAGTTTTTGTTACAGGAATCCCTTACTGCTGACTCATCTGTGTATATGTTATCATCCCTACAGTAACCAGAAGCAAGTAGGTGCTTTGCTGATTAATCATTAAACTTTGGAAATTTACTTGCTTTCATCATATCATGGATTCTTATGCAAAAATCGAAACTCATCCTCTAACAGGGATGGGGAACTTCTATTCTAGCCTTTAGGCCATATAATGCCCATGAAATCATTTGGTCTGGTCCTGCTAAGGCAACTGCTGGCAGGACTTGAAATTTAATAAATTAATAGCAGGCTAATTTTTAAATTGACAAGTTTATATGGGCACAAGCAATGTTATAAATACCCAAATGGCCCTTGGCCGAAAAAAATTCCTCACCCTTGCACTCATGACTTAATATAATAACTCAAAATGAAGATCAAAGGAGACTATGATTACCTCCTGGCTTTTAAATGTCCATGTGTCATGCCAAGTAAGGCAACTGAATTCAACACTATCACCACAGAAAAGACTGATGATGAATTACACATTCTCTCATGTCCTGAATTAGCCCTTCTTTGCTTCCCATCCTGCAACTGGCACAAAACAACTCTATATGATCCCAGCTTCTCCATCACATTGCCTTCACACCTGAGCACAAAGGAAATCAAACTCAACCAACAACTGTCCATAAACACTGCTGATCTCTATCCACACCTGCTGTGTTGGACAGGATGAGATAGGTTAGATAGACTACAACAGCATCACAGTAGTATCAATGGTTTAAAGTTGTGCTTCTTTAGACTTCATGTTCATTCAAGATGGACTCTGGGGGTCTCTGTTAATTTTGAGACTCAGAAAAGGCAGAGTAGCCACTGTTTGGAACATATATTGTTGTGACAGAAGAAAAGAGTTTTGGAATGATTTCTATTGGAAATTTAAATCTCTCCAGAAGTGACACTCAGGAACTCTTCTTAATTTATTCATTGCCTGGAAAAAGTCGCATGTGGAAATGAGTCTGCCTTTTGTTAATAGGTGAAGATCTAAAAATCTGTTATAAAGTACAGTAATGGCTATTACACCTGGATCCCAAATAGACCCAGAAGTTCCACTTTCTGCCCTGTTGAGATCTTTGCTAGGCTAAAAAATGCCCCCCCCCCCCACTATCTACATCCCAATGCCTATAACATAAAGTTAACTTATTTGAGAGGGGAAAAAAAATTGGGGTATTTGCAAATGTGATTAAGGATCTTGAGATAAGAGGTGTACACTTGATTCTCTGGCTGGAACCTAACTGTAATCATATATCTTTATAAGCTGGAGGTAAAGGGAGATTGGCACAGACGCATTTTCTTCTGAAGATGAAGGAGCGATAGATTTGAAGGAGTTGGTCTTTCAGATGTAACCACATGCCAGGAAAGGTTGGCAACCACTGGAAGCTAGAGTTAGCAAGGAGTGCTTCTCCCCTGGAGCCTTGGAAAGGAGCATGGCCCTGCTGATACTTTTATTTCTTTGCCCAAGAATACTAACTCAGGACTTTTGGCCTCCAGAATTGTCAAAGAATAAATACGCCTTGTTTTCAGCCACTAAGTTTGTGATAATTTATTATAGGAAACACACAGATCAAAATCATTTAGGAATGATATTTTTGGTCACATGTCTACTTGCTACATTTCAATTAATCCATTTTTGTTTATTTCACAGGCAAAGATTGGCTGAGCCAGTCAGAAACCAGGAGCTTAGAACAACCTGGGGCACCCACATGATTGGCAGGGACACAAATACTTGAGCCATCATCCACTGCCTTTTAGGTGTATATTAGCAGGATTCTGGAATTGGGACTGGAACCAGAATCTAACCCAAGGACTCTGATAGGGGATGCCAATATACCCAGAGGGGTCACGCATGAGACCTTACTTGCTACATTTTGAGTAGATATGACAACTTGCAGCATTGTTTTATTTCCTTGAAATGAGTTGCTTGGTGAACTTGGTGAACTCTAACATGGAGCTTTCTGAATATCAAATTCATACTGTGTTTGTATTTAGATGACTTTCTCCCAAAGTTGGATGGTTTAAAATATGTTTATTATAATTGCTGTGGTTTGGGAGGTAAAATCACATACGGTTAAATTTCAGCACTGTGGTAGCACTGAGGATTACCAAATTATGAGCTCGTTTATTGGGTTTGCTCCCATATCTCTGTTCTTCTCTTTTTACTAATTAATAATAATCCACAATTACTTATTTTGTTGCTTCTTCAGTTCCTAATTTGTTTTTCTTAAATATCTCAAAAGTCTAATAGACCTTATTTACATATATTTACATTGCTGCAGTAAAATGGAAACCCAATTCATGGCAATATAACAGGAATATATAACAGGAATATAAATATATGTAATTTGCACTTGTGTGTACAAAAGCCTTTAAATTCCTCTTTAGATCCTAGGCTATAAGCATAGAATGTGTCTTTCTTCAGATTTGAAAGCAAATGATATTTTTACATTAAAATGACAGAACACAGAGTCTCCTGAGAGCTGAAAATATCTAAGTACAATTCAGATAACTGAAGACAGTGTGAAGAAATTGAAACTACATCTTACAGATCTCCTCAGACACCTTAGCATTGATTGTAAAGACTCAAGTACGTGTACTACAATTTTTTACTAGCTTATAATATATCAATCTCTGAGGCAAATTACTTTCTTTATAATCTCATCTATGTCCATTTGCGATTCATTTCTTGTTATAATTTTACTATAACAGCTTCCTAAAATTTTTTAGACTAATAGTATCTTTGTAATAAGCAAGTCCAATGTTAAACAACTTTATAAGGCAATAAATGTTATTTAATAGTTTGTTGGCTTATATAAGTTACACTGCCAGTTTTGGTTGGGTTTGCTTATACTAAGGGCCACCATTGCAATGGGAGTTCGTAGTTCATCCTCTTCTTTCTGGCTAGTCCCCAAACCAGTAGCACAAAGATAATGCCTTTGTTTCTATTTAGATTGTGAATCCCTTATGTCTTCTGAATATTAATCAGTGTTTATTTCACTTCTCTTCCCCATCCTGCCCTCTGCAGTATTCAGAGACAATATGATCAGATACAGCTGAGGCTGTTTGTTTATTCCAGTTGAGATATTTTTAACATCAGACTTTTCTCTGTAACATTCAGCTTCACCCACTCTCACTGTAATCTTAGCCTCGTTTCTCTTTGACCCCTCAGGGAGTCTCATATATGCACAAAGCACCCTTTGAAGTAAAAGGGAGTTTTCCTCTTCAATAGTCTTAATTATCCAGGATGCCAAAAAAGAATAGATCCCTCCCAAGCTGAATAGAGTAGCTGTGTCTTTTCTGTCTTTGACAGGACCCCACGTCCCCATTTCTTCCAGAATCTAGAATGGTGCCAGCCCCTTACCACCCTACCCCTGGGGTGTTCCTTAAAATGTTAAATGAATGCTTGAATGAAATCCAGTGTGAGACTATAAGAAAAAAACACAACCCCAAGAGTTAAGCACAAAAGCATTCACATTTTCCAGTTGTATCAAAAGCAGGCTGTTTCTGATCAAATAATGTGGCATTTAGCAAAGAAGTCATTGCAGCTGGAAACAGTAAGTGATCCCAGAAGAGCAATTGACTTCAAACAGAAGGGATCCATCTCATTCTTACCATGTTTGTGCATCCAAAGCAAGTAGGACCCCTGCTTCATTTTGAAACATATTTAATTCTTCTGGAATCTTTGCATGCTAAAATATTTTATAGTAAACACTGTAACATCAAAAACCTATAGTAAGCCTGGGTGAATAGAAGGTGAAGAGGGGTAGCTACTAAACTACAGCACTGAAGAATCATAGAGCACACAGTGGGAACTGCTATTGGGAAGATTTTTTTTTCCTCCCATTTTGTTACCATGGCATTACAGCACTTTCTCAATGTCCATGAAGCCAATGTTAAGAGAGAGATTCCAGATATCGTAAATATTTCAAAAAACTATTGAGAAAAAGGACAGACTAAAACTATGAGATCAAATGAAAACCAAAAGATGAAGCAAAGAAGAAACCTCTACATCTGAAGATACGACTTGAGGAATAGAGGCTTTCTTGCTCCAAAGTGAAAACTTAGGAAAGGAACAGGAAATGACTTTTGATGACATCTCTCTGTATCTCTCAGTGCACACACAGCAATACCCAAATAATGGAGACACCCAAATATTGGTCACTGACAAGGAAGAATGTGGTCACCAAATCAAAATGCTAATCCTTTACCATAACAAAGATGAAAACGAGAAGTTCTCCCCAGCCACAAGAAAGGCAGGGGCAAAAAAAAAAAAAAAAAAAAAAAAAAAAAGGTGGTGGTTAGCACATAGGACATATGAATAGGACATATGAAAAAGGCATTCAGATTCCTCTGCTCCCCCAGTCTTTGTGACTGAATGATGTTGCTTTGAGAGTGATGGAGGCAAAGGGCAGCTGTCCTTGTGATTCATATTAGAAGTCTCAGGGGCTTCTTGTCCAAGGTTGAGTCCCAAATATGTTGCAGTAGTATAATGATGGGTTGTAGTGGTCATATAATAGGTTGCAGATATATTAAAGAGGATTGTGAAAGGTATCAGTTCTCTCCTGCCTCTGTACACTCTTCACTTACACTGTGATAAAAGGAATGAGTCACTTCCCCTCACTGTTGGATGTGGGGATGAAAACAACCGTAGCTGACAGGAAGCCTTCTGACCAGGTTCGTTGGACGAAAGCAGCCTATTTCCACATGTGAGTCTCATTCAACGCCTTTCAGGTGTATCCTCCCAGGCAGAGCCTCAACTGGGCAATCCTACCATGTGTCTGTGTTCTCCTGTGTCTTCCCTAGTCATAATCCCTCTTTCAGGACTAATCCTAATTGATGCCATTTTTTCACGAAACTTGCTCGTCTGGCACCAGTGTATCTTTACACATTTATAATTTAGAATAGTACCCGTATTCTCCCCTGGGCAGCGCTGCCTACAAGACTGAAAAGCCATTCCGTGTCATCTCTGAATGTTCTAGCACTGTTTATCAATTAAGACCTAACTCCACTAGAACTTCTTCCAGGAAACTTTCCCTAACCCGCTCCTGTCCCATCCCGGCTTTCTTAAGATTTAGCAGCTCTGCCCTATGTCTGTGGTATTTAGAACCTTTTAACTTAGTTTGGAGATACAAATAAAAGAGCTATTTTTTCCACCGTATTATAAACTTCTTGAAAGAGGACCAATGAACAGTTTACTCTTATATGTAATTAATCAAAACCCAATAAAGATAGCCATCACTCCCTCCATGTATAGTTAGTGACATTGTACTAATGCCTCCATACTTCAGAGAATACAAAACCACTGCAGCTGTCATTGTGCTCAGCTTGGCCTAGTCATTTCGGGAGTTAATATTTCAGGATTTTCATTTGCGGAAGATCCAATTCCCTTTATGTGAAAATATCAACATTTTGTGCAGTCTACAAGGGCATGCAAGTTCAGGCCCCTGTTTAATCTTCCCTCAGCATCTTTTAGCACTCTCCTACCCCTCTAAACCTCTGACTACAATAGCCACTGGCATTTTTTTTTTTTGAGTCTACAAATACACCACAGTATCTTTGCAAAAGCTCTTCTGTCTTCCTGAAAAATAACTCCACCTAGATAGCTGCTTTCTTTCCTCCTATCTGTTTTTTACTCATCTTTCAAATACCAATTATTGCTATCTCAGGAAAGCCTCCCTGTCCCTCAATCTAAATTTTAATATTCATTTTTGGATAATTTTGTTACCTTCCTTCATAATAATTGTTTATTATATTCAGTTAATATCATAAATATTTGCTGTCTGGCATCTCACTATATTATAAACACCCTGACAACAAGGAGTATCTCTGGGTTTTGCTTTACTATTTTTGCCCTAGTATTCTTCAGAGTACCCAGTTGACAACTGTCATCCCATAAATGATTGCTGAATACCTGAGTGAACAAACATTTTCCCCATAAACATTGGCTATACCTGTAAGGTGATACATTTTAAATATTTATTTATTTATTTATTTGGCAGGTAGAGTTATAGACAGTGAGAGAGAGAGACAGGGAGAAAGGTCTTCCTTCCATTGGTTCACTCCCCAAATGGCCGCTACGGCCGGCACTGCACTGATCCGAAGCCAGGAGCCAGGTGCTTCCTCCTGGTCTCCCATGCTGCTGCAGGGCCCAAGCACTTGGGCCATTCTCCACTGCTCTCCTGGGCCACAGCAGAGAGCTGGACTGGAAGAGGAACAACCAGGACTAGAACCCTGCACCCATATAGGATGCTGGCACCAAAGGTGGAGGATTAACCAGGTGAACCATGGCGCCGGCCCCAAGGTGATACATTTTAACACATGGATTTGGGCTCCTCAAACTCATCTGGGTGGGAAGTCATGCTCCTGTACTAAATACCTCACTGATTTGAAAAAATCACTGAATTACTGGATCATAATTGTCCCAACTGAAAAGTGAGAATGGCAATGCCCACTTCACATGGCTGATATACACACAGAAGTTCCTGACATTCATTGAGCCTGTGAAGTACTCAGTAAAAGTCAGTTCCCTGTTTCTGTCCCCAGTGAATACCAGGGTTTCATTGCTCCAGCCTGACGACTATGTATAATTAATTACCAGGATCGGGAAGGAATACCTTTAAGTATACAGACTTCAGAGTCAAAAGACCTGGTGTTTGTTGCTTTCACTCATTCAACAGTGAAGTAAATGTGTCTAGACGTTGCAAAGTTTTGTGGATGATGCAAATGAGCTTTGATTTTATTCTGAGTACAAAGAAAGATATTGAAGAATTTACTTAAGAGAGGCAAAGAAGCTCTCCACCACTAAGAAGTACAACCAAAACCTGGGAAAGACGATGAGCTGCACAGAGCTTTTTATGGCATTAGACTTCTCAGGACAAAAACAAAAGAATCCTGCATGCATTATGCTGGTTATCTACTGATAATTTAATTCTTTAAGAGAAAAAAAATTGGAAAACATGGTTATAATTGTACCATTTGTAAAAATCAACAACAAAAATGTCCTAAATGTTCTCCAGTCAGACCAAGAGTAGCATAGTAGTATGAACAGTTAAATATGCCCAGTTTCCAGGCTCCCTAAGTTAGATGTACAAATTTTCATGATATTCTTAAGCATACTCTGCCTTGCTGTCTTTTCTCTTCTCTACCTGCAGTAAACCATGGAACTGCAGAAAGGGCTCCCAAATGTAACAGCAATTGTGATTTTAAATTATTCAATGCAACAACAGCAACAATTAAGGTACAAGAGGCCTACAGGGAGAATGAGTGATGTCATGAAAATTATCTGCTTAAATTTTATCCTCTCATGTGCCACAGAGATTAAAATTCCACCTTGTAGGGTAATATACTTAGGAAGGAATTTTTTCCTCAACCCAAGACAAATAAACAAATTATAACTATGAAAGATGTGAACCTGTGAAAGAATTACTGTTCAAAATCAATTACAAGGTGCTCAAGTATTTATTTTTCAACATATTTTTATTCAGAAACGTCAATAAGCCAATTATTGTAATTGACAAGGGCCGCCTTTATGTCTTAGATTCTGAAGTAGGAATCATACATAAAAGATAATTTTAGAAATATATACTATGATAATAGAGTGATTATCCTGGATACTTGATAATCTCAGAGAGAGAAGGAGTAATAAAACAGTAAGAGTATATGAAAGAGAGAGAGAGAGAGAACAAACCCAAGTGAGCACAATAAAAGAGCTAAGGCATCAAGAGAATGATGTCAACAGTTAGCCTTCCAGTATGATTTAGAAACATAGATGTTTTCATAATAAAGACTTGGAGAATAATTTCATTAATAGTCCCACTAGGAAAATACTATTTTCCTTTAGATTACTGTTTTTAAAACCTTGCAATTATGATGTATAAACATGTTATTTAATACACATTTTCACAAGGAACTTTTATTCCTATTTTATGAAGGATTCTAAGGCCCTTCTAAAGATCAGATAGGTGGCAATACTATTGATAGCAATCTTATTATAATAGATATGGATTTTTTGGTCAAGTGTAAAATAAGAAACATACTTCAAACAATTTTACTCATGATTAATTCATTTAATAATATATTCTTTTTTATTATATTTTGTAAAAGTTTTATCTTGTGTTGTTTCAAAAGGTACATTTGTCATATTTTTTCAAAGAAAATTTCGAATCCCTTCTTCTTTATGAAAATTGTGTTCGGATTATTCAATACAAGTCTTCCTTAATGGAGTTAGGAAAGATGTGACAATGTTTCCTGGCCCTTTATTAAGAATAAAAGTTTCTTAGTCAATAAAATAAGTGATATCACTTCTTTGAGAACTTAACAGATATTATATGTGAGCAAACTAAAACAGTAATACTTTTGGAGACTGTTCAATGTCAGGTTTGTCAAAGTGATAATTTATCCAGGGATTCCCATGGAATATTTTGGAAGCAATTCCAACACCAGTGTGACACATGAGCAAAAATGTATCTAATATAACATCATTAATCATATTTATAATGTAGCTACTGATCCTGAGATTGGTGATAAATATGTATACTATTAAATGGATCTTAAAGATTTTGTAGAAACTCTTTGGGAGAACACATATTTTATTAAGTCTCAATTTTTTTGTCATCTCTATCAGTGATTACTGCCTTTCTGAAAGTTCTTAAAAGTTCACATGAATCTAGAGAAATTCAAACTTTTACGTGAAAGGTTATCACTCTCTATTCTGGGCTCCAGTAAATGCGCTTTGGACCTTCCAGGTTTTTTGAAGCAATGAGGTGTAAGCCATGAATTTCCATTGATCAGAATCCCTTTCAGTTGCATAAGATTTAGCCATGTGCCCCATGGACTGTAGTAGACAGAAAATATTTCTTCTCAGTCTTGCTTGACTTTTCAGCTATCATTTTAAGAATTTCTGAACTACAATTGGGATGGCACATTTGGACAACTGTTAAAAAGCGTTATTACTCAGGATACATAGGTTTCCATTTCATCCTACTCTGCTTATGAAAAACTTCCACACAAAAAGCCACAGACTTGAGACTTAAATTTGGGTTAGGACTCATGTGCCACCCACGTTTTAACAACTCTCCCATCTCACACAGGCCTGCTGACTCAGACCCACTTGCTTTCCCTTTGTGCAAACTCCCCTCAGCTGCTCTACTTGGGAGTAAGGTCCTGTATATGTTCTCACGTCACAGACACAAGCAAATACTTCTTGTTTGAGTACAGATGACTTTGAACTGAGATAACTTTCTTAATGCCTCATACAAGCTGTCCTTTAAGTCTAAAGCTATACGTGCTAACTTTAGAGGACCTGCCTCAAATTCAGATTCCTGAGTAAAAATGATTGCCTTTGGGGCTTCCACTTCATGGGAAACAAGTTTATGCAAGGAAAAGTAAGCAAAATTAAAGATCAGAAATATCCTTAAGATTAAAAAAGGACTGGAAACACTGTGCCACAGAGAGTGGATAATTGGATGTCAAGAGTGGGTGGAATGGATGAAAATGGGAAGGAAAGACATGTCAGAGAAAACTGTGGGGAGCATTTCAGTACTTGCAATCTATATGAATCTCAGGTATTTGTGACAATCTATAAATGAGCACTTACCTTAGGAGGGAGCTGGAAGCCTGTGTGAACAGGAAAACCCACAAGAAAATAGTTAATCTGTTATCAAAAGTTTACTAGGACCCAGGCCAAATGTTACAGGATTTGGTGAGTAAATGTGAAAATAAATATGTTGGGTAGGTGCCAGCTCTGTGGCATGGTAGGTTAAGCCTCTGCCTGTGGCACGAGCATCACATATGGGCATCAGTTCGTGTCCTGGCTGCCCCTCTTCTGATCCAGCTCTCTGCCTGTGGCGTGGGAAAGCAGTGGAAGTTGGCCTAAGTGCCTGGGCCCCTGCACCCACAGGGGAGACTTGAAAGAAGCTGGTGATTCTTTGCCTCTGATTGGCCGGGCTGTGGCCATTGCTGCCATTTGGGGAGTGAAGCAGTAGACTGAAGACCTCTCTCTCGGTCTCTCCCTCACTCTGACTGTTGCTCTATAAAAAAATAAGCAAGAAATCTTTAAAACAATAAATGTGTTGGGTATTATTTTTAGATTTGAATAGGCCCCTGCAGCAAAGAGACAAACTTCTATTTTGTGTCATTTACTATATCTGGAAGAGGGACTCAGACTGAATATTCACAATAATACTTGAGTATCTGCTATTCCCTTAAGAGACAAAGAGTGAGTCCTGGATCAGCCCCTGCTATTGTAAGCACTTGAGGAATAAACCAATGATGGAAGATCTCTTTGTCTTTCTTTCTACTTTTCAAATAAAAAAATAACAATAAATAAAAACTTAAAAAATTAGAGATAATATGCAAAATTAAAAAGCCATCGAAGAAGAAAATGAGGTAGAAAGAAGATACCATGATGACATGAAAGCAAATAAGATTCCCTTTTTTTTTTTCTTCCAGGAGGGAATGATCAACTATCAAACACTGCTGAGAGAATTGGCTACGATAAAGTAATGCAGATTATTGCTGACTCATATGAGTCAGTGGACTTTCCGGTTAGTTGAGGGAAGCCAGATTTAATGGATGTGAAAATTACTTGTTATAAAGTAGGAAGTTACTTGTTATAAAGTAGGAAATAAGGTAGAACTCTCACTGAAGTTTTAATGTGAAAGATGAAGAAAAAGGCAGGTGGTCAGAGATGGCTATGGATTAAAAAGTGTTTTTCATAAAAGATATTAAAGGAATGTAATGAAGAATGAAGAATAATCAGATAGTGTTCATTGATATATAGTTGATTGAGAAAGAGATGGACATCTTCTCTAAGCTAAGCCCATAGGATCATCACCCCTGAAAACTGGAGGCAAGACACTGAAATACAGAAATATGAATCACAGGTACCACACCAGTGACTCTGGGTGGCCAGTGGCTCCTGCAGCTAGGTGAGAGGATTCCATGGAAGCTTGTGCTCCACTGGTGATCTTGTCTGGAGAATACTCCCAATCCCCACTGACTGATCCCAGGTAGACAAATTGGTGGGAGCAGAGTGCCCACTTAACTCTGCAAACAGAGGGCACACTGCTCCCAACCTGCATCAGCAAGGAAAGCACTGTCTTCCAAGAATAAGAGGAGTCGAGGCTGTGGTGGCCAGTGTTCCTCTGTGTTTTTTTACCAGAGGTAGAAATCTGAGGCTGCCACTGATTTTGAATCTGAGCAGAGGAGCTGGAAGGGGCAAAGTGTCCACTTAACTCCATGAATGGAGGGCACATTTCCTTCCTCTCTTATCCCCACCATGATGCCCAGCTAAGGGACACAGCAGCTCTCTCTTGGGACAGAGACATTCCCAGGGCAGAGTGAATCCACTATAGCCTGTAACTGCAGGAACCCTGGATCTTGTGACTGTGGGAATCCTGAGTCTGTGCATTATGTCCGGGAGGACTCACACTACGCAGCACATAGATTCTCTGCACAAATCATGCACTTGAATGAGTGGGAACACAGGCATAGAGAGGTGAATTTTGCCACAGAGGTGGGTGGGGGCAGTGACCATGCCAGAGGAGATATCAACAAGGGTTTCTCCAGATGCACAGAAATACAATAAATATGAATAAGGAAGAGAATATGACTCCCCAAAAGGAATACAATAATGCTTCAATATTAGACTGGTAATATGAGGATACTGATTGTAAGATTATATGATTATTTAGAAATACAGAGAAGCAATTACATAAGTTAAAGAAATTGATGAATCATACAGATAAGAAATTTGACCTGGAAAATAAATATTAAAGGCAAACAAATTGAAATATTAGAAATGAAGAATTCAATATACCAAACAAAAATATAGCAGAAAGCCTGAACAATGGATCAGTGAAGCTGAAGAAAGAATATCTAAGCTGGAAGACAAAGGTTTTGAAATATCACAGTTGATCAAAACAAAGAAAAGAAAAAATTAAAACATTCTCAGGACCTATGGGATACCATCAACAAAATATATGTGTCTTGGGCATTCCTGAAGAAGTGAAAAGCAGGGCCAGCACCACAGCTCACTAGGCTAATCCTCCACCTGCAGCGCCGCACCCAGTGTTCTAGTCCTGGTTGGAGCGCTAGATTCTGTCCCGGTTGCTCCTCTTCCAGTCCAGCTCTCTGCTGTGACCCGGGAAGGCAGTGGAGGATGGCCCAAAGTGCTTGGGCCCTGCACCCACATGGGAGACCAGGAGGAAGCACCTGGCTCCTGGCTTCGGATCCGCTCAGCACAATGGCTGCAGCATGCTGACTTTAGCGGCCATTTGGAGGGTAAACCAATGGAAGGAAGACCTTTCTCTCTGTCTCTCTCTGTGTGTCTAACTCTATCAAAAAAAAAAAAAAAGAAGAAGAAGAAGTGGAAAGCAGAATGACTCAGAAAAATAAAATCATTCAGTGAAATAATAGAAAATTTCCTGAATTTGGACAAAGATATGGGCATCCAAGAAATACAAAGAACCCCAAATATATATGATCAGAGAAGATCTTCACCATGGCACATTATATTCAAACTTTCAAAGTAAAACACAAAGATCCTAATATGTGCAAGAGAGAAACGCCAGATTAACTTTAAAGGATCTGCAATCAGAATGACAGCAGATGTCTCATCAGAAATTCTACAGGTTAGAAGAGAATGGAGAGAGAGAGTCCAAGTCCTTAAAGAAGAAAAAAAAAAGTTAGCTCAGAATATTGCACCCAGCAAAGCTCTCATGTATAAATGAAGGTGAAACAAAGATTTTCAAAAACAAACAAAAATTGAAAGAATTTGTCAAGAATCAGCCAGCCTTACAAATTATATATATAGATGTGATACACAGAAGGAGAGACAGATCATCATCATCATGAAAGAATGTGGGGTCAAAAACCTCCTAATAATACCACAAAGAAGATTGATAATATTCAGAATATTTACAGAAAAAGGACAAGACCAAACTCTACTCATCAATAATAACCTTGAATGTAAAGGACTAAACTCTCCAATTAAAAGATATAGATTGGCTGAAAGGATTAAAAAGCAAGACCATCTATATGCTACCTGCAAGAAACATACCTCACCAACAGATACACATAGACTGCAAGTGAAAGGATGGAAAAAGATATTCCATGTGAAGGGAAAACAAAAATAAGCAGGAGTGGCTATCCTAATATCAGACAAAATAACTTTAAGACAAAAGCTGTTAAGAGACAAAGATGGCCATTATGTAATGATTAAGGGATCAACTCAACAAGAATTTGTGACTATAGTAAATGCAACCAATGCTAGAACATCCAGTGTTTATATATTAACGGATATAAATATTAACAGATCTAAAGGGAGATATAATCTGCAATAGAGTAATAAATGGTAACATTAACATGCCACTTTAGTCAATGGATAGATCAACTAGAGAGAAAAACAAAGAAGCAGAGTTAATCTACACTATGGACCAAATGGGCTAGTTGATATCTATAGGACATTTCATCCCACAACTTCAGAATATGTATTCTTTTACACCAGTGCCTGGAAATTTCTCTAGCATAGACCATATGCTAGGTCATAAAGCAAATTGGAAATAATTGAAATCATACCATCTATATTTTCTAACTTAAGAAACTAGAAAAAAAAGTGAACTCATAGAGACTAAACATGCTGAATGAACAATGGATCATAGAAGAAATAAAATAATTCATAGAAATAAATTAAGATGATGATATGATGAATTAAAACTTATGGGATATAGCAAAAGCAGGGCTAAAAGGAAAGCTTATATCAATTTGCACCTAAATCAAGAAATTAGAAAGACATCAAGTAAATAACATAGCACTGCATCTCAAAGACCTAGAAAAAAAAAACTAAAGTTAGTAGGAGGAAATAAATAATTAAAATTAGAGAATAAATAAACAAAATTGAAACCAAAAAATGGTATAAAAGGTCAGTGAAATGAAGAGTTAGTTTTGTGAAAAAATAAAATCGATATACCATTGGCCCAACCAAGAAAAAAAATGGAGAAGATCCAAATTAATAAAATCACAGATGAAAAGGGAGATGTAACAATGGATACCATAGAAATAAAAATAATCAGGAATTACTACAAAAATCTATATGCAAACAAATTAGAAAATCTAAAAGAAATGGATAGAATCCTAGACACACAGATTCTACTGAAATTGAGTCAAAAAGACATAGAAAAATAAACAGGCCAATAACCAAGATGGAGATTGAGTTAGTATATGGGGGAAATGCTAATTTTTCCATCCAATTTTTGCTTATAGCCATTGTCTATGTTACCACTAAACTAGGATACCTTTGCTTTTTACTTGCTAAATTTATTCAGTAAAGTATTAAGCTTTTTTCCTGCAATGTACATTTAAAATTTATTATCTCAAAAGCAGCAAAAAATAAAATAAAATAGAAGAAAAGAGGGTGGGAGGGTAGGGAGGTGAGAATTGTATATCATTATGTTCTTAGACTTGTATCTATAAATCATATTGAATCTGATAAATTTAAAATTAAAAATATAAAACAATAGTAGTAAGTGCTTGCAAGGATTTGGGGAAAAAGGTATCCTAACACACTGTTGGTGGAAGGTAAATCAGTATAACCATTGTGGAAGATAGTATGGAGATTCCTCAGAAATCTGAAAATAGATCTACTTTATGACCTAGTCATGCAACTCATGGGAATTTATCCAAACAAAATAAAACCAGCAAACAAATTATTTGTACCCCCATGTTTATTGCAGCTCAATTCACCATACCTGAGATATGAAATCAACCCAAATGTCCATCAACTATTGACTAGATAAAGAAAATATGATACATATACACTATGGAATACTACCTAGCCATAAGAAAAAATAAAATCCCTTCTTTTGGAACAAAATGAATGCAACTCTGAAGCATTATGATTAGTGAAATAAGCCAGTCTCAAAATTACAAATGTCATATGTCTTCTCTGATATGTGGTAGTTGATACAGTCACACACACACACACAGGATAGAAATGAACATCTTCTGATTTGATTGTTATTTTTTGCTCTTGTTTATATTCCTACAGAGCTGTTTTCTTTCTAATTTTTGCTTGTTGAATATTATGGTTAGTGTTGAATTAAGCCTGTGATTATAGAATAATTAAAATTAAACATATATTTGTGTGTGTGTGTGTGTGTGTGTATATATATATATATATATATATATGAATTGCAGAGAGGCCGAACTAGTCTTCCTATCTTTACATTATTACAATATTTGTTGTCCTTTTCCAAATGCCTCTTTTTTGTTGCTTAAATGAATTTGGGCCAATTTTTGTACTGAATTCAAAGATCACTAGGAGTGTTCAATTAAGCAAAAGTAATCTTTTCTGAAGTTCTTAAAAATCTGTATTATGGCATTTCACAGCAAGAATTTGCAGTGAAAAGATAAAACTATAGCATTTCTAAACACATTTGATCATAAAATGCTTTTAGAAGAATGTTTCATGGAATTAGTGATCATATAAAAATAACTGGCAAAATTTAGCTTCTACTATTTTGTTACTTGGAGTTTTATTTTCATATTTTGCTTCAAAGTTTTCTTCATTCAAGTTTTACTTCTCTATTCATGGCTTCAGATTCTACTTATTTTTCCTAAATTTTACCTGTCCACCTGGCACTTTCACACTAATTTTACCTCTGGCTTCCTGTAGCTTTGTGAGAATTATTTGAAATCACTTAGAAATTCACCATTGAAGGTGAAACTTTCATTGTTGCCCATAAGCCAACTTTCTGAATGTCTGCAGAAGTGTCTCTTCAAAATACTGACACCAATTTTTCAAATTATAAGTCCTAACAATATTTACATTTTAATATATAACAAAATAAGGTAAAATATGTGAATCCACAGCAATACTATCATTTTCAATTTTCTTGGAGAGACTACATTTGCTATTGTGGAACCCCCAAAACTATATTTTTATAGCTTTCAGAAGCACAGAATGCTCATAAATACAGTGATTTATGCCAAACGCTCATATCTTTAAACCATGAGGTGGTATTTGGCTTTGTACTACACAGTGACATGTTTCCATTTTAATGATGTTTGAATTTAGCATAGCAACTGGATTCCCTTTCAAATCCACCACATTGAAATTCCACCTGCTTAACTATCTCTGACTAAAGATTAAACTTTTGATGTTCACAGTAAGTGAAAAACAATTAAGAACTTCCTCAAATGTACTTTTTAAGTGTTGATATTCTATCAATCATATGTTACAATGGCTGATGTTCTGCATTCAGACCCCTTGCTTATATACACTTCCCCTCATTTATAGCCTTACAAAAGGGCAGAAACCATTTGCTGGGCACATAGCAATTAAAGACAGGACTGACTATTCAGGCTATTTCTAAATGGCTCCTATACCTATAGTTTACCTTGTCACTCTGAGAAGAAGCCGCCATTGGTTCTGCTCCAAGCTTGTCACTTCCAAGTGGAGTGGAAAAAGAACATCAGATCTAAGAGTAAGCTGATGGGGAATCCTTAAAGACCAGGATGTATAGGGAAGGAAAAGGAAAAGTCTCAGAGCCCAAGAAAGCTTCTAGAGATCAAGCAATTTGTGAGAAGTCCATCCATTCAGTTTTACAAATATGGGACAAAGCAGTGGGTAAGAGAGAGAAAATAGGAGAAGAGAGTGTGAGGTAGGAAGTGGAAAGAGATGAGAGAAAGATGAGGAAGGAAAAAAATAAAGAAATAAGGACAAATCCTAAAATTTCACAGCTGAGTTTCACCATGGGACAACTGAGGAAAAAATAGCCAGCAATAATAATCTTAATGAATAGTTTGGAGTTTTAAAAAAGATTAATTGATGGGTACTGAGTTCTAGGCAGATAGGAGTAAGAAGTTCTTGGGTTCTGTTGACTACAGGATGAAGAAAGATAAAATTAATTTACTGCAGATTGTTCTCTTGAAAAAACTAGAAGACAGGATTTTTGGATGATTTCTATATAAATAAGTGGTAAATGCTTGAAAAGATGAATGCATTTACCCTCACTGGACATTATATAATGCATACAAATAAAGAAACATGATATAGTATTCCATAAATATGTACAAAATCTGTATGTTAAACATTTAATGAAAATAGTGCAAATTTTTGAGGTACAGAGACAGAAAGAAATGCCCATAATGAAAGGGACTGGGCCAAGGAAAACCAGCAGCTGGGAAGTTCTGTTCAGTTCTCACAAAGGTGGCAGGAACCTGATTACTTGAGCCATAACCAATGACTCCCAGCAGAAAGCTGGAATCTGCATGTGGAGCTGGGGATAGAACCCGGGAACTCCAATATGGGACATGCGTGTCCTAACTGGCAATCTAATCCCCAGGCCAAATGCCTATCACCGTATTTTGGATTTTTCAAGGCTAATTTAATTACACTGTATCCAAACTGGTTAACTAGGTTAAACAATGGTTTTTAGGAGTTTCAGGTATCAACAGTGTATCTAGGGTTCTAAGTTAAGGTGAAGGCTTATTTAAGAATACTAGATGGCTGGCGCCACAGCGCACTAGGCTAATCCTCCACCTGCGGCGCGGACACCTTGGGCTCTTGTCCCAGTTGGGGTGCCGGATTCTGTCCCGGTTGCTCCTCTTCCAGTCCAGCTCTCAGCTGTGACCCGGGAGTGCAGTGGAGGATGGCCCAAAGTGCTTGGGCCCTGCACCCGCATGGGAGACCAGGATAAGTACCTGGCTCCTGTCTTCGGATCAGCACGGTGCGCCGGCTGGAGAGGCCATTTAGGGGGTGAACCAACAGAAGGAAGACCTTTCCTTTTTATGTCTCTCTCTCTCTGTCTAACTCTGCCTATCAAAAAAAAAAAAATACTAGAGATATTTTCATATATTTTACAGAGTTTAAGTATACTGAGAAATATACATTTTATAATTATACACACTCACACACATAAAGATTGAAAGAATAGCACCATATGCATGCAAGATTCTTTCTCTTTAAAAGAAATTATTAGCTAGATTTAAAAACATTGACAAACATTCTAACACCTGAATTTTCATGTATGTTAATTTATATGATATCTTTGAAGTTAATGTTTTTTCTCTTCTTTTTAAAGCAGAGTTTTTATAACAGTTATTTTAGTCTCTTTTAACTAATATGCAATTCACAAAGAAAAAGGCTTACTTTGATTTATATGAAAAAAATTTGAGCATATTTCAAAAGTTCCAAAACTAAAATGGTTAATTTTTAAAATTATGCTTTATGAGGAAAATAAAGGATTAGAATCAAAGATAAGACTGACTTTGATCTTCAAAGCCAAGCTGCATGCTTGCTGTGTGAGGCTTGCAGGAAAATATGAATACCTTTTCAGATTTGCATCATATATAACTAGACCCTAATAGTCTTGCAAGTTGCTGTTTATAACATAGATTAAGCTTCTGGATAGATAGATTGATTGGAATTAAAAAGCATGGCTTAGGTTTTGAGGTTTCAGCTAGCTGAATATATAAGCATATATTAGAAAATATGATAAAAATCTAAAGATTAAAGTTGCAAAAGGAAACACATTTTTACTAGAATTTTATACTGCTTGTATGATCTGCCCTTACACAGAAAAATAGACACAATATAATCACAATATTTCTAATCCATTCTCTCTTTAAATAATGAGTTTCCCCAACATTTTCCAATATCTCTGTTCATCTGATCTAACTCCTCACCAACATAGCCAGATCTCATTTCATTATGAGTTAGAAACTCAATGCAAGTAGTTTGAGAACAAGAAAAAAAATCTGGGCATAATGAGGAAGTCATAATGATGCTGGTATGACAAAAATCTGGAAACATTAATTGAAAAATATCAAGAGTATCTCCTAATCTTAATCTCTTTCTTGCTCTCCTTCTGTGTCTCATACATTCACACACTTGTGGTTTTCCCTGCACATAACTTCCTTTTTCCTTGCTGCTGATGGGCATATCCCTCATCAGGTAGAAAGTGGCTTCCTGAGGTGCATTGCCTACTCCGTGATCACGGTGATCTCCCCCACATTCCCTATCCCTCACATCACTGGTTGGTATTCTGACTGTCCTACCCGGTTCAGCGCATGTGCCTATCTCTGCACTGCAGTCTAGAGCAGGATGTCCTCTGACCCTCTGCATGAACACGAGCCTTCCTGAGTTTAGGACCTGGCCCTGAGCTGGAGCATGGTCTCACCTGCAGAAGGGAGAGATGTGGAGGTGATAAGGAGAACAGACAAGACTGTAGTCCTCCTTTCTCCTTTTATGAAACTATATTGTGCTCCAGTGTTTACAACCACCATGTGATCAAGAAACAAATTATTGTTGGTAAATAGCAAAAAAAATCACTACAATAACCACTGCCACAAAATAATCATAAAAATAATAGTTATTTATTAATTCAAGGCAGTTATAGCTGTCTTTCATACTGCCTTCAATAATTCTCCCTCAAATATTATGAAATTGACTACTTATGTAGAGAAATGAAATTGCATGTGAACAGTTTACATCATCTAAGCAAAAAGCATAAAGTATATTCAATTTTGGAAATGTATATAGACAGACAAATCAAAGACATCAAATTAAATATAGTAGGGGATATACTGATTATACAGCATAAATTTTAGGCTTCTGAGGGACTTAATGCTAGCAAAATCGATGGCATGTAAGTTAACAGCAAAAATCAGCAATAATTATGACATAGTAATCACAATATATAAAGCTAATGCATGAATAATGTATTGTTTAAGAATTAGGTCAATGGAATATGACTGAATCTGAGATCATAGTGATCAAGACACAACCTTCTATTTTTCTCAAGTAAATGCAGGGGGGAGGGGCATGGGCTATTTTTGGAACAGTGACTTCACCATCATAACAGATACACCCCTAGGAATACGCTTCATGAAGTGAGAGATAATTGGTAGCATCCAACCTTCCAAAAAAAAAAAAAAAAAAAACCTATGCATGTATACTATCAGGAAGCTGGATCAAGAGAGTAGTGGAACTCAAAACTGCGAACTCTGATATTGTTATAGATATTCTAAGCAGTAACTTAACCACTATACCAATTGCCTGACCCTTCATGATTTTAAAGAACATCAGTAAATTTTTGACACTTCTTCCTTACAAAATGTGTAGCCTAATTACCATTCCTTTGATCATAGGTCAAACCTAGGATCTTTCCAAGGAATAGCATGTAACCGAAATAATGTTATTTGGCTTCCAAGGCTTGGTGAGAAAGACCATAGTTTCTGGCTGGCACTGTGGCTCACTAGGCTAATCCTCCACCTGTGGCACTGGCACTCCAGGTTCTAGTCCTGGTCGGGGTGCTGGATTCTGTCCCTGTTGCTCCTCTTCCAGTCCAGCTCTCTGCTGTGGCCCGGAGTGCAGTGTAGGATGGCCCAGGTCCTTGGGCCCTGAACCTACATGGGAGACCAGGAGGAAGCACCTAGCTCCTGGCTTTGGATTGGCACAGCACACTGGCTGCAATGCACCGGCTGTAGTGGCCACTTTGGGGGTGAACCAACGGTAAAGGAAGACCTTTCTCTCTGTCTCTCTCTCTCACTGTCTAACTCTGCCTGTCAATAAAAAAAAAAAAGACCATAATTTCTACTAAAATCTCTTTTGGATCTCCCTCTTTTTGCTCTAAAAGAAGTCAGACAGTATGTTATAAGAACAACAAAGCCACCCCATGTAGCTCCATGTGAAGAGGCACCAGAGTCTCATCCAAACAGCCCACACCAATTGACCAGCATGAGATCCTTGGTGAAGGATCTTAGCACAGTGGAGCCTTCGGCTGATGGTGGATCTGTACAGAATCATTGAGTGTAATTTCACGAAAGACCCTGAGCTAGAATTCCCGAGCCAAGTTGTTCCCTAATACTTAAACCAAAGGAACTGTGAGGGAAATAAATGCATACTGTTATTTTCAGCCAATAATTATAGGGATACTTTGTGATATTGCAATATAAATTAACATATCACCACCAATTGAAAGAGGAATTGTAGGAAGAAAAAAAAATTAGAGGGAAAATGCTCTGTGCAGTCCTGGCCATACTGATTTTGAAAGTTACTTGGGAGACCCAAATCAACAGTTTCAGCAGAATTGAGATACTTCCCCTCCCATCTCATCTAACATATCTGGGAGAGATGACAGATTAGACCCATATTTCAAGAGGAACCTCTAAGCTCTAATGTACAATTTCCAAATGCTTCTCTATTCACTTTTTATTTTAGTGAGGCTATTTCCATTCACAGCCAGCTGTTTTTTGTACTCTGCTTCCATGTCCACTGGTATGTAACATCTCCTGGGTCAGCAAGTAATTGCTATAAAATTTCTAAATAAACAGGACTTACAAGACTTTTAGACTTCTACTTCACTCAAACCGCTAGCTGAGAAACAAGACTTTCAACCAAAACCAGGGTACCTGGAACCTAGAAATAGTTTCCACTGAAGCTCAATCTACAGAAGGATCACTGAGTCATAGGAATTCAGACCCCAAGGTTTGATAATATTTTCCTTAGATACTCTAAACAGATTCTAGTACAATGTCCTGAAGCAGGAATTCACTTGAGTGTGTGCAATAGATTATCTATTGGTGAAGTGTCCAAATATATGCACTCACTAGACAGGAAACTATTCTAGGCTGTTGTATTCCTAAGCTCAGTTTCTTGCTTCTAGCATAAATATGTCCCTAGCACCATAGTTCTAATGTCAGCAGAATTGCTCTCTGCCATGGTTGAGTGCACTGGAATAAAAGTTATATTGTTAAATACTTATACATCAACAAGGAACATCTACAGATAATATATTCACTCCAATTCATAGGAGATTGAATTTATATATCATAAGAAAAACATGTATCTCAAAAATGTGATGAATTTAAGAAAACATAAATGTCAGTACAATTTCCAAAAATAGAATCATTTTAATTCTTAAAACTTGAACATTTGTAGGTCATCACCTCTTTTTATGTATTCAACAAACATTTAACAAGTTACCCCTATTTAACAAGCATCAGCATAGGCACTGAGGACATGGTGACAAAAGGTACTTCCTTTGGGTAGCTTATGTTCTCAGCAAATCAGTCAGCTTTTACCAACTATTTTTTTAAAGGTTTATTTATTTTACTTGAAAGTCAGAATTACACAGAGAGAGGAGAGGCAGAGAGAGAGAGAGAGAGAGAGGTCTTCCATCCGATGGTTTACTCCCCAATTGGCCGCAACAGCCGGAACTACACTGATCTGAAGCCAGGAGCCGAGAGCTTCTGGGTCTCCCATGTGGGTACAGGGGCCCAAAGACTTGGCCATCTTCTACTGCTACCCCAGGCCATAGCAGAGAGCTGGATCAGAAATGGAGCAATCGGGACTAGAACGGTCACCCATATGGGATGCCGGTGCTTCAGGCCAGGGTGTTAACCCACTGCGCCACAGCGCCAGCCCCAACCTTTTACCAACTATTAAAGTCATTAATACATTTTTATGCTCACATCAAAATCACATATACACTCACATAATTTCAAAAGAAACCTGAGCACTCCTGTTTCAAATATAGTAAGTCTGTTGCTCCTGTTAACATACACCAACTATTCTGACAAGTTTCAAATAATAACCATAGGCAGCTTCACATGTCTTCAAACTTTCTTATTGACCATTCTCTCCCTACAATATAATGATTTCTCATTTTCTTCAGTCTGATTTTCTCTTCTAAACATTTAAGAAACCTCAACAAATTACTGAAAGCCCTTTTCATCCTGGATAAAAGGTTGAGCTTACTCTTTGGCTTTTGGTAGTGTGGGTGGTGGGCAGGGTTTTATTTACTTTAGTAAACCCAGAAGTTAGTGCCTTTTTTTTAAATATTGAATACAGAATGAGAATTAATATCTCAGCATGGTGCTGGGGATATATGTAGTAAACATGGGGAATGTTAGCCTGATTTCAATTAGTTGTGGTCCAAACAAAGAACAGAATTTGTACAATCCAAAATTAGATGATGCTAATGGACAGTCTACTTTATCCTAAAATCTCCCATTGTATTAGAACAGGATCATCCCATCTGACTTTAATTTTCTAATTGAAACAGCCTGACAAGTTCCTTGTGAGCTTGGAAAGACTGTACCCCAAGCATCTAGGTAGGAGAGCTCACAGGATTGTCCAACAGGGATGGAACTGACAACTCCTTAATCTGCTCAGACAAAGCTCCTGTGAGAGCAAATCATAAAAGAACACAATAACTACACCATGTGCTTACTGGGGCATTTTTTCCTTATAACCACTCTCCCCTCTCCTCAACATCACCAACATATACAATAGGACTCCATAGAATTTTGGTTGGATTGCAAAACGGTTTAAAGTCCAAATCCATAGATAGCAAATAGCCAAGGCAATCATCTCTAATAGCCTTCAAACATGCCAAATGGGAAGCTCTTTCGGAAGATCCACACCAGAATGATTTTTGAAGCATTTGTGTTCTCACAGAATTGTTTTTATGATTGTATACCCAATTTCCCCTGAAAGACTCCCCTGAGGTATTTTTTGAAGACGAGAGGAAAATGAACAAAGGGATTTTATGGTTTATTAGAGAAAAAATTATTTAAAGTATCTCAAAAGGAAGAGGGAATTTTCTTACATACGGATAATCAGGATTTAGAAACAGAATCTCAACAATATTCATAGATTGCCCTAAGGTTTTTTGTTTTGCTTATTTTATTCCCAAGGAAAATAAAATGTTAAGGCTATATAATCAAGATTTGGAGGGGGAGGGAACATTATAACGAGGTTTATTGTATTTTAGATTTTGTTCTTGCTTTCCACATAAATGTATAGCTTAAAAATATACCTATTTTCAGGAAACACAAGCTCCATTTGTAGAGCTGGCTACTTTAAAGTACTTCATGCCCTGGCCAAGTGCTGTGACTTGTTTTCAGTCTATATGAAGAAAGAATCAGTATATGAAAGTATTTGCTCTCTGTCCTTAAATTGTTAGGTGCTACATGTTGAAACTCCTGACAAGTGCAAAAGACTGAAGGAAACTTGCAAGGACTTAGATCTTCATTCAAGTAGATGATGTTGCATTATGCTATGAGACTATAAAGCTACAGTAGAATTGGGTTAGTAGTTATATGCCTTTGTTGTCATAAGCCAATGAATAATGTTGTTATTAATTATTTGTTGACTCTCACTTTTGGTTCTGTACAGGGTTTTGGCTTTGGGATGGTTTTAAGACAGAACCCACAACCACACCTATATGAGGTCACCTGTTTTCTAAGTAGATCTCTGGAGCATTGTACAATAAATTAGGTTTTACTTACTAGCCTCACTAGCAATAATGTAATCATATTTATTATCCAAATGTAAATATAACATATGTTTGACTTTGTCAATTCTAGATGAAATGCAAGATCTGGCACACAATTGAAATGTTTTACATAAGATCCATTATGATTCTTTATATCGTACTCCATTATTCCTGCAGGCACAGTAAATAGACTCTCCTTGAAAAGGACTAATAAACACAGAAAAGGGATAGAGAAAGGGGTTATTAAAGATGATAGCATAAAATGGGTTGTGTAGATGAATGTTCCAGTTTCGTATTTAATTTTGATTAGGAAATGGTAGGTGAGGCAAGAATTCATGAGCATTTTTCACAAAGCCATTAAGGGAAAATTTGGTCATGGGTCATGGAATGACCAGGTGTTTCAGTTTGTTTTTGGTTGCTAATAACACAATACCACAGACTAGGCAAGTTATAAAGAGAAGTTTGTTTTGGCTCACAGTTCTGGGCAAGTAGCTATACCAGGTGCTGAGCTTCTTGCTGGGAGAGTGCCAAGGCAGTACAGGGTATCACATGATGAGAGCAAGCAGGAGACACCCAAGCAAACTGGCTTTTACATCAGACCCACTCTTTAGATAACCCATGAACTCATTAATGGCATGAGTGGATTAATCATTCTAAGGGCAGAGTCCTAATCAACTCTTAAAAGTCCTACCTCTGTGACCTCAAAATGCACATTAAATTTTCACTTCTGTTTCACAGGAAATAAAGCAAAGCATCATCTGAATAAGAAGAAGGCTAACAGAAGGTTCTTGATGGAGGTGAAGGTGAAATATAGCAGGATTGCACGGAAGTAGCACTAACTGCACTATGCTAGTGACGGTTATGTTGTTCCAAAATACATTTGCAAAATTCCATACTAGGTGACTTATGTCTTAAACTTTGTTAAAGAAGCATTTTTTTTAAATGAGAGGGCAGGTTGTTGGCACAGTGGTTAAGATGCTTCTTGGGGTACCTAAATTCTCACATTCAGATGCCTGGGTTCAAGTACCTGCTCTGCTTCTAACCCCAGCCTCCTGTTAGTGTGCACCCTGGAGGGCAGCAGTGATGGCTCAAGTACCTGAATACTTTCCACCCACATGGGAGACCTGGACTGAGTTTCAAGCTCCTAGTTTGGGCTTGCCTCTGCCCCAACTGTTGTGGACATTTGGGGAGTAAACCACTAGATCAGTGTTTGCTCACTCCCTCTCTATGCCTTTCAAATAGATAAAATAAATTAAATAAATTTAAAAATTTTTAAACATGAGAAGTTCCTGAAGACTTGTATTTACATAATTGTATTTCATTTCTTTTTGTTTCTTTTTAGATTTTTTTTTCATTTTATTTAATAAATATAAATTTCCAAAGTACAGCTTATGGATTACAGTGGCTTTTTCCCCCCCATAACTTCCCTCCCACCCACAACCCTCTCCTTTCCCACTCCCTCTCCCCTTCCATTCACATCAAGATTCATTTTCGATTCTCTTTATATACAGAAGATCAGTTTAGCATACATTAAGTAAAGATTTCAACAGTTTGCTCCCACACAGAAACATAAAGTGTAAAATACTGTTTGAGCACTAGTTATAACATTAATTCACATTGAACAACACATTAAGGACAGAGATCTTACATGAGGAGTAAGTGCACGGTGACTCCTGTTGTTGACTTCACAAATTGACACTCTTGTTTATGGCATCAGTAATCTCCCTATGCTCTTGTTATGAGTTGCCAAGGCTATGGAAACCTTTTTTTTTTTTTTTTTTTTTTTTTTTTTGACAGGCAGAGTGGACAATGAGAGAGAAAGAGAGAAAGGTCTTCCTTTTGCTGTTGGTTCACCCTCCTATGGCCGCTACAGCAGGCGCACTGTGGCCAGTGCACCGCTCTGATCCGAAGACAGAAACCAGGTGCTTCTCCTGGTCTCCCATGGGGTGCAGGGCCCAAGCACTTGGGCCATCCTCCACTGCACTCCCAGGCCACAGCAGAGAGCTGGCCTGGAAGAGGGGCAACCGGGACAGAATCCGGCGCCCTGACTGGGACTAGAACCCGGTGTGCCAGCACCGCAGGTGGAGGATTAGCCTATTGAGCCACGGTGCCAGCCTATGGAAGCCTTTTGAGTTCACCAACTTCGATCTTATTTAGACAAGGTCATAGTCAAAGTGGAAGTTCTCTCCTCCCTTCAGAGAAAGGTACCTCCTTCCTTGATGGCCCGTTCTTTCCACTGGGATCTCACTCGCAGAGATCTTTCATTTAGGTCTTTTATTTATTTATTTATTTATTTTATTTTTTTTTTTTTTTGCCAGAGTATCTTGGCTTTCAATGCCTATAATACTCTCATGGGCTCTTCAGCCAGATCCAAATGCCTTAAGGGCTAATTCTGAGGCCAGAGTGCTGTTTAGGACATCTGCTATTCTATGAGTCTGCTGTGTATCCTGCTTCCCATGTTGGATCATTCTCTCCCTTTTTAATTCTATCAGTTAGTATTAGCAGACACTAGTCTTGTTCATGTGATCACTTTGACTCTTAGACCTATCATTCTGATCAATTGTGAACTGAAATTGACCACTTGGACTAGTGAGATAATTGTATTTAATTTCACAGCAATCATATTAAGGCAAACATTGATGTATCAAGTTTCCATAGGTTCAAAGATATCAGATAAACTGCTCCAGGTCCATTCTCAACATAAACAATATAATTTGGATCTGTGATTATATCTTCCATGTTTAATATCCCTCTTTTTTTAAAATGGAAGATGTGAAGTTTATAGTAACAGATTTGTAAATTAATAAATGTTTTAATTTATCCAATAAAGATTATATATAACTTGAGCTCCCATTTGGACTGATGCTTTACAACTAGAGAAATTCAGAGTTATCTAAATAATCTTCTGTAAAACAATTTTCCTTTCATTTAACTGGGTTACTATTAAATGGTTAGCCTATGAGTAGGGGTGTTAGGGAGTCCATGCAAATAATACTGAGTCATAGAGATGTTCACTGCCAAATCTTGAAATACTTATAATTATGGGTGAGTGCTGGCCCCTACTGAGGATGTATCTTGTGTCATTCAGTGTTTTTGCCCACTTCCTGTTGGCAGTTTATTGACAGTGAAGCTATTCTCGTCTGATCCCTTGTGGGCTGGTTACCCCTAGGAACATGGGGTGCCTACCCATGACACTTAGGTACCATGGAAACTCAGTTGTCTTTGATTCACTTTTGCCAATTTTTAAAAAAGATTTATTTGAAAGTCAGAGTTGCAGAGGTAGAGACAGAGACAAAGAGAATCTTCCATCTGCTGGTTCACTCCCCAAATGGTCACAATGGCCAGCGTTGAACTGACCCGAAGGCAAGATCCAGGAGTTCTTTCTGGGCCTCCCACATAGGTACGGGGGCCCAAGCACTTGGGCCATCCTCTGCTGCTTTCCCAGGCACGTCAGCAGGGAGCTGGATCAGAAAGCAAAGCAGTAAAGACTTGAACTGACACCCATACAGGCTGCTGGCATCACAGCTCTGGCACCCTCTTGTGCCTATTCTGTGACACATTTTCTATGCTGTGGCTAACATATCAGGGCAACACATGAGAGTTTCCTGTGCAACTTGTCATCTCCTTAAGTCTCTATTTAGGAAATGAGGCACAATGCCTCTTGAACTTCTGATTTAAAGAGGATTATATATATGTGTGTTTGTGTGTGTGTGGGTGTGTGTATCCTCCCTTTGAGACTTAAACTGTAGTGAAAGGTAATGGCTGGAGAGGTGAAGTAGAAAGTTTGCCTGTAACCTATCAAATAGTCCATAGTTTCTCCCCTTTTCCACAAACAAGAAATTTTGTATCATGTGTTGTTTGAATAGCTCCATCCTCAGGTCCAGGAGCAATGGTGGTATAGGAGCCACACAGGCACATTAGGTGAAAGGATGTGTGCGATAAGAAATAGGTGCCTCAAATCAGTGGCTAAGATGGGTATCTGACCTGGTGATTGAGGTGGTTAAGATTCCATGTGTCCTACTTGAGGGCCTGGGTTCGAGTCCTGACTCCAGTCCCAATTCTAAGTTCCTCCTTAGGCATACCATGAGAGGCAACAGGTGAAGGCTCAAGTACTTGGGTCCCTACCACAAAAGTGGGAAACTTCGATTGAATTCCAAGCTCCTGGGTTCAGATGGCTCAACCATAGCTGCTGGAAGCATTTGTAGAGTAAGCCAGTAAATTGGGCTCTCTTCCTCCTTTGTCTCTTAAATAAATGCATACTTAAAATTTTAAGATCTTTTAAAAATAAATTTAATTAACTGAGTTGTTCTCATTCTAGGGACTTTTTAACACTTATGTATACCAATTCTATGGACAGGTTATTTTAAATTTTGAAGCTAGTGGGTATATATAAACAGCACCCTTAAAGAAACCAGAAGGGTGGGAAAAATGTGAAAAATTTAAAAACTAAACACTGTTGATTTTCTTTCATCCTCTGTTCATTCCACTTAGTGGTGACATTTTTTATTTGACTCTGATATATGCTTTAGTGTAGGCCTCTTATAAAGACAGACCATGTGACGCTGAAACTTTTCCTCTGAATCAAAACTACTTCTACAATCCAAAGTTATTGTGATTGTTTTACATATAAATATCAGAAAAGCAACTTTTAAAACTACATAATTTTTCTAGCCACTTGTTCCATTTTTATTAAATTGAATTCTTCTAGCCCTAGCCTCAAGTAGGTGATGTATCAGATCAAGTCAATAATGTCTGCATGATTTAATCATTCACATCCTAAAATTTTTGCTGAAATTCTCAAGTAATAAATATTTTGACAAACACATTTATTTTTCCTTTCATGAGGACTCCAATTTTTTAGGGGATGTAGAATATTTTTTAAAGGCAAAAAGTGGTTTATGCAATAATCAATTACTCAGCTGCAGCTTTAAAATGGTTATTTATAAAATGCTTAATCTGGTTACCTTATTTAATGGTTATTTTCATTATGTATTGGATTAATGTTGCAAACACAGTATTGATTCAAAGGGCAATGCTTTTCATCAAATATATCTGACCATAACATTGAGCTATAAAAGTTGAAATATTCCAAGAGTGGTTTCATCATCTGTTTAGAAATATATAGAATCCTTTGAGCTTCTGGGTTATAGACAGGGGACAAGGGAAATATTAAAATGCACATATTCTTCAACACCACCACCACTAGCAATAATTATCCAGTAGGATAATTAAATCTTCACATAGGAAAATATTTTAGCTTAGAATATTCATCTATTGCCTAAGAAATTATTTGTCATATGCAAACAATTTACATGTTGAACTACAACTATTGAAATTATTTTGCCCAATATTCTTAATTTTGTAAATGCTAAGCTTGATAAATCATTTGTCCAAAACATCACATGTAATTAACTTTTCTACTTTACATACATCCTTTTAGCCCTATGTACACAATCTTCTGCAGTTTTTAAAACTGCTTATTTACTGATGAGTTATCATCCTATTTATCTTCTTTTAAATGAGGTTGCATTCTGAACACAATTTATTCTGTATATTCCAATTCCTAAAATATACCCTAGTGAACACATCTATATTTGTTTCACTTACGAGAGATTTGGGCTATTTGTAAAATTTGAAGGATGTTTAAAATGTCTCTGGCATAAACCTCTTTCTAGTGTCACTACTGACTTAGTACTAACCCTCTTAACTTCTCCCCTCTATATTGCAGTGCTCACCTCATCAGCCTACTTCTCAAATCAATACAACACTCTACTGCTAGAATTATTACCATTCACTTGTTGTAAAACATTATTGCTTGGAATAAATACTGATTACTTAGACTAACTTTTAAAGCTCTTCATTTTATGACTCCAAACTATATTTCAAACTTTTTCCTTTACCTCCACCCTCATGTACCCTAACTCCTGAATCACATGTGGCTATCTATTTGCCATTCTTCATGCTTATCTGATGTGTGTTTCCTATGGAACTTGAATCAACTTTTCTCTTCTAGCGGAAATTATGCAATAGATTCACTCATGATTTAGACAAAATCTAAGCTTCTTACAAACCAGGCACTCATGTCACTATTCAGAATTCATGTTTTCTCCTACACTGTCATGAAACTGCTTTAATGTTAATCATAGAACATATTATAGTCTTCTAGTAAATGTGTTCATGTATAGCTGTCATCATGTTCAGGATAACAGCACAAGGAGGCAGGGGCAAAAGTCCATTTTGTCCTGTTAATTCATAGCATCTTTGACAACAAATTGTGTAGCTAGAATTGATTTGATTCAAATGCTATACTAAATGATTTTTGATGGCTCAGGATATTTATTTGCATTATGATATTGGGCCTCAAAACCCTCAGTAACCACAAGGTGTCCTAAATTCTTTGTCCCTAGTGTAAATGCCTACGCACTGCAGGGATTTGATTCAGGAAGTTCTATATTCCTCCTGCCAGCAGCTTTATTTTAATCGGTTGCCTGGGAGTAGACCTAAAGGCATTATTCTGTCTCTTCTATAGAGCAAACATCAAGGTCTTTTTTGCACCAATTTGCTCTTGACTTAATGTAATTCCACACTGCTGAATGTTTTGGAAATGTTATAGCATTGCCTCTAAAGAAGTAGATTTTTTATTTATGAGAAATAAGAAACAACCAGTTTAAGTTTGAACAAAGAAAAGTTGGAGTTTGATTTCTGGTAATCCCACTTCTCATTGGTTTGTATGCTCTTATTTTCAGAACACAGGGGAGACTGGACTGAGGGCCAGTGTTTCCAAGGAAGAGACAATGAAGCCACTATTTGGCCCATCTCCTCACTCCACCTTCATGTGTGCTAACGTGGAGTGGCACTTGGTGGACATCCTACGCACAGCAGCCTGGCTAATATGCTTCCTTCCCAATAGAAAAGGAAATTGTTTCACTGCTGTTTTGTTGCTTGGAAGGTCAGGGATATTAGGTCACTAAAGCCCTAAAGGGACATAAAATACAGCAAGGACAAAAATCCAGTGCCAGTTGAAAGAACGAGGATTTGATTCCCTATGGCAACTTCCAGTATGTCCTATCCCGTTCCTGCCAACTTTGTTCCCTGCCCTCCTCAAAATTATTCAATAACAGCTACTGTTCACTACTCTTTGGCATTTTTTCCCCTGTACTTTCCCAAGAAACCTCAATTTTTCCATGTGGACATCTTTTTCTCCTCTGTCAGTTAATAGATGTAATTTCATCTGAGCTCCCAGAATAGTATAACAATGCTGTTTTTGCTTTTGGCTTTTCACAAAATTTATACATGATTCCTTTTCAGTATGTTTTTCATGAACGAAAATCTTTCCAGGTGATATTTTGGAGCACATGAAGCATGCATGGGGATTTCCAACACTTTGTGGCAAATGGCATTGATTTTGTTCCAAAAAACTTCTGAAATCCAGGCATAGTTTTTTTTCATAATATGCATTTATCATGAACTTGTGGAAGGCACCTTATATACATAGATTTCAAAAGTTTTTGCACCAAAATAGAGTTTATATTTGAATTCTACTTTTCTGTGAACTTTCATTTACAGGAAAGTTGTCCCCCTCACTTCCCCGTCTCCTGGAGCTCAACTCAGGCTTGGCTGCTGGAAGGAAATGTTTTTCCAAAGAATTTTTTATGTGGTTATAGATTTTATGCAGTTATATGTTGGGTCACGCTCTTTATCTCTACTTCTTTAAAAAATTCTTTCTGTATAAAAGATTACCCTGCCAGAATTCTAGAAATCTATTTTTTTTTTTTTTTTTTGGTGTGGCCAACTCATTGTGACCTTAAATAATTCAGTGATATCTGAGTCTGTTTCCCTCTTTGTCAAATGGAGATGATAATGCTTGAACTCTTGCCTCATGGGATTGCTGTAAAGATCAAGCGATATTATCACAGAAAAACAAGATCTATGGGGCTGGTGCTGTGGTGTGGCAGGCAAAGCTGTGGCCTGCAGTGCCAGCATGCAAAATTATGTAAAAAGATTAGATTCAAGATTATTAAGAAAAACAAGTTGAAGTCCATATTTTTCCCATAATATTAGCTCTCTTAATTAGCTGGTGAATATTGGCCATGAATAGCATTTCCCCGCATAGCTGAGACCCATTATTTGGAGAAATTGCAACCTCATGGCACATTCAGTGCTATTTAGAGATCCTATTATTCCTTCCAAATTTACTTTATATTTCATCCTGAATCAGACTATTCAAAAATGTTTCAATTATTTCCAGATCCCAGTCATACCTATGACTTCATCAATATTTCCTGAGTGTAGATCATGCACAGGAATTCTGTGATTTAAATATACTAGTTGTGTGAGTTTTCCTTTTATTATTATTTCTTTGTTTCCCTTTTCTTCCCAGCCAGAAAATCCTATCAATTCTAATTTGGCAAGGTCTCCCTGTAACTTTTATGTTGTGTCCCCACAATGACTTACTACCCAACTTGAGAAGATTCTTCTCTGGGGTCGCCTCCCTTCCCCCACCAAATTGCCATTAATCTGCACTTCACATCAATTCCAGGGTAACTTCCCACGGAATACCATTCATTCCTGTTATTCTTCAATGACTGTGTTGCCAAAAACAAATTTCTGCAATGACTTTGAAGTACTACGGTCTGAACTTCAATATCCATCCCAACATTTTTTTCCCTTTCTACCATGCATCCTACTCCACGTAGCCTACACTGCAATGTTCTCACCTCCTCTTTAATCAAATTGCTCCGAGACTGGAACACTTTCCCACCTTTTCTAATTTTACTTATCTCAAAATATTTAGCCGCTATGGAGCCTTCTTTAATTCCTCCTAGTCAGAAACAGGTATTCTTTTCCCTATGTTCCAATAATCTTTTGCTCATTTAGTGTTAATGTGTGTGTGAAACCACAGGGCCAGCATTGTGGTTCAACAGGATAAGTCACTGCCTGCAACACTGGTATCCCACATGGGCACCAGTTCAAGTCCTGGCTGCTCCACTTCCAATCCATCTCACTGCTGATTTGCCTGGTAAAGCAGTGGATAATAGGCTGAGGACTTGATGCCTAAACCCATTTGGGGATCCAAATGGAGTTCTTGCCTGCAGCCTGGCCCAGTCCTGGTCATTGTAGTCATTTAGGAAAGTGAACCAATGAGTAGAAGATCTCTTTTTCCTTCTTCTCCATCTACTCCCTCTTCTCCCTCTGTCTCTGCCTTTCAAATAAATAAATAAGTTTTAACAAAAAAGGTGTAAAGTCAATTGTTTGTATGCCTGCCTCTCTCACTGTATAGTAATATCATTGAGAAAACTGAAGAGGTGGCCAGAACCTATTGTCAAGTTTTCCGATTCCAAGCAAGATGGATCTGGATTGAATCCCAGCTCTGTCACTTATTATTTGTTTATTGGCAAATTGATTAACTATTCTAGGCCTTATTTTATGGTTTTTGTGTGTTTTTTATGGAAAACAAAAATACAATGTTATTTAAAAAGTTATTGGAAATGGAATTAAAAGATGTTTGTTTGGGTGCAAAGAATTTGATATCCAGGCATACAAAGGATCTTCAAAAAAACTCATGGAAATGCATATTCTGAAAAATTGCATAGATTTAATATTTTGTACAGAATTAACATTGAATGAAAAGAAGGGGCAGAATCTGAAGTAAAAATAAAAAAAAAAACAAACAGTGTTTGAATGAAGGCAGGCCTGAAGTAACGAAGGCCAGGATGATGATAATAGTGTCTGGAACTCTCTAGTTCTGCAACCAATTGTATCAGTAACTGTATATTTCATTTATTCTAAATTTAACCTCTCCTAGGAAAACTTCGAAGATCATCTGCATGTTGTACTTGCTAACTTAGACATGTGATAAAGCCATGACTTCTCCAACTCTATTTTTTCTATAGATTTGAGTTCTCCTTTTTTTCAAGTGAGATCACTACAGATCCAAAGGGTCACATCTGTGCTGTTGTCTTTTTTGATGACTCCTCCTCAATTCCAATTTAGTTGTCCTTCTTCCAGCTGCTTCCAGGTTTAGATATCTCACAGAATACAAGGGTACTTTAAAAATATCATGGAAAATGCATATTACGAAAATATTATGCATGCATTTCATTTTTTGCACCACAATTAACTTATCTTTGAGTATATTCTTTCCAGGAAGTTTATGGTATTGTCACTATATGTTAATTATTGATTTCAATTTCCTCTAGTTTATACATTTGACCATTTTTTGTTAATGAATAGTATTCAAAATATGGTTCCATCATTAAAAAATCAAAAAGTAATCATAATTCTTACAAACAAGGTTCTAGTCTGTTACAAAACTTATATGATAGTCTAATCTCTTATCCAAATCATGTCTAAATATGTTAGTTTTACTCAAGCAATTATTCTAGTGTACCATAATCTCAACTTCAGTCATTCAATTTATCTTTGTTTCCCATCTGTAAGAACTGCTCTGATAAAACAGCCCTTTATTTCACTTGTTATAATACAAAGATACTTATATTTTTTAGATGTAAAAGTATCAAAATGGTAATGAACGACTAGTCCAAATTTCTGGGGAAAATGATTGTATCAATGATAATAGCACAAAGCAGAAGGGACTGAGAAGGTAGTCAATTGCTTCCAAATTATAATTGTGGAGATATCTGAGCTTGAAATCATGCTGTGTCACTTTGCGAGTTTGTGACCTTGAGCAAATTACTAAATATTCCTAGGCCTCAGAACTCTCATCTGTACAAATAGAAAATATATAAACAGAAGCATTATAATATGATTACATGACACATTTTATGTAAATCCTAGCAAATAATGGGCACCAAAGGTACATATTTTATGACTAATATTTCACTTTTTGAGATCAATTTAGTTGAGATCAATAAGTATTAATGCCTTAAGAAGAAAATCCCGTCATAGGAGACAACATGGATTAACCTGGAGGACATTATGCTAAGTGAAAAAAGCCGGGTACAAAAGGACAAATAATACGTGAGTCCAGTTGGATGAGGAATTTAGAAAGTACGAACTCATAGAAAGAGAGGAGAACAGTGGTTGGTAGGGTTAAGGAGTGGGGTGAAATGAGGAATTATTTTTCAATGGGTTTTAGTTATGCAAGATGGGAGACCTGGAATGAGTCCCAGACTCCTGGCTTTGGCCTGGTCCAGCCCTGGATTTTGTGGGCCTTTAGGGAGTGAACCAGCAAAAAGAAAATATCTTTCTCTGCCTCCAAAATCAAAATAAAATTTGTAAGTGTTGCTTGGTATTTTGACATTTCATATGGGATTGAAAGGGTTTGAGTACCAGCTCCACTCCCTAAACCAGTTTCCTGTGAATGTGCAAGAGCGAGGCAGCAGTGATGGCTCAAGTGGTTGCATCCCTATCATCCATATGGGAGACCTGGATTGAGTTCTGGGCTCGTTGCTTCAGAATGGTCCAGTGTGGGCTGTTGTGGGCATTTGGGGAGAGAACTAGCAGACAGTGGATCTCTCTGTATCTGTTTGTGTATTTCTAAGTATCCTCTGTCTCTCTGCCTTTCAATTAGACAAAGCAATTTTTAAGAAGAATACAGATGAGAGAAATAATCAATTGCACATGAATTGAACACTACAACAGTTTTGAGAAAATCTGATATCTTGCTGGATATGTTTAAGAGGGAATACAGATTCAGCAGCAGCATGTCAAGAATTGTTAAAGATCTAATAAATTGCTCTCCTTGCAAAGGAACAAGTTAGGCTGAACATTTTCCTGGATACTTTGAAAAGACACTGGACTTCTGAGTCAAGGGTCAAGGACAGATTATTAGCCATAGCAAAGGTAAGAGTTAGAGTTTGACTTATGCAAACTCACTGAGAGAAACTATAGGTGAGCACAAAGAAGGGCAGTAGGAGCGGTGTTATAAGGAGAGACACCATGGGCTTAAAGAACAGGAATCGTAAGAGGGGCAGGGAATGTGCCTTCTCTTTTGCTTTTGGCTGAAAACATAATGTCTTGCAAGGCTCTAAACAAATCTGACATTTGCTCAAGAGGAAACACTACCTCCGTCATCCAAAGCTGTTCACTGTGCTATAACCCTGAAGAGAAAACCAGGCAAGGGCCATCAGTGCTGGTGTTACTAAGACTTACAGTGACATGAGACACCCACGTAGAATTGTCGTGCAACACTTCCTTCTTTTGGTCCTGTGTCATAAACCCAGTTGTAGTATGTAAAACAGTTCTTATTTCCAAACTTAAGGTCAGCTCATATATGGCTAAATAGGTAGGGGCAGGCCACAGAGCAATCGTTTGTCTGCTTGCCCAGGGAGGCAGATTTTCCCACGAAGTCAATGAATTGTAAATTTCTGAATTTCCTACCTCTCTCAAAGCTCTGTGCTTCATCATCATTATTATTATCATTAAATTATTATTCCTTACCTCTAAGAGGCTCTCCAAAGTATATAAAATTCAGTTCCCGGGGCCAGCGCTGTGGTGCAGCAGGTTAAAGCTGGTTAAAGCACTAGCCTGAAGTGCCAGCATCCCATATGGGCGCTGGTTCAAGACCTGGCTGCTCCACTTCCTATCCAGCCCTCTGCTATGGCCTGAGACAGCAGTAGAAGATGGCCCAAGTACTTGGGCCCCTGCACCCACGTGGGAGACCCAGAAGAAGCTCCTGGCTCCTGGCTTTAGATCGGCACAGCTCCGGCTGTTGTGGCCATATAGGGAGTGAACCAGCGGATGGAAGACCTCTCTCTCTGTATCTACCTCTGCCTCTCTGTAACTCTTTCAAATAAATAAAAATAAATCTTTAAAAAAATTCAGTTTCCAACACACTGGGATCCAGCAACCTTTGGTAGGATGACTATAGCTCTCACTCAAAATGAACGTGTGTGTGAGCGGGGAGAGATATGTGTTAGTAAAGAGAGAAGATAACTTCTTCTGCCCACAGAAGTTGAACTGTGAAGTCTAGCAATGTTTTTAATGGAAACATAAAATTAATTCTGGGGCCAGCACTGTGCCTGTGACACCATTTCTAATTCAGTTCCCTGCTAATGTTCTGGGAAAGCAGAAGAATATGATCCAAGTGCTTGAGCCCCTGCACACATGTGGGAGACCCAGAAGAAGCTCCTGGCTCCTGGATTGGGCCTGGCCCAGCCCTGGTGTTTGCAGCCATTTGTGGGGGGTGATCCAAGGGGTGGAAGACCTCTCTCTGTCACTCCCTCTCTATAACTCTGCCTTCCAAATAAAATAAACTATTAAAAAATTAATTGAAGAATGACCAGAAAAATTATAATAGTCCTTAAGGTCTATTTTGTTTAAAATTTTTATTTATTTACTTGAGAGGAAGATAGAGAATGAGGACAGTGAGATCTCATTCACTGGTTCACTTTACAAATGACTGCAGTGGCTGGAGTGTAGAAGCCAAGAGCCAGGAACTCAATGCAGTTGCCCCATCTTGGTGGCAAGAACCAAATCACTTGAGCTGTACCACATCTGTCTCCTAAGATCCATATTGTCAGAAAGTGGAAGTCAAGAGCTGGAGCTGGGAATTCAACTCACATACTCGGGTGGGTGTGAGCATCTTAACCACTAGGATAAGCACCCACCCCTCTACTGTGTCTTTTAAAATACTGCACATGATATAAAATGTATTATTTAATCTAGTCTACATATGTGTGTTCCACATACCATTGCTCACTTTCTCTTATAAAAACTGCTGTTCTTCTCAAAGGCACTCTCAGTTGATATCCAAGCATCCAATAGTCTAAAAATAATTTTGTAAGACCTACTTAATTTTTCATCATTGAATGAGCCTTCATATGCATATCTGAGAGACTACAGACAAATACAAGTTTTTAAATAATGGAATGAAGTTATAATTTGTAGCCGTCTTCTATGAAGATAAGGTTGTAAATCTGTATCTGTTCAGCAGAATGATCTCTTTATTAATTTCTCTCCATATGTCCCGTTGGTGGTATAGACCCCAAGTTTCCCCTCAAGCCATTCAGCTCTAAGTTTAAAAGATGAGTGCTTAACACTCAAGGCAACAACCATAATGATTTCTTCAGTTCCATTAAGATGAAAAAAAAAGTTGTGAAGCAGAATATCCATACCCTTCACCATACTTACTACTTGAAGTGTAATTTACTTTTTAATTAGGAAGTCCATCAGTCATATAAATGGACTAATTTCTACCTCAAGTTAAATACTTATCATTAATTCTGAGAACTCTAACCAGCAAATTTGGCAACTTAGTTACATGCATTTAGTCCACTTGATTTTAAAGTATTCTGAAACATGTGTTAGTCCTGGTGGAAAACATACTCAAACTATTTTTTTAATACTTGTGCCAGTTTTTTCAAATTTAACTCAGATGTGTTTATATAGTCTCCTAAAGTACAAGTAACATTTTCACTTGGAAAGTGAATCAACACCTACATCATTCTAGCACTATTCTCCAGTTATAGGGGAAATAGTTGCTTCTAGAATTGGAACAGGAAATATACAAGATGAGGTTGGAGCATTTTGTAGTACCAGAAAGGCAGTACTCAACACACACACACAAATATGTGCACAGAATAGTATTATAACACAAATTGTAAAATAAGTGTCCATGTACCCATGTTGATATGAATAAATACATAAATAAAATTTGGAAGATGGATAAAGTTCTCTTGTGACAAAATCCTGAACAATTTAGTAGATATCCAACCCTGGAAGAGGCAAACCATAACTCCCAACCCTTTAACCATCAGTTGCACAGAATGATTTTTTTTTCAGAGTGTGCAACATAGAAAGGAAAAGGAAGAAAAGTAACTGCCATGGAGAACCTTTGACAAACAATGTACCAGCACAATGATCAACATTGACATCAATGGTGTCAAGCCATGTTGATAGCAGGTACCTTTGACATGATATGAGGAGAATGAGATTTTACCTCTGTAGTCTTCCTTTTTCCTCCCCAAAATCCACAACTCCTAAGAAATATTTTTTTAAAATTTCTTGAGGGACATTCTATAGAATAGCAATCTGTAAAACTGTCCAGACTATGAAAAACAAAGAGAATCCTAGACACTATAACATCAAGAAGAGCCTAAGGGTACATGATGACTAAGTGAAATGTGGCATCCTAGGTGGGATCCTGGAACAGAAAAGACACATCAGGCAAAAAGGTAATCTGAATAAAATATGGATTCTAATTCATGTTAGTAGTTATCATGTTAGTATCAATATCAACTCATTAAAAGAGACAAATATATAGTACACAAAATACTGGTGAATCTAACAAATACATTGAACACAAGATTAGATACAATGTGATTCCATTTATAAAAAAATTTAAACATTAGAGAAACTAATCTGTGCTGTTAGAAGTCATGGTAGAGTGCTCGCTTCGGCAGCACATATACTAAAATAGAAGTCATGGTAGAAGGAGCTAGGCTGAGGGGCAGCTTTTGATTGCAGGTTACAAGAGTATATGCAACAAAAGGTGGGCATTGTGGCACAGTGGATTTAGGGCTCTGCATCCCATATCGGAGTGCCTAGGATCCAGTCCTGCCTCTCCCTCCACCTTTGTTTCTGATCCAGCTTCCTGCTAATTCACCTGGGAGGCAGCAGCTAATGGTCCACATACTTGGGTTCCAACCACACACATTGGAGACCTGGATGGAGTTCCTGGAGTTTGTTGCCCAGCCCTGACTGCTGAAAGCATTTGGGGGAATGAACAGTAGAGGGAAGATGAATCTTTCTCTCTCTCTCTCTGTATGTGTGTGTATGTGTGTGTGTGTGTGTCTCCTCTGTCATTCTGCTTTGCAAATACATAATAAATATTTCTTTTTAGAAAGAGTTTATTCAGGGATTGACCCTATGGTGTAGCAGGCAAGTTTCACTTGCAGCATCAGCATCCCACATGGGTGCCAGTTAGAGTCCCAGTTGCTTCACTTCTGATTGAGCTCCCTGCTAATATGCCCAGGAAAGCAGTAGAAGATCACCAAAGTGCTTGGGCCTCTGCAACCATGTAGGAGATCCGGAAGAAGTTCCTGGCTCTGGCTTTGGTCTGGTCCAGCTCTGGTCATTGCATCCATTTGGGGAGTGAACCAGGGGATGGGAGATCTCTTTGTCTCTCTCTCTCTCTCCCTCTATATAACTCTGCCTTTACTATTTAAAACAATACATTCAGTATGTGGAAATTTATGTAGCTGTATACTTAGGAGATACACACACATTTCTTTTACATATCTAGATTTAAAAAGATGTTACTGTTAAGCTACTTAGCTGAAGTGATATCCCTGTATCACACTGTGATTTACATCTGCACTAAGATTTTACTTCTGCCCCATTATAAAGTTACTCAGTGAATCAATGAAAACTTCTGTGTGAAGAAAACTATGTTACATGAACTCATCTCTGGTAATGAAAACAGATATATTTTTATATTTCCTCTCTGTCAAAATCTCACACCATCACTTGTTCTCCCAAATCTACACAACTTACCCATTTTCTATCAACAGAATACAAACTCCAAAGTCAGACATCTGTCAGATTTTTTCATATATTTAATACATAAGGCTAAGTTTTATTTAAAATTTAAAAATCTCTTTCATCTACCTGTAACCACAGTCATTATAATAATACACCTAGAGGAACAGCAAAGTAATTAACTATAGAAGTAGAATGATAAACAATGGCTAAAAACACTTCTATATTTAAGCTAAATATTGAGTTACATTTCCTGATCTCCGTAACTACAGATATGTTCATGTATCAGTGCTCACTCTTTGGATGTATCAATGGTAAACATGTTGGCAGACATCTTTCTGGACATCTCCCAACAAATGTACTAATACACTAACACTTTTAATGGCTACTAAATGATTTATTATACAGAAACATTAACATGTATTTAATTAGCCACCTTCTGGTGGTCATTTTTTTCTTATGAGGGGTGGTCTTCAATAGACAATTCTTTAATGTAAACATTTTTGAGATTCTATAAAATCAGCTTTCTGCTGTCACATGTCATTACATAGTGACATCAAGCATAGAAAACAGTAGCTCCCATGAAATTACTCAATTGCATGTTCTCTATTCTCCAAGCTGGCTACAGACCCTTAGGGGGAACTGTTCTGAAAATCTGTGGAACCCTGCAGAACTGGGCCTGATAGCACTGAACAGGACAGGTCTCAGGAAATACAACCATATGCACTGGCCTGGGCTTATTTGCTATCATCTGGAGTCATCCTTGAGAGAAAGTTGTAGCTCCTTCTGAGAGTACTTATGGTTATGTTTTCAAATGATTATATATTCTGAAAATGAGTCAAACTTTTATAATCCAAGCATAGTATGTATTTAGCCTAAAGTCAACTGCTATTTTATTAGTAATATTGAATCAGTCTGCTTTTAGTCTAAGTCTAGAGAATTCATATGATTTACTGGATGGTCTACTGAAAAATGGATAAAATCTTACAAAATTTTTCATAAAAGGGGATCTTAGGAATACCAGAAAAGTATTTTTCCCAAAATTCCTACCAAAGCATCCCCTATGTAGGTCTCTGCAATGATGAAATGACATTATAAATCTCTTAGCTCCTTGTTTAACACACTAATTGACCAAAACATTTTAGCTCCTATTTTTATGCTTTCCCAAGTTCTCCGTACATTTCCTTTGTTCCACTGAAATTCCTGTTCTCAGTAATTTCCGTGTTTACCTGTATTTGTGTACATGTTTCTTCCCATAAAGTCCTATTGTTTCCATTGACAAAAAATTATAAATGTACTTCTTACCAAATTCACCACACTGTTCTGCTTCAAACATCTAGTATCTTATACATGAAATACCCTAGTAACCTCTTGTTGGTCTCCCTATAGCAATTCAAACTCCTATGTCCCTCTCCATCAACTCCCAAAATGATATTTTCAAATAAAACAATCATCTGTTTTCCTTGTGTAAAACTATTGCTATGGAAGGAGGTCCACATCTCTCCAGGTCCTTTTCCTCTCATTTCCATTCCAGCCATGTTGATCTCTGTGTTGTGTCCTTCAATATACCCAGAATCTCCACTTAAAAAACAAACAAACAAAAAAAACAGAAAATGATCTTAACTATTCATTGAAGACCTACTTCCCAATCCTGTCTGCATAATGCATTTTATGCTTCAAATCTAAGCTCTAAAGATTTCCTTTGGTGTTTTCCCCCACTGTCGAGTTACAGCAGAACTCCCTACTTATAATCCCAAGGCACTCCCAGCAATTACCATTGAAAGCTTCAGAACATGCTACCAAAAATTTATGCATTTTGGCACAGCAAACATGTTAAGCTGAAGGAAACTAAGAAACAGCTGGACAGACACCCTCACCTTCCCTGCCCTTCTTCTGAAGTAAGTCCTAAGACACTCAGGTGAGAGATACCTTTTACATATCTAGAGGAAAGAAGAAATTTTATCTCTAAAGGAGGGACACTGAGAGGAATCTGAACAGGCCTGGTGTTCTCCTGTTTATCATCCTTAGCCTCTCTTCTCAATTATTGTATCACTTGTTTTCATGAATCTCCACTCTTCTTCAAACCTTGGATAAATATGCTCAGGATTAACTATTTCTTTGGGTCTTCACTTTTTAGGAAGGCTCCCACATCATTCAAAACCTATATCAGTCTGTATATTTTTGTTTCTTTTTAATCCATCGTTCCTTAGCAGTTGATTCAGCTGAGAACTTTTATGATGAGAAAGATGTTTTCCCTCTGTTGCACCACCAATTCATTATTTATTAGTCGGTGGTATCTTGTATCAGTCTTCCAAGTTGATTTATGTGTTACATCAATTTCACACCCCTGTGCCTCCTTATAGCCTCACCTAATATAAGTCAGGGTAAATATTAAATGCTCAAAACCATCTAGTAAATGAATAAAATTTTAAAAATTTGACATTTAGAAGTCAAAAGCAACTTATTTATGTATAAGTAGTGCATCCACTTCTTTAGAATGCTCTGTGAAGAAAACACAGGCTTATTTGCAGGCAAACCATTCTGGAGCTCCCAACAGGTCCCTTTCCTGCTACAAGCTGAATCTCAGGAGGCAAAGGAATCCCACAGTCTCCTGCAGGCCAGAGCATTGAAATGACTGCAGGTATAACCAATGTTAATTATACCCAGAAACTGAACTGCTACCCAGATACTACACTACTACACACTGCTCTACTGGAAGCAAACTGTGACCCACTCTCCTGACACCTTAGGATTCATCACCAGAAGGAAGTAGTTTAGTACAAAAGCCACTACATAAAACTGGTAGACCAACTGATGCACTGGAGATAAAATCAACATATGGACACCTGAAACATTAAAAAGCAAGGCAACATGATGTCTCCAAAGGAACACAATAATTCTAGTGAAAAACACCAAGGCAAAAGAATCAATGAACTGCTGAAAAATAATTAAAAATAATGATTTTAAGACAACTTAATGAGATGCAAGAGAATGTAGGCAGAGAATTCACTGAAATTAGTAAAACAACTCATGATCTGAAAGAGACATTCAGCAAACAGATAAAGACTACTAAAAATACAGTAATCTTGGAGTTGAAGAACTCAATAAATGGATGAATGTAATATTAAAGTAACCCATCAATTATATAAACAGATACCACTCATTGCATATTATAAGGTAAAAGGGAGATTTCAAAAACTGTAAATTTTTATGCATTCTCAAATGGCATATTGGAAAATAATAATTTCAACATAAGCAGATTGAGATACTTGTTATTTTTTAGCACACAGCCAAATAATGGTTTGTCTGAATAGAAAAGCAAAATATATAAAACTTTTATATTTGTAAAGTTGCATTTGTTTGCTAGACTGACATAAAAATACCATGAACTGGATAATTTGAACAATAGAAATTTATTTTCTCAATGTTCTAGAACCTAGAAGTCCAAGATCAAAATGTTGGTGGGTTTTGTTTCTTTCATGCTTTTTGACTTGGTTTTGCAATGGTCACCTTCTCAAAGCCTTTTCTCTGTGTGCGCACAACCCTGGAATCTCTTCTTCCTCTTGTAAGGACATCAGTCATTTTGAATTAAAGCCCCACCCCTACAAAGTCAGGTAACTGTCATTATTACTTTTCTAAAGGTCTTATCCCCAGAATGAGTGAGGTTTAGGGCTTCAACTTACACATGTGGCAGGAGCACAAGTCAGTCTACTAAAAGAAATTCAAATTTTTCTCCTATCTCATAGAATACTGCCATGAATAGAAAACAAAAATTCACCTGGGCAGCAAAGCCTTACTCCCAGTTACAAGGATTGTATCTCACTGTGTCATGCAGTGTTTACAAGGCCCAGCAGGATTCATTTTTTTTGTGGTTGTGCAATGATAATGACAGACTTTCCTCATTATTATTATACCTGGCTTTCTGCTAACTTAAGTGTTTTTTTTTAAAAGCCCAAGAGATCAGTGTTGTAAGTAATTATTATTATTCCTATTTAAATATTATTATTATTAACCCCCAGGGCCACATCAGCAGTGTGTGCATGTGTCGTTTTTTAATCCACTGTCACCCTTTTTTGACCCCTGGAGCTCTGCTATCCTCTTGAGTATATGATCTAAAAGCTGACAGAGTACCAAGTGCTAGAGTTAAGTCAAACATTGTGTTTGCTATTCATCTCATGTAAAAACCTAACATTTCTAGTTGAAATTAAAGGTGCATTTTCATGTACAATTTTCAGTGATTCGATTTTAAAAATTTTAAAAATTAAACATATTTCTTTGTTAACTGCTGCTTCCAAGTCTCCTGATAACTGGTCTATATATCACATCACAATTTAATGGTTATTTCTTTAGTTACTGGAATATTACAGTTTAGAAAAACAGATTTCCATCCCCAAACCCATATTTTATATTCTCTCAGTGTTTTCCCAGTTGCATTTCCAATCCTTATTCCTAGATATCTTAACCTTAATCATGTTCACTTCAATTCTGTGTGTTGAATACAAATAGTTCATTTTACAACACAAGCACATAAATTATTTTATCTTTTTTTCCAAATGATTTTCTAATCTTGCAAATCCACCTTCCACATGGAAACCTAGTTCAGATTCTATTTCTATGTGGTTGCTAAGTAATTATGAACATATATTTTCTGTTTTCTCTTCTTATAACAGCACTACTTTTATGCATTTGGGCAAAGAAGGGTCCCCCTAATTTTGAAATGATTATTTTATTAATATGACCAAAATGTGTCTTAATTCTACATCTCTTAAAACACCATTTTATTGTCTTTGCTCTTATAAAACAAAGACTATTTATTCACTCCTCCGGGTATAAATACCCAAATGACTACTCAGAAGCTAATAAGATAGCTTCTAATGCATGATCCTGTTCCCCAATATTTTTTTTTTAATTTTTTGCCAGGCAGAGTTAGACAGTGAGAAAGAGACAGAGAGAAAGGTCTTCCTCCCATTGGTTCACTCCCCTAATGGCCACCACAGCCAGTGCTGCGCTGATCCAAAGCCAGGAGCTGTGTACTTCCTCCCAGTCTCCCATGCAGGTGCAGGGACCCAGGCACTTGGGCCATCCTCTGCTGCCCTCCTGGGGCACAACAGAGAGCTGTTCTAGAAGAGGAACAACCGGGACCAGAATCCAGGGTGTCGGCACCGCAGGCACAGGATTAGCCATGTAAGCCACGGCGCCAGCCCCCAATGCTTTTATTTTACTCTTTCCAAGAACTAAAATGTGTTTTGTACCTTGCCTCTACTGCTGCTCCCATGGGAGATATTTTCTGGAAATTTAGGATGTTCTGCTCTTTGCTGACTACTTTCTACTCCTGATTTGCAGGGGTGAGAAAAGCGATAGAAAGGCTAGACAGTTTACACAGTTAGGATCCTGGTTCAGGAATTTATTTGTGATATTGCAAATATTAGGCCACACATAGATGTATCCTCCTAGGTGTCACCAAGATACTGTGTTGGAGTTCCCAACCATCAAAAACTTGAGAAAATTAACAATGTCAATGAGAAATTTGAGTTTCTACATAATATCTATGTGTTTAGAATGTGTTTATAAGGGAATACATAAAATTTATTATGTTCAATTTTGAGGTAAAATTGTATTCCAACAGATAATAACATCCACTTTTGACAGTTTATACACATATGGGAAGGCTATGTATATTCATACAATAGGATATTCTTCAAATCCAACTGGAGCCAGCCTTTTGACCCCAACAATAGTGATTTATCTCGTCTTCTTACCCATACCTTCATACTTAAGGTCATGAGTTAGAAACCAGTGGGAGAAGAGAGAGGACTGAAACATATGTTCCCCTTAACTTCTTAGGTCCTTGAGATTCCAAATGAAATTAGATCATGTGCACAAAAGCTCTCTTTGCACTGTCAAAAAGGATATAATTGCAAGGTATAATTATGTCAAAGGACAAGAGAAAAGGCCTAGGTGAACAATTCCTCTGGAAGAACACATTTGTGGAAGTATTTTATTGGTCACCTAACATTCCTTCTGGTTCTTCTCCCTGGCTCAAACTTCCTGATGGGATAGTTGAAAACAAAGTAGTGTGGTTTCCTCCCCACCCATCTTTGTATTCTCCATAATACCATGGAATTGTAATAATGTGTCATTTTAATGTCCCCCAAAATCAATTCTTACCTTGATTTTCCATTGAGAGTTAGTCACATAAGAGCACAAAAAGTCCTTAGTGGCACAAGCATGTTAGTCATATGGAAGCACTAACAGTGCTTACTATTGTAAGGATTCCTCTGGAATAGCAAAGAAAGAATAAGTTGAAGACTTCAGGACAATTTCCTACCCTTTCTTGTTGCAAAATGCAAAGAAAAGTTCTGTTTTTCAATGAAAAGATCCTGCCGTGCATTGAAGGAAATCCCTAAGTTACAATAAACACTTCAGTCTTCTCATATTTGATATACTCCAAGTTCATTCATTCCTGAGTCTACCATGTGAAATATGAAATTTAATGTATGTTGCTTCCTATCACAGGTCTAAGAATATTCACTGAAATATAAAATATTTACAATGTTAAACAAAGTCAATTATACATTAATGGATATGGTTTGTGAAGGGATCATGACTACATGGTTTTCACTTCAGTAAATATTGGGCCAATTTAATGAAATAACCAACAAAAGTGTCATTTCATGACGATGTGATCAAGGGTGTGTCATGCATGGTGTGACATGATTTGTCACCTGGACACTTGTCTACTAGCAAAGTGCAATGAAGTCCACTGGCTCATTTATTGAGAACATTATGAAACCATTCACTGGTAACAATTTTAAATCACCACTGATCTGAGCCAGATTTGAACTACTGACCTAGAGGTGCAAGATCCCATATCCAGCTTTTCAATACTGCTGGTTAAGTTTATTTCATTGCAAAGAGTGTTGATAACGGAACTATTTAGAAAATGGAAATATATTGCTTCATATCTTTAAAGGACTTCCTTAATAACACTGTTTCAAAATGTGCCTGGCTCACTAATTTTAGTGACTTATCCCCATTATTAATATTCAGAATTCTAAAGAAGGTATGTTATATGCAAAGAAAATTAGTAGATTGACTCAACCAATCCCATTGTGAAATATAATCAGTATCCTTTATGTTTTAAATTTTCTTAAAGACAGATAGGAGGGAGCAATTTATGAAAATAGGCATTTCTGGTAGTCAGTGTTCATTTATAATATATTTTAAAGCTACCATATCTCCGAAAAGTTTAGCAATTAGAAAGCAACTGAACAAACTGCCACAAATTTATGACAGTGACAAGTTAAAATGTCTCACAAAAAAGAGATTAGAAACATATGGGTTGATGAAAAATATATTTATAGCTTGTGCCCACTCAGTCTGTACCTCCTTCACAGTAAATTCTTATAATTTGCAAAGGAAATGTACAACACTCTGGAACAGTGATTAATTAGGCATAACTTTCAAAGCAAGTTGAATAGCTGAACACCTATGTAAAAGGAATTTCCAACTTACACTGTTATCATTCTATATAGTAAATTCCCTCTCATATGTATAGATCATTCTTCACAGTTTGTAGATTTTCTGGCCCCTCTTTATAGATATATTAATGCTTTTTTATTACTAGCATGATTTGGGGGAGGCCCTCCAGACAAAAAGTCCCATGCCATACTTTTCTGTGGTATAAGATGTTTGTTTCAAATATTTAATTACAGATAGTGCAATTCTTGTAAAACAATATCCTACATGTTCTAGTGTAAAAAAGGATGTCATATTTAAATAACTTAATTTAAAACAAATACTTTTCAAGGATATATGAAACTTTAAAGGTATCCGAGTGTTGCTGAGGATTTGTTCTGAGAGGAGGAGTGAAGTGGGGGCAAGAGGCGCAGAGTCACCACCACACAGACACCAGGGGTCAGGTGAAAGTGGGCCAGAGGCGAGCAGCCCACAGACTCGTTTATTTCAGTTGGTATAGCAGCTTATATATCCAAGGCAGCCAATCCGGTCAAGGGGTGATTTATGTTCTAACCAATCACAGCCTGTTGCCAGGCAGGCTCCGTTGCCAGGTGGGTTTCAAAGCCATTCCTGAGTAACTGATGCTTGTTTTGCAGCGGCCATCATGGCTTGGCCTTCTCATTCCACCACATCTGAGTACATGGCATCAGGGAACTCATTAAAATATTTCTCATCTAATTCTAGAATTCCCAAGGCCAAGAAGTTTCTCCTTGTATACTTTTAAAAAATAATTTTTCAACTTCAACCCATCCAATGCTTACCATCTTGTACCCTAAGTCATGTTTCCTTCTGCAACCTGTAACCTTCCAAATACTGAGCATCTCACGAGCATCTCACAAGTCCTATAAACTTCATTTCTGTGTCCTTTTTTTTAAAAAAAAAAGTATTTATTTACTTAAAGTTAGAGCAACAGAGAGAAAGAGGGACAAAAACAAAGGTCTTCCTCCCCAAACAGCCACAACAGCTGGAGCTTTGCCGATCCAAAGCCAGGAGATTCCTCCAGGTCTGTCATGCAGATGCAGGGGCCCAAGCACTGGGGCCATATTCCCTACTTTCCCAGGCTATAGCAGAGAGCTAGATCAGAAGAGAGGCAGCCAGGCTAGAAACAGCACTCATATTGGATGCTGGTGCCACAGACTGAGGCTTAGCCCACTATGCCACAGCACCAGCCCCTCTGTACCCTTTCCAGAATATAGTTCATTTGTTGCTATTCTTATTCAGAAGGAAAACAACAATCAGAGCAAGAAGTTTTTGTTCTTGTATGTTTTTGGAAGGTGAGAATGTGTATCAGAGAATGAGGGCTGGGTGATGGGCTATGCTAAAGGCAAAAAATAACTCACAAGATGATTTCTCTGTTTGGTACATGTGACTGAAACTCCAGTTCAAAGAAACACTTTTTCTATATAACAAGTCTAAAATGACTATATATTTGTAGTTTTGTGAGTGTAAATCGGCCTTTTATTTGTTTGGTCATATTATCTCTGAAAGTTTTATGTTTAAAGTAAAAATTTTGGTGCCACTCAAATGAATGTTTAACAAACAACAGCTGCTGAAGTATCAAGTTAGTATGTGTTATAAAATGGCCTAAGTGCTTTACCAGATAATGCTAATTTTAACCACAAAGCAATCCTGTCAAGTAATACTTTATCATAAATTTTATAGAGATGGAATCAGGGCTTAGTCAACAATTTGCTCATAAGTAGGGAGGCTATGAAATATTGAAATTAAGACAAAAGTTCTAATGAATGCCTGAAATTTTTCTTAAAAACTTTGAGAGGCAGAGGGCAACATAGAGGAGAGATCACCTATCTGTTGATTCACTCCCTAAGTGCCCACAATAGCTGGGGGTGCACCAGGTAGAAACCAAAAGCTGATAACTTAATTTGGGTCCCTCACATGGGCAGCAGGAGCTGAATTACCTAATTGACTGCTGCCTCCAGAATACACATTAGTAGGAAGCTGGAATCAAGAGTAGAGCCAGAACTTAAACCCAGGCACTCTGATATGGAATATGAACAACCCAAGTAGCATCTTAACTGCTGTGCCAAATGCCCTAGAGCCTGACATTTTAAGCACTGTCATATCCTCCACATCTGTGATAGCGGAAGGAAGCCATCTCACCTCCTGAAATGACTTCTGTATAAATCCATAAGCTTTCCAGCACTGGCTCACATTAGGAATCCATCATGAGGCCATGTCCTCTGGGTGCACACCCTTAATTTGTATAAATGGAGCATACTGCCCTCCCCTTAGTGTGTAAAGCCGACTCTTACTCAAAACCTTTGTTGAAAGAAGAAAGTCCCTTCTAAGTCTAAAATGCTGACATTTGTGTTCAGGAATGAATACAAGCTCTGCCTCAAAATGTTTTGGAAGAGATCGAAACCACACTAAAAATGTGCAACTAAACCATGCTGCATTAAACTGGGATAAAGTGAATTGATGGTTCAGTGATCATTAATGAGGGGGGGAATGGATTGGGTAACACTATCAAAGTATAGCACTTGGTTGTAAGAAGGAATTTTTTTTTAATGTCAACACATTTGTCTTCCTCAAGCTATGATACTTGACATAAATAGTTCCAACTAAATTGTAGCTAAATTACAGTAAAGAGACTTGACATTGCTGCTACTCTAAGTCTGACCCCATGGGCAAATGCATTCTTTGTCATTGCCAAAGAAGAGTCCTTGAACCGATATAAAATTCTGCAGGTCATGCTGGGTGTTTGAAGTAGAGGGGATGTTGAACCAATATGTTGAACTGCTTCGAGGACGTGACAGTGACGTTTGGTAGAAGAGGCAAGTTGACATAATCCACTTGGACTTTATCAAAGATGTTCATGTTTTGCATCAAAGACTTAGGTTTGCGCTAAGTGGGATGGGAGTAGGAAACAATAAGATTTAAAAAGGTTATCAATTGTGTTGATCATCCTGAGTAGTCAGAGATGAATCAATACAATTTGGCAGTCTCAAAAATAAAGTTAAAGTAATATTAAAACTGAATTTTCCTCCCTCTCCTTTCCAACTTCTGCACTTCCTCCATCATAAGAATGATTTTTTTTCAAACTCATTGTATTTCCATAACAATGTAAATTAAGAACAGAGGAGAGCATTAAATTCATGTTTCCCTGGTTTTAGACCATGGTGATCCAGGCCATTAATGCTATTTAAATATCTTTTCTTAGGTGTTCAAGATTGTAGCATGCTGTCTTCAGGCAATGTAATGCTGAAAAACAAGATTTTAATGATAAAATAGAGGAACAAAGACAAGCTACTCTTGTCAGCATCAGTAGTAAATAGCACTAATCTGTCTTCATTATTGCTATGCAGGCTGTAATGCCAGGTGGGAGGATGTGTAATATCTTTTGCCATTATCCAAAAGCTAAGTACCATGCAGAAACTTAAAGCCAGAATTATCTTTGATCAACAAAAATGTGGCAATTCTTTCAATCTGAAAATTTCCTTCAGAGGATTTTGACATCTTGTTGAGAAAGTGCCAAGACCTCTCACTTTCTTCATTGTCACTTCGTCTGTAGATTATAAAGTTTGTTCCATTTGAGTACTTACTAAGCACAAGTCTCTTCTAAACTAAATATAATAAGATATCTTGATCAGTAGATAATTTGTGCAGTCCTCTTAAATGATTGATATAATAAGGAGAAAGTGGAAGATTTAAAATGGAAAGCTCTGCAATGAGAAATAAATCTACTGATTCTTATTTACCCATTTCATTTCAGAACTGCTTATTCTTGATTCCTCTGAAGAAACAGTAATTTTCCTTTCGGAATTTTACACATGACCAAAATTTGCTAAATCTATGTAATCAATACTGTCCTGATGCAGAGCTGTTAAATGAACAATATTTTTGAGTTCTCTTTTAGTGCCCTCTCGGATACCTTCTTTAAATAATTCTTCATGGGGTAGGACGTTTGGCCTAACTGTTAAGATGCCTGCCCCTATGTGATAGTGCCTGGGGTTTTTTGTGTCTCTAGTGTCCTGCTGATGTGCACCCTTGGAGGCAGTGGATGATGGATCAGATACTTGGATCCCCGCCATCCCCATGGAAGCCTGAGTCAGAGTTCCCACATCCTGGCTTAAGCTACACCCAGCCCTGGCCCTTGTGAGCATTTGGGACATGAATTAATAGATAGAAGATATTCTCATTCTCTCTGACCCTCTTCCTCTCTCCGTACATAATTTAACTGGTTAAAAAAAAAAAAAAAAAAAAAAAAAAAAAAAAACACTTCAAATCCAAACTCTAAGTATCTGTCAATGTCTTCTTACCCAAGCCCTGTTAATAATCCCTGCAATCACCTGATAATTTTGTTTCCCATTCGTAAGTAGATTCACCAGTCACTGGGTTATTACATTTATAAATAGGAAGCCATCTCAGATTCCATATGCAGTCAATCTTTCTGTCTTGATTCAACATTTTAAGTATTTTTGAATTTTGTCCACTTTATTCCATTAATATATAGACTTCCCTATTGTCCTCATCTTCTCAAGTGATGAAGTTCAGTACATGCTACCACAAATCATTGAACCTTGGCCCAGTGAATATTTTAAGCTGAAAGAATTAAAAAAAAAAAAAAAAAAAAAAAAAAACACAGCAGCTGGAGAGTTAGTCTTGGTTCTTTCCTGAAGTATGTTATAAACCTAGGAAGAGTTTTCTAGCATTTGCATCAATCACTGAAATAAAAAAGGATTTCCCTAAATCTTTAGGTAAGAGGTACCCTCCCATCCCAGAGGAAAGGAAAATCCTTATTTTTGAAGGTGAAGGTCACAGAGAAGAGGCTAAATTTTCTCTAGTTTATTACTATTAAAACCATCTGTTTTTTGTCCTGTGTTCTTTCTTCAAGACTCATCATTCTTCACTAGCCCTAGCAAAAAAATACACAGCTTTAACTGTTTCTCTAGGTCTTCATTTCCTTTAAAAGACCCCATGTCATATAAAACTAACATTAAATAATCAAGCATGCTTTTCTCATAATGCATTTTTATTTGGGGGCTTCAGGCACAAAGGATGGGCCAAGTTAGATACTCTCCTCCCTCCACACAGGTATACCTCCATGCAAGCTTAACCCAATTTATGTTGCTTAGATTAAAGTAGAAAATCAGGGTAGAACTCCTTAAGCAGGTCAGCCTGGTTACCTAGTGGAGAACATAAATTGGGTTAAGCTTGCATTCTTTTAGACTTATGACTCTGGGGTTTCAACTCGTGCATGAGTTTGGGGTCCAAATTACATTCAAACCATAATAACTCATGCTTTGACAAACTTTGAAAGATGCAAGGGTGGGGTTTTGGAGTATGTAAGGGTGGTGACAAATTATACATCAATGTCTGTGAATATTTGCTACAGCAAAATTTGATTTTATAAGCATACTCATACTCAGCTTTGATGAGGCTTTATCAAGAAACACTAATTATTTTTAAATATATATCTTAAATATATATGAATATATTTATGTACACATGTATAAATATATATATACACACATATGTGTGTATATACACACACAAACACACACACATACCCACATATCCCAGATAATAATATATACTCCATAATCCTGGTATTTATACATTTAGCATTTGTGTTTTTGAATACTTGTATGTTACCTTTAACATCCAACATATTCACTTGTGAGTTTTTTGAGCCACAGATTTCATTCATAATCCAAATATATTTTACTTATTACCTATAAATCACTTATTTAGAAAATGATCCCAGTGTGACTATGTCCACATCTCAAAAATGGCTTCATTGTTCTTTGTTCACTATTATGATGAATTTTATGAGGAAATTAAATACTGTAATAATAGGGGCTGGCACTGTGGTATAGTGGTTAAGCCACTGCCTGCAGTGCTGGCATCCCATTTGGGCGCTGGTTCGAGACCCAGTTGCTCCACTTCCAATCCAGCTCTCTGCTATGCCCTAGGAAAGCAGTAGGACACAGCCCAAGTCCTTGGGCCCCTGTACCCATGTGGGAGACCCGGAAGAAGCTCCTGGATTCTGGCTTCCGATCAGCACAGCTCTGGCCATTGCGGCCAATTGGGGAGTGAACCAGCAGATGGAAGACCTTTCTCTCTCTCTCTGCCTCTCCTCTCCTCTCTTCCAAATAAGTAAATAAATCTTTTTAAAAAATACTGTAATAATACACAATAATTCAGTGATGTCATATACTCTATAAAGAAAAATTTTCTTTTCCCAAAAATAAAGGTAAACAGTATGTACAGCAACTCCCTGTCAGTGGGAGAGTCCATTCAAATTCCATAATATAATAATAAGATGAGAAAATTAAAAACAGCAGGCTCAGATGTTCTCACATGTATGACCATGAAGTTCTGTTGTGGATAGACTTTCCTATGTGTCCTTGGAATTTTCCTATCTGAAACACTCTGGCTCTCAGAGCACTATTTCGCCTGCACAATACTGAATAAACAGTGGGAACTCAAGCTCTGCATTGTTCGTTATCTGTTCTAGTAGCCACAATCACCACGATGTCAAGCTGAGCAAGGTATAGCACAGCTGGGTAGCCTGCAATTTTGCTTTACATCAATCATATTCTTGGCATTTCTGTGTCAAACTACAACTGGCCAATGGTCTTCCATCTGCCTGGCCAAGGGCTCCACTCTCAATCTATTATAATTATAAATCACCTCTTATTTTGGGACTGATAATTTCAGTTTCCATGCCCCCCTGAACTGTCTATTCCAGTCAGAGTGAGACTTCTTCCCCAAATTGTCAGCCTTATTATAATAATTACTATGCTATATGTGCAGTTTTTGGTACAATTTACTTCTGTATTTACACTTTTTCTTTGAAGAATTTATGAATTTCACAGGAAAGGACATCAATTTTATTCATCTTTTAGCCATGGTGTACTTACCTAGTTAATAGAAAGTGAGAATTTAGTTTGAAAAAGAGACAAAGAGAAAGGCATGCTAACAGATGCTTCAGCTATACAGACTAAGGATCTTTAATATTTTGCTTATTAACACTTTTTTTTTGTCTAGGTTTGGTAGGGGGTTCAGTTATGAGAATGGGAATGGCATCACTATATTCTTTTGTTTTAGGCTACTTTGTAAATAATCATCCCCCAAACTTAGTCACCTAAAAAAGCATGTTCCATTTTGTTTTTCATTCATGATTTTGTGGTTGATGGGCTCGGATGCATGTGGAATTATCAGATGCATGCCTGGAGTTATTCAAGTGGCTGCCACTAAATGGGCTTAATCTAAGAACAAGTATTAGATGTCCATGAGGTCAACCTCATGTCTGGTGCTTGGTGCAGGCTGTTAGCTGGGCATTGAATTGTCCTCTATCTGGCCTCTCTCTCTGCCCACTAGTCTAGACTGTGACCTCACAGCATGGTGGCTGAATACAACAAGATGAGAACAGAAGCCGTGCATCCACATAAAGCCTGAATTCTCCTGGCATAGTATCACTTTCACCATGCCCTGCTGGTGAAAGTACGTCATAGGACCAACCCAGACTCTAGGACAGTGGACACAGCCTTCATCTTTAGTGGCAGAAGATGCATGCACATATCAGGACAGGTGTAATTTTTAACATCTGTCTTTATAGAGAGTCTACCACTCCAGTAGTACCTGCTTCTGATGTAGAACCATCACTGGAGAGACAAAGGCTATCCAACCCTGGTTATTGAAATCAGGGAAGTAAAAACCACTTTGGCTGCTGAAAGAAATTTCCTACTGTTAAGTTATTTCATCAACGTTGTCCTGAGATGTTTTCTCTCAAACTTGAATTAAATACTATTTTATAAGCCATTTTATCACCCAGAAGCTAAAGTCCAAGGTTATTTGAGACATTAGGCATTTCCCAAATTCTCATTTCTTGGAAAATGTATATTCTAGGAAAAAGTTAGTGTTTTATGAATATGCAAAAATAAGAAAACATCATCTTACTTCACTTAGTAGATCTAACTAAGGAAAGCAGGAATAAAGAATCTTTATTCAAACTTACTAGTTATAATATTGAGGTCAGTTTACATGGGTTAATCTCCCCTAATATAAAAAAGCATATAAAGTATATTAAAAAAAAGCATTGTTAAGCATGATAAACATTGTTCACATGTTATATTAAAATCAAATCAAACATATCTCCATTCTGAAACATTGTTAGTGGAAATATTTATATCCCAAAAATCTGCTTTTCAAAATAAAACAAAAAATCATTAAAAATTAATTTTATGAGTATAAAAATTATCTGAAAAATTGATCTTTATAAAAAATAAGAATCAGAAAGGAAGAGGGAGGAGAAAGAATGGCAGGAGTATGGGTGGGAGGGAAGTAGGCGGGGAAGAATCCTCATGTTCCAAAATCTGTATATATTAAATGCATGAAGTTGCATTCCTTAAATAAAATAATTTTTAAAAACCTCATGTTTCCTGTTCTCCAACATTGTACTACTTGAAAGAGTTGTTTTTGTCTTTTTCTTTTCCGCAAAAAACATAGCAAGACTGGCATAAATCAGAGCAGCAAATTCTACAGACAATCCACTTAAGGAGAGAAGTGAAGGAAGTCCTATGTCTCCAAATGGCAAAATAAACTCAGGCAGTGAGCCTGACAGATTATCATCTCCTGGAAGATTTCAAGGGTCTGCTATTACAGGGCAGAGATGATTTACCACACGTGCTTTGTTGGATTACACCCTTGCACACTTTCTCACGATACAGCCCTCTATTTCTGTTTATTTGGGAAACAACAGAATGTTAATGACTTATGGAGAATAAATGCTTAGTGAGAATAAAACTCCAACATACAGAAGTAGTAACCAATCTTATGTATGCCCTTAAATTGGTTGGTATTTTGTAAAGGCAGGAATGATTGTGGAAGGCTGAGAAGCATGTATGAAGTGGGGCATGTGGTTGGGGTGCACAAATTGTGTGTGTGTGTGTGTGTGTGTGTAAGTATCAGGATAGCCATAGAAGGTACCTTTCTCTTAAATAACTGTATGCATCTAATAAGAATTATTTGAAAATTGTGAACAGAAATTACAATCAGTTGATCGTAATGATAGGACTAAGAACTAAAGGGATCACATAAACAAGAATAGTGTCTGCAAATACTAGCTGATAGAATAAAAAAGGGAGAGAATGATCCAACATGGGAAGTGAGATACACAGCAGACCCATAGAATGGTAAACGTCCTAACAGCACTCTGGCCTCATAATCAGCCCTTAAGGCATGCGGATCTGGCTGAAAAGCCCATGAGAGTATTTTAGGCATGGAAAGCCAAGACACTCTGGGGGGGAGAAAAAAAAAAAAAAAAACTAAATGAAAGATCTCCACGAATGAGATCCCAGTGGAAAGAATGGGTCATCAAAGAAGGAGGTACCTTTCTCCGAAGGGAGGAGAGAACTTCCACTTTGACCATGGCCTTGTCTAAATATGATCAGAGTCAGTGAACTCAGGGGGCTTCCATAGCCTTGGCAGCTCATGACAAGAGCCCAGGGTGATTACTGAGGCCATAAACAAGAGTGTCAATTTGTTAAGTCAACAACAGGAGTCACTGTGCACTTACTCCTCATGTAGGATCTTTGTCCTTAGTGTGCTGTACATTGAGATTTAATGCTATAACTAGTACTCAAACAGTATCTTTCACTTTATGTTTCTGTGTGGGAGCAAACTGTTGAAATCTTTACTTAATGCATGCTAAACTGATCTTCTGCATATAAAGAGAATCGAAAATGAATCTTGATGTGAATGGAAGGGAGAGGGAAGGGGAGGGTTGCAGGTTGGAGGGACATTATGGGGGGGAAGCCATTGTAATCCATATTCTGTACTTTGGAAATTTATATTCATTAAATAAAAGTTAAAAAAAATAAAAAAAGAATTATTTGAAAATTGATCACTAGATTTTTCAGATTTTGAAGATGAAACAAAGTACACTTTAAAAATTACCATCTCAGAATGTAAGAGTAATGTGACAGTGAATACTGTTTCATTTAAATTAGCAAAATAGTTTATTGAATGTAATAGGCAGAAGAGTGCCCCTTCCCGAAATGTCCATGCCATAAGTCATGTTACCTGTGGGCACACTATCTTATATAGTAAGGGGGAGATTTTAAGTGAAGAATCTTGAGATAGGAAAGATTATTCTGTATTATCTGGTTATACTGAATTTAATCAAAAGGATCCTTAAAATTGGAAAACCATTTCCAGTGGTGATCACAAAAGGAGCTAGGACATGGAAGAAGAGTCAGAGAGACATAATGTGAACAGTGACTCAACCAGCCATTGATGGCCTGGAAGACAGAGGAGAAGCACCACCAACCCAGGAATGCGGCTCCAAAGAGCTGAAAAAGGCTAGAAAGTGAATTTTCCCCAAAGTCTTCAGAATGGAACATAGGCCTGACAGCATTTTGATTTCAGCCCAGTGAGACACATCTGTGGGACCTACAGCTTACGAAACTGGAAGAAAAAGACCTGTGTTGTTTACAATCACCAAATTTGGGTGTGAATCCAAGATGTGAGCTCAGTAAGAGGCTCTGGCAGCTACTTTTCTGCAGAGACACCAATGGCAACAGCTGTACACACTCCAAGTCACATTCACAAGAACTATGAGAGCCAGGTGAGAGACTACAGTGCCCCATCTCTCTGGTGACCATCATCAAGAAAAGTCACATTGAGGAAAACAAGAAGGAAATAGTTGCCTGTATCACCCTGCCTGCCCCTAAACTCCAAGGAGTGCACCATGGAGAGATGCCTCCGAATTGGAAGGGGGTGAGTGAACAGAATCCCAGTGCCGGGTCCCCTGAAAAAATTCAATCAGTCTGGGCCCCCTGCATGGGCTCCAGGCCCATCCCTGTGGAGTATTTGAAGACTGCAGACCCAGGTATCCTATGCCACCATGTCTGCAACTGCCAGTAGAAAATAAAACTTCAGTGGCATAGGGAGGCTGGGGAAGGAGTTCAGCCCATTAGTACTAGACACACTAAAGCCCAGTTTCCAGTCTCCAGCCAGTGCTCACAGACAGCGTCTACACTCTCCTGGCATCAGGCAAAGCCCTTTGCTCCATGGGGATACACTTTTTTTGGCTTTGGATGGGTTCGATAGGCAACTCTTTGTGGAAACCGGTGACTATGGGGCCCAGGTATTACCAACGTGATGCCAGCCTGAGTGGCCAGAGGGCTGGCTTTTCAGTGTCCAATAACCTTGGGCAGAAAGACAGGACTGTATCTTGAGACTCACGCTGGGCTGGTAAAGCTTAAGACCAAGAGGATCCCAGCAGTTTCGACTCTGAGGCAAGTGGCTGTGGACAGAATCGCACGACTTGCCCCAGTTATCAGATGGAGAACTGCTCCCTAGTGAGACAAACTTGTTTTAGAGTGGATCACCCACAGCCTCTATGGGCCTGGTGTGGTACCCCAAAATTGCACAGGGTCTAGTGACTATGAACCACATAGCGTCCACCCAAGTAGCTGAGGGGCAGCCTCTATCACCTCTCCTATAACCTTGCACAGAAAACAAGGATTCTCTCAAGACCATTTTGGGAGTCAATGTCAGGCTGATAAAACAAAACATGGAACGGATCCTAACAGGCCCTGTCCCAAGACGAGGGCTTGCAGACAGAACCTCTGTAGCTGTTTCAGTGCCCAGGAGTCTTATACCCTAGCTAACATGAGCACTGGCTATGAGGTGCAGTATGAGACAGTGAGCACAAAAGAGCAGCAGATCAGAGTAGGGTGAGCTTTAGTCCTACCCTGAGGCTGCTCTGGCTTTGGTAGGCTATAGGCTCCAGCAGGTACTTGTGGATGCGGGTCAAAGAGTATGGGACTAACACAGGATGAGGAAGAAGCTTATAGGCATAGACTACCCCTGTGTAGCCACTTTCCCAGTTCATCCTGAATAATATATGAACTACAAATTTGGAAAAAATTTAGTGTGCACAGTATGAAGACTGAACCAGTAAAATCATCACCACCACCAACATCATCATCATCATCATCGTCAGTGAACCTAAGCCAAATGGCAACTTAGGGTGTTATTAGGTGCTGAAATAGCATAACTATTTTCAGATATAATCGAATTTCTAGAAGAACGCAACAAAGCAAAATTATTATAAAATCCTTTGATGTACATATGTACAGTATCTGGGAACTTTGACCTCATCTAAAGAACAAAATAAGATACCAGAAACCAACTATCAAGGAATTAAAAGTTTCAAATGCTTCAGTGAAGATTTCAAAGTAACTGTTTTAAGTAAACTCAATGAAATTCAATAGAACACGAAGAAATAATTTCATATCCTGAGAGAGATTGGAGAGAGAGATGGAAGTACTTAAACAAGGTCAAGCAGCAGAAAGTACATTAAATGTAATTAAAAATGTGATAGAAGATATTGATATCAGAATGGGTAAAACAGACAAAATAAATGAGTTCAAAGACAGGCTACTGGCCAGTGCCGCAGCTCACTAGGCTAATCCTCCGTTTGTGGCACTGGCACCACGGGTTCTAGTCCTGGTTGGGCCGCCGGATTCTGTCCCGGTTGCTCCTCTCCCAGTCCAGCTCTCTGCTGTGACCCGGGAAGGCAGTGGAGGATGGCCCAAGTGCTTGGGCCCTGCACCTGCATGGGAGACCAGGAGGAAGCACCTGGCTCCTGGCTTCGGATCGGCGCAGTGCAGCGTGCTGGCCATGCTGGCCATTTGAGGGGTGAACCAACGGAAGGAAGACCTTTCTCTCTGTCTCTAACTCTGCCTGTCCAAAAAAAAAAAAAAAAAAAATCAACTAAAAAGGATTAAAGGCCAAAGAGAAAAAAGATGAATGGGATTTTTATCAAATTATAGACATTTGCACAGCAAAGGAAACAATCAGGGGCTAGTGCTGTGGCATAGCAGGTAGCTGTAGTGCCAGCATCCTATATGGGTGCATGTTTGAGTCCTGGCTTCTCCACTTCCAATCCAGCTCTCTGTTATGGCCTGGCAAAGCAGTAGAAGATGGGCCAAGTCCTTGGGCCTCCACACCCAAACCCATGTGGAGACCCAGAAGAAGCTCCTGGCTTCAGATCAGCCCAGCTCTGGCCATTGCAGCCAGAGTGAAACAGTGGATGGAAGACTTCTTTCTCCCTCTCTCTCTGCCTCTTCTTCTCTGTGTGTACCTCTGACTTTCAAATAAATAAATAATTTTTTAAAAGGAGCCAACTAAATGGACAACTGATAAAATAAATATTTTCAAGCTATATCCTGACAAAGGGTTAATATATAGAGTATATAAGGAACTCAAATTCATGAGCAAATAATTATAATAATAATTCAATTAAAAAGCACAGATCTAAACAGATTTCTCAAAGGAAGATTACAAATGTTAACATCATTAACTATCAGATAAATGCAAAGCAAAACCCCAAGTAGATATCACCTCACTCCAATAAAATTTGCTATTATTAATAGATAAAAATAACAAGAGTTGGGAAGATGTGGAGAAAAGGAAATCTTTGTACACTGTTGGTGGCAACAGAAATTAATAGAGCCATTGTAGAAAAGAGTATGAAGATACTCAAGAAACTAAACGTAGAACTACCTAATTATGCAGAAATTCTGCTCCTAATTATATATCCACAAGAAGGAAAGCCATCTGTCAGAGACATCTGAACTCCCATGTTTACAACAGCACTATTCATAATACCCACCCCCAAACATAAAAACTAAAATATTCATCCACCAATGAATGGATAAAGAAAATGTACAGATACACAATGGAATATTATTCAGTCATAAAAAAGGCTATTTGCAAAAATGTTGTTAGAACTAGAGGTCATTCTGTTAGCTAAAATAAACACAGAAAGAAAAATATCATGTAATCTAATTCGAAATAACATCAAAATAGGTGAAGTCATAATAGTTAAAAATGTGATCATGATTGCTAGAGCCTAGAGAGGAAGCAGGGAGGGAGAGGAGGAGAAATGTTGATTGACAGGTCTTGTGTAGATAGGAGTAAGAAGTTATCGGGCTCTACTGCACAGTAAGGTGAGTAAAGATAATGTGCTGTGTATTTATTAAGGAAAACATCAAGAAAAAAACACACTCCCACCTTGAGTCTTCATTTCTAAAGACCCCAGTGTCAAGGAAAACATTGTTAAAATTGCCATGCTTTTTCTGTTGGTAACCTGTCCTTTGTTAGACGCATGCCCTCCACGGCTTTCATGTGGTACGATTTTTTTTTTTTACAATACTGATGAATAATACTGATAGAAAAGTAATTCATGGTTAATTCATCTTCTTTCAATTCCAAGACTTTTAAGTTTTAGGCAGATTTTATGTAATTTATACACATTGCTATATAGACCACCCTGAAGATATAACATAAAATATTTAGACAATGCCAACATGCAAATTTTTTTGACAGGCAGAGTGGACAGTGAGAGAGAGAGAGACAAAGAGAAAGGTCTTCCTTTGCCATTGGTTCACCCTCCAATGTCCACCTGCAGCCGGCACATCATGCCAATCTGAAGCCAGGAGCCAGGTCCTTCTCCTGTTCTCCCATGCGGGTGCAGGGGCCAAGCACTTGGGCCATCCTCCACTGCACTCCCAGGTCACAGCAGAGAGCTGGACTGGAAGAGGGGCAACCGGGACAGAATCCGGCACCCTGACCGGGACTAGAACCCAGTGTGCCGGCACCACAAGGCAGAGGATTAGCCTATTGAGCCATGGCGCCGGCCAGCAAATTGTTTTTAAACTTTACATATTCTACTAGTTTATCTTGAAAACCAGTCTGTTGGTAACATTTTGCTCAAGTGAATTCAATCTATAATTATTTAACAGTATGTGTTAATAATTTTGCTTTAATTGTTTTGTTTCAAAGAATAGTTCCTATACCTTAGTAAGTCTCCTACCACGACTAATTCTCTTTTCCCTTCTAGTAGTGGTGTGATGGAAATTGTCATTGCTACATAGTCATATCTACCTCAGTCATCTTTTGCTGTTTTGAAGCAGATAGAATCTACCTTTGCGAGTTCCAGAGATGATTCACAATTAGATGAAAACTGCCAATGCTGTGGCCCAATTCTTCTTGTATGTGACAGACCTAGACACATGCCTAGTTGTGGCACACAAACTCCAGAGGAAAATTTTTAGGGGACTTTCATTTCCCTCAGAAGACATTTGCATTCTACGATTCACCTGAAAGTAACATTTGATGTCACAAGCCACATAAGACTTTTTTCAGCTGTAAGGAGGGATAATAGCAAAAATACAACTCCTACATAGCAGGACAATTTGACATCAAAAGATAAAAGAAACTGCTTGAACTGTCGTCCATGATCTTATTTTTGAAGCAATTGTCTTAATTTTGTTAAATGTTTCTGTTGCATACATCTCTATTCATCTGAGTTTTTGCTATTCATGACCAGGCTACATTCATTGATAGAGGTTAGAATGTATTTTAGATACAAAAACAAAATACACTAGTCATAAAGCTTTAAGGTTAAAATTCTTATCTGTGGTTTTAACTATATTGGAGCCAAAAGAAGCTTCCAAAATTAAAACAGTTTCTCAAAAAAAAGTTTTCATTCACTATAGAATACTGAGAGAAGTCCATTTTATGAGTTTTAACATTTGTGACAGATTTGGTGTTACATATTAATGAGTTAGCATAATTGATCAATTCAGATATATAAAGAACATGCTGTTAAAACTGTTCTATTTGATTCTTTGAATAAAGATATTTATGAGAAATACACCTAAAAAATTCAGAGCCTACCGCTATCTGTATACCAGGTAACACATTGCTACCACCTATCATGAAAGCAGTGGAGGGCATGCGTCTAACAAAGGATAGGTTACCAATAGAAAAATCATGGCAATTTTATCAATGTTTTCCTTGACATTGGGATCTTTAGAAATGAAGACTCAAAGAAAATTGTGCAGTCGTATGCTTAAGTTCCGTAGCAATGAACAAAAAGGGTATCATCTAATGATGATAAAACGAGAGTAACTTAGAAAGGTCTGGTCCAATTCTTCTGGGACTCTGTATAGCATTCCTTTCCCTCTGTGGGGAGGGGCAGAACCCTTCTGGAATGAGTAGGTCAGAAAGTGATCCCCGTAGGTTTTATGGCTTGTTTTTGGAAAGCTGAGTCATAGTCTTAACGAGATGACCCACTGAGGCAGAAAAGTTGGAGCCAAGAGAAAAGAAGGTTGGGAGAAATTCAGAGAAATTCTTGCAGTGGATCTTCCATTGTACTTGAGTTCAGAGTACTAAGCATGCCAAAGCACCAGCTTTGGGTATCATGTCCTGAGCCCCAACATGTGTGGAGTACAACTACACCGTAATTGGCAATCCTCCCCGTTACTTAACCCTAGCCTCCACGATCTCTCATTTTTCCTCTTTCCCCGCCTCTGTCCTCCAAATCCTTTCCTAAGAAGAAACAATCACATTTGGGTGGTATTGTTTCGTCTCTGAATAAAATCACCCTAAGCTTAGAGCAACTTAGCAATCAAGATGGTTTCAGCAGGAATCAAGTTTGCCAGGAGAGCCTTTGGCAAAATTTCTAAACAGGTTAAGTTTGTGTGGGGTGTCCTAACCCCCTCTTCTCTTTTGGATCTATAGATTATATATATATATATATATATATATATATTTAAACTTCAACCTCTGTTCTCTTTCCTGCAACTTTAGTCATGGCGTCTTCTTTGTTGAGGATCCAAGAACCCTCTGCCAATGCCAAAAATGCTTATTAGTTCCCATTGTTTCTGCAACTGATATCATTTAAGAAGAAAATAATTTAAATTCATTCACATTAAAGAATGACTGGCTGATAGGCTCAACAACCCCTATAATTATTTTTATTTTAAAACAAGGAGATTATTAACCTAAATTACACTCATTAGAGAAGCAGCTGGCATATAGGACAAAGTTTCTATTTAAGCTCTGTCTGTATGAAACTGACCGCGTCCTCCATTCTAACCAGGGTTCATTTTTATTATCCCTGAATAGATAAGAATGAGTTAGGAAAGTATTGCAGCCTCTAAAAGATTTCAATATACCATCATTCTTTACATAAAGGAGGGGGTAATTTTGAATTAAGTAATGTCCTTGTTCTGTCTGTCTAGAACATAATGTTTGAATAATCTGGTAGACATGTTCACAAATTTTCTTAAATTCAAAGGATGCTACTTAAAAATAAGAAGTTTTTACAAAAAAAAGAGAAAAATCTCACAACCAAGTTTTTCTGCTTCAGCGTTAACTCCCCCAGAGAGTTTTTTTCAGTTCCTGCCATGCTGAGAACGAATAAGGAAAGATTTATGTGGGGGATGGTATTTGATCATTGTGTTCGTTTATTCTTTAGGGACAAATTCTAGCAGAGTCAGAAGCATTTGACAGGTGTGAAAGCCCAGCAGCTGCAGAAACACGTAGTCTGCTATAAGACCCACACCTGCAAGGAGAAGGCACTGGGACACACAGAAAACTCGGAACTTGCACTGTAATGTGTGGTTTTTCTTTACAGTTTGACTTAACCACTGTGTCCTAAGTAAACAATGACAGTGATTGAGCCTAGCACGTCTCCTTCAAGCAAAGTAAACTTAAGATATAAAAAGGCAAAATACTTTTTTCTCGATTTTAATTGGCTAGATTTGCCACCCATCTACTGTATGTGATGAAAGGCTACCAAATGAGGAAAGACTGCAGTAAATTCTAGTTATTGCACAGGAAATTGCTGTAGCACTTAAGTTTTAAATGCAATTTAAAGTGAAATGCTATTAATAAAAGGCCTGTGACATGAAAAGTTTATTTTAGAATGGTATAATGCAATTTGGGGTGATGCTGGAATTCCAGACTGAGATGTTAGACTATCTACAGGGCAGGAAATCACTTGCATTAGAGGAAACCTGAACATAATTGAAATCAGTTAGGAAGTATGCATAACAGGGAGCCCAGTGTTTTTACAATGTATTATTTCTCCCTCAGGATGCTCACTACAAAGTACCCAGGGAAATTTTAAAATATTATTTGTACCATAATAGGTAGTTGATAGATATGAAATTTAAATTTAATGTGAAACCTCTAAATGGAAGAATATTAGTATTGTGTTGATACATTTTTACAGAGTGGTTCGAAAGTTTGTAACCACCTTAGTTCTTACATAAAATAGGACAGTTGGTCCTTACTTTTGCAAAGGTTTCCAGTATGGGTTTCAAATTGTTCAAACACCCTTTGGATATCTCTTGTGGCATATCTTCACGCAATATATTCTAATGCCACATTTTCAAGCATTTTCTTAAGATGCCATTTGCAGGAAGAAAACATTAGACAGCCAACAATCTCAGTCCAATTCTTATTTTACAGTCAAGATTTTAATTCAAATCACTGGTGAGCCAGATTTAAGAGTACCTACTCATTTTGGCATATAAAATCATGAGTTATTTATGTTAGATGATGGTTACTTGATACTCACATAGGACTACAAATGGAAAAATAAAATAAAGCATGAAAACAGGATATATTTTTGTATAAAATGATTTCTTTAGTTAGGGCCTATTGCTGTCTTTGTGACATATTTCCCCATACCGTTACAACTATGTTTGAAACTAAATTATGTGAGTAAAAAATAGAGATTTTTTTCTCTGATATGCACTCAGTAGAGCAAAACAGATACATCTCAAAATATGAATGAATTCATTGGGCAATGCATTTCTTGTTAAAGAGCACATCTATTGCCATCCGCTTCCCATGAGGCTCATCTGCACACGGCATGTCTCTCATCAGGAAGTGATTTTTCTCAAGGGCTTCAGCATGGCTTCCACCATCCTGCTTCCTGTCAACACTCTGAACCTACACGGCAGAGCTTGCCCAGAGGAACTTCAGTCTTCTCTGCTCACTGTGATCTGGCTGTGTTTCAGAATTTCTATTCACTCTAACCGTAGGCAGTAATGTCATCTTTGCAGGAAACACTAATCATCTACTTAGGAAACGGCAAGAGCTACCATGATAGGTTCCCAATACAGGCATTGCTATTGGGCTATTATTTTAATCTAATTATTGGCTCAGTGAAGGCTCTGCCCTCTGTCTCTCAGTCTACAGGTGGAAGTTCTCACACTTTGGATTAATTCTGAGTATCCAATAAGTCACAGAGTATCTTTCATGTAAACAGAATTCTATTGTAACTTGCATTGCTATACAACTAATTACTCTGATGGCATGTAAACTGTACTATGAAACCCAAGAGCAGTTTATAGCAAGCTACTCTTGTAAAATTTTACAAAGTAAACTGGTTTAGCCACTGTGGAAGACAGTATGGAGACGTCTCAGAAAGCTGAATATAGACCTACCATATGACTCAGCCATTCAACTCCTGGGAATTTATCCAAAGGAAATGAAATCAGCATATGAAAGTCATCTGCACCCCCATGTTCATTTCAGCTCAATTCACAATAGCTAAGATATGGAATCAACCCTGATGTCCATCAACTGATGACTGGGGAAAGAAATGATATATGTACACTATGGAATACTACACAGCAGTAAGAAAAGTGAAATCTTATACAAAGTGAAATAAGCCAGTCACAAAAGGACAAATACCATATGGTCTCTCTGATCTGTGGTAACTAATAGAGTACTTTAAATGTAATCTATAGGAGCGAGACTGACACTTTGAGATGCAATGATTTTGAATAGCCCTTGCCTCCACTGTCAAGGAACAATGTTTTTCTTGCTTGGTTTTATTCTTTTCTTTTTTCTTCATAATAATTGGTGAACTCTCTACTTAGGGTAGGGTTAATCTTATGAGTATAAAAATTAAATGAAAATTGATCTCTGTAAAAATAAGAATAGGAAAGGAAGACGGAGGAGGAAGAAAGGCAGGAGTATGGGTGGAGGGAAGGGGGAGAGAATCATCATGTTCCCAACTCTGTATTTACTAAATGCATGGAATTGTATTCCTTAAACAAAATAAAAATTTTACAAAGCATATTTCAATACTCCTGTCTTCTCTCACCTTCAGAACATCTTTGCTTCTATCCCCACATCAACATGTGGAAAGTGAAATCATTGATGCTATAGTATCTGAGATTACAGAGCTCGAATACATTGAAGCCAGTAGGAGAACATAGTTCCCTCTCCTGGGAAAACACTGCCTATTAGAGATACTCAATACTTGACTTTCAGATAGCGCTAAATTTATAGCATTGAGCTAATATTATGCATTCCTTCATGATTTTATGTACATCTTCCTCAATGCCATTAAAAAAAGAAGTCATTCACCAGCAGACATGGGTTTCTAGCTTTTTTTTTTTTTTTTCATTCCAGAATCCAATACAGTTATAGCCTAATGGCTCAAGAGTTTCCCAGAGCTGGAGTTCTTTTCTAAAACAAGCTATCCAGATTCTTTTTAATGTATGGATGCATGAAGTGGAAGTATACCACCATTCTTCATCCTCTTATTCGGACTCAGATCTGCAAGCAGTTCCTGAGAGCCTACTGTGTGTCAGATACTGGGGTACGTGTTCTGAAGCTTAATTATTAAACACTTGATACTTTGTCAGCTGTGTCTAGCTGCAGACTCGTTTCTGACCTAGGCTCAGAGTTTTCCAATCTTCAGTAAAGGAAACAGGCTTTCAAACAAGTTTGCTGAAAACTCTTCCTCTTCACTGGAACTTCATGCTTTTCAAATCCAATAAAACACAGTTCAGAAGTCTTGATGTTGACCTTTTTATTCGTCTCTTATCTGGCAGCTGCAGGGATCATGAGCCCTATGGCACCTGGGTGAAATGTGTGTTTTTAAGTTCAAGGAAAATGCATGGTTTGAGTAGCATCTTTCAGGATGGAGCACCTGGGTACTGGTTTCAGCTTGGGTCAGACCAGGCTGCTGTGGACATTGGGGCAGTGAAGGAGGGGATGGAAAAGCACTCTTTCTCAGTCTCTTTCCTCCTTCCTCTCTGTGTCTGAGTGTCTGTCTCATGGTAACTCTGCCTTTAAAATGAATAATCTTTTTTAAATGTCCTGAAAGAATATAGACAATGAGGATACTGCACACTGGAAAACTTCAGTAGTTTCTAGATATTGATAAGAGGTTTGACAGGGTACACTTCAAGATTTCTAATTGAGAGACAACTTTTAAAAAAGGACATTATTAGGCTGTATAGCAAATTCATGAAGAGAAATCAGTTCAGATGGACACTCTCAGGTTTCAAGATTCACTTGGGGCACTTGGAGTCATGCATACTGGGTGATGGTGGTGTGGAGTTGGTACTTGGAGAAGGTCAAGGAGACAATTTGATGGTCAATAGTGTTCAGACCAGCAAGAAAATCATAAGAATAAAAAGAGAAGGAGACATGCAAAGAATGGAAATCTGCATGATACAATACTTTGACTGAAGGGAGAGCCCAAGAAAGGATCTGAAGAAGCTTCTGATAGGCAGGCGGGGCAGAGAGAGCGGGTGCTAGTAAAAGAAGCTAAAAAGAGATTTTTGTATTGTCAAATGCTGCCAAATTCAATTAAGGAATATCACTAGAAAGCATGCTTTGGATTTACTTATAAAGGTTTTTCCAGGCAACTTCAATTCAGTTTATTTAGAATGACGGAAATAGAAGGCAGATTGCAGGGCACTGGGGACTGGCTTGAAGACAAAAAGTAGAGACAACTCGTGTGAAACTAATCTTTCAATAAACTAACCCAAATGGCAACAAAGGGATGAATATTCATGGCTGCGAAATAAATAAGGTTTTTGAGGAATAAAGTAAGTCTTTGTAATTATCAAAGCATTTTCTACAAATAGTATAGAATCAGTAAAGGCTAATTTTCTAAGAATTTCTGCTGTGCAGAAGAAAATCATTAACTAAGTATAAATGTTTAGCTCACCAGTTCTGAAGATGAAGTGATTCAAACCAGGGAGACAATTACAGCTAATCTAAAACCACTACAAATACTTACTTCCATCGTCTTCAGAAAAATTAAAAAAAAAAAAAAAAACACATCAGAATAGGAATAGGAGAGGGAGGAGGAAGAAGGGTAGGTGTGCAGGTGGGAGGGTCGGTACAGTGGTAAGAATCACTATGTTCCCAAAGCTGTATTTATGGAATGCATGAAGTTTGTGTATCTTCTTAAAAGCTTTCTGGGGGAAAAAGTGTATGAGGCAAGACTCATGAACAGAGGGTGCTTGCTGAGGAAACAGATGGTCCAGGTATACTCATCCGTGTACTAGTTGCCACATGTGCAAGCCGACTCCAAACTCAGAGCCTTGCACAAGGTGCTCCCTTTGTTGGATTGTCCTTTCCCAGGCTCCTGACTTTACTGGGCTCATTTGTGGTCTTGAGGGGTCAGCTAAATTTCCACCTCTTCATAAAGGCCTTCTGAGCACCCTCCCCTAAAGCAACCTCTTTCTTTCTCATCCCTCTATTTCCTTCATGGCACTTTGCATATTATAATTATTTATTGGGCGTTGTCCCTGTGGTACAGCAGTTTAAGCCATGGCCTGCAGTGCCAGCATCCAAAATGGACACGGGTTACAGTCCTGGTTGCTCCACCTCTGATCCAGCTCTTTGCTAATGACCTGGGAAAGCAGCAGATAATAGCCTAAGTCCCTGGGACCCTGTACCTACTGGGAGACCAGATGAAGCTCCTGGCTTCTCCTGGTCCTTGTGGCTATTTGGGGAGTGATCTCTCTCTCTCTCTCTCTCTCTCTGTGCTTCTCCCTTCCTCTCACTGTAACTGCCTTTCAGATAAATAAATATTTTTTTTAAAAAAAGAAAAAGAGCCGGCGCTGCGGCTCACTAGGATAATCCTCCGCCTTGCGGCGCCAGCACACCAGGTTCTAGTCTGGGTCGGGGCACTGGATTCTGTCCCGGTTGCCCCTCTTCCAGGCCAGCTCTCTGCTGTGGCCAGGGAGTGCAGTGGAGGATGGCCCAAGTGCTTGGGCCCTGCACCCCATGGGAGACCAGGAGAAGTACCTGGCTCCTGCCTTCGGATCAGCGCGGTGCGCCGGCCGCAGTGCACCGGCCGTGGAGGCCATTGGAGGGTGAACCAACGGCAAAGGAAGACCTTTCTCTCTCTTTCTCTCTCACTGTCCACTCTGCCTGTCAAAAAATAAAATAAAAAAAAAGCAAATAACCAAATCATGAAGTTATAATAAAAGGAAGGTAGAAATATTTATGCAATCAGTAATCAAAATCACTGAAATAAACTAGAACTTAAATAGACACTGTTATAAGCAAGATTTCCAGGGCTTAAGAACTGAGTTTAGGGGCATTTTTATTTCTTGAATTAAATTATTCAGTGTAAAATGTTGTGATCAATACATCAAATACTATTTTAGATAAACCTCTACCAATCCCTTAGAAGAAACTGATCTTATTTTAACAAAATGCTTATGGAAGATTTTATAAATAGACACATATAAATGGTTATTAAATTTTATGTTTATACTACTATGTTTCTCACTACTATTTTCTAGGCTAATAAAGTTCATTCTGGTCATGTATTCTCCCATGTTATAAAAAAGTCCCTTCCTGGCCAGTGCCCTGGCTCATTAGGCTAATCCTCCACCTGCAGCGCCGGACCCCGGGTTCTAGTCCCAGTTGGGGCACCAGATTCTGTCCCAGTTGCTCCTCTTCCAGGCCAGCTCTCTGCTCTGGCCTGAGAGTGCAGTGGAGGATGGCCCAGTTCCTTGGACCCTGCACCTTCATGGGAGACCAGGAGAAGCACCTGGCTCCTGGCTTCGGATCAGTGCGGTGCGCCAGCTGCAGTGCGCCGGCCGCAGCGGCCATTGCCGGGTGAACCAACGGAAAAAAAGGAAGACCTTTCTGTCTCTCTCACTGTCTCTTCCTTTACTCCCTTGCAGTTGGGTGGGGGCCTCATGACATCAGTTTCTTAAAAACAAGGAAAACTCTTTAAAAATTGCTTAATTTTATGTTATTTTTAGTCATAGGAACATGATGTGTCTATGGTATAGTTTTTTTTTTCAGATTTTTTTTTGCATAGAAAAAAATGCATGAATTTTAAGTAGAGAATTCTAACAAAATGGAAGCCTGTATCTAATTCAATCAACATACATAACATTTCTATTACCCCTAAGGTTTCCTATGTTTTTTCCATTCATGTCTTGCATGTGCCAGTAATTTACTTCTTTTCATTGTTACGTAGTATTACTTTGTAAAATTTTTTTTTATTCGCTCTCCTATTGATGGGAATTTGACTTTATTCTAGTTTAAAACATTGTAAGATTGCTGTGAATATTCTTATTAAAATTTTTACACAAGCTTATTGTTTTAGTCTTCTCAAGTAAATATCCAGAAATGCTGGGCTGTAGGGAAAATGCGATTAATTGCATTATAAAAGCCGCCAGAGCAATTTTCAAAGTGGTTGTACCATTTTACATTCCCACAGCGATGTCTGTAGACCAGGTTTGAGAATATTGCCCTGATGGAAGGAGCAGCAAAGGTATGAGAGCAAACTTGCTCCTTGAATGGAACATGCATTCCTGACCAGCTTGGCCAACTTCCCTTGGTTCCATTCCATTAAAGTGAGATGGGTAGCGTGATCCTGAGAGGATGAACAACAGATTCAGTTTGCTCAGTTTAGGCACCAAGCTGGTAATTTCTCTGTAAAGAATTTTGAAGCAATAATAAAATGGACTAAAATCTAGTCTTCTTTTTCATTTTAAACTCATTAGATTAAAAAATTAATTTCATGGCAAAATAAAGAAAAAATAAAATCACTGTGAACTGCATTTCTAAATCATATTTATAGTCATAAAATATTCCTTCCAGCCATTGCAGGCCACTCATAAGCCTTCACCCCTTGTATACTATTACAGAAATTATTATTTTATTTAACCCACTGCACACTTTTAATATCCACCTATTTAAAAAAAAAAAGATTTATTGGGACCAGCACTGTGGTGTAGTAGGTAAAGTATCCCATATGGGGGCTGGTTTGAGTCTCAGCATCTCTATCCAATCCAGCTCCCTCCTGATGGCTTGGGAAAGCAGTAGAAATGGCTGGCCCAAGTGCTTGGGCCCCTGCACACATGTGGGAGACAGGAGGAATCTCCTGGCTCCTGGCTTTGGATCATTCCAGCTCTTTCTGTTGCAGCCATTTGGGGAGTGAACCAGTGAATGGAAGATTTCTCTCTCTCTGCCTCTCCCTCCCTCTGTCTATAACTCTGCCTCTCAAGTAAATATTTTTAAAAAATTTGATTTAAAAGTCAGAGGGACAGAGAAAGAGACAGAAGCATCCTCTATCCACTGGTTTACTCCTTAAATGCCTGCAAAAGCTAAACTGAGCCAGACTGAAGCCAGGAGCCAGTACTTTACCCAGGTCTTCCATGTGGGACAGGAATCCAAGGTCTTGAGTCATCACCTACTGCATTCCCAGGTATATTAGTAGGAAGCTTCATAGGAAGCAGAGTAGCCAGGACTCAAACCAGCGCTTTGATATGGATGCTGAACCACAATGTGTATCTGATTTATCTCTTGATGTTTTCTGTGTCTAGAATTAAATTCTACATACTTAGCATATTACATACTTTCTTAAAATTATGTGCACACTATGCCAACTTTTGGTATTACTGATTAAAATTCATTACCATTTAGGGATCTTTTTTTTAAAAAAAGATTTTATTTCTTTATTTGAGAGGCAGAGTTACAGACAGAGAGAGGGAGAGATGGAGAGAAATGTCTTACATCCACTTGTTCATGCCCCAAATGGCCACAGTGGCCGGAGGTGGGCCCATCTGATAAAGCCAGGGACCAGGAGCTTCTCCCTGGAATCCCATGTGGGTGCAGGGGCCCCAAGAACTTGGGACATCATTAACTGATTTCCCAGGCCTTAAGCAGAGAGCTGATTTGGAAGAGGAGCAGCCAGGTCACAAACTGGCACCTTTATGGGATGCAGGTACTGCAGGCAGAGGCTTAGCCCACTATGGCACAGCACTGGCCCCTAGGGCACATTCTTAAACATTTGAAACATGAACTGCAATTAATTGGTACAAGTCATATGTCACCTATTGCTTATGTTCCAGGGTCAGAATCTTTCCTATGAGATTGAAGGACACTTTCATAAGAATTTAGGTGCACCTGACTTTCAAAATATAGAGAAGTATATTACATAGTTTTAGGCCATCATCCACATACCCTGGAGTAATGTCCATCACAGTTACACTTAGTGAACCCCTTGTCAAGGAGCACACAGGTATAGAACTTTTCCTTATAAATTCTGTCTCTGCTTGACCATAGAAGGTGAATGTAACACCTACATAAAACCTCATTCACAGCACTTTGATCTCCTACTGGAGACTTGGATATCTGGTTACGATTAACACCTTTACTTCAACCCCAGGACTGAACATGTCTTCACTTTTGAGTTAGGAGCTTGGCTGCTCATAGTTTAGTGTTTATCCATGACAAGGACCCAGCTACAGGCTATATTAGTGCATTTCATACATCCTCATTCACCACTTGTGATACAAAACTATCACTGATATGAGTAGGAGGAGGCAGAAAAAAGAATCCCCCACTATTCACTCAGGTATTTGGCCTACCATATTTATTTCTGAACTTCTAATTATAGGACAAAAATCATGGCAGAAAATACCTTCCTGGTTAAAAAATGTGTATGTAATTCTCATCCATGCACTCTCATCAAAGACTTCCGGAACCACAGCTAGAGTTGAAAAAGTTTCATTCATTACTCATTACAGAGAAAACAAATATCATGGGTAACCATCTCACATCTCAGTAAGAAAGCCTTATAAAGGCCCTGTTACCATATTTGAGCCTCTTTTATCTGATTAGGGGAACATTTAAAGTTCTGTACCATTACTAGGGATGGGAGGCTGTCATGAGTTCAAGGTAGTTTCATATTTGGACATCTCAATAGATGTCACCTAGCTCTAGCAATAATTGGTAAAGGAGCAGTGGTCACTCATAACCAGTACAGGGAGGATGGGTGGTCCTTTCTGTGATTTAAGCAAGAAATTCACAATTTTTTCTTCATTCAAACAAAACTCTTGTAGTCGTGCTTTTGCACTGATCCAGAACAGTAGCAGAGTGGTCATGTTTGACTTTAATGTTCTGAGAAATTGTTTATGTTCAACAGGACATCGAGGCTTTCCTACAAGATCTAGGCCAGTTCGTGGACATCTGTAGTGACTTTTTCCTAATACTGGTTTCATGTTGCTGCATGACAAGTTATGACAAACCTAAAATCATAAAACAAATTATCATCTCTGGGGTGTTGCTGTGGTGTAATGGGCTAAGCCTCTACTGGGGGCACCGGCATTTCACACAGGCACTGGTTCGTGTCCCAGATGCTCCTCTTCTGGAAAAACAGTGGAAGATGGCCCAAGTGCTTGGGCTCCTGCACCTGCATGGGAGTCCTGGAAGGCACTCCTGACTTCAGATTGGCCCAGTTCCAGCTGATGCAGCCATTTGGGGAGTGAACCAGTGAATGGAAGACCTTTCTCTCTGTCTCTCCCTCCCTCTGTCCACAACTCTGTCTTTCAAATAAGTAAATAAAATCTTCAAAGAAAAATTGTGATCTCTAACTTATGTAAGAGAGGATGTGTTCCCTTCTGGAGGCTCCAGGATAGAGGATCCCTGCCTTTTCCCTATTCTAGAGAGGGGGTGAATTTCGTGTTTCCTCATTCATCATTTCTAAAAACAGCAGGTCAAGGCCTCACATCTCACGTTGCCCTGTTCTGCCTCCTTCCACTCTGAAGGACACTTGTGCTGACAGTTCACTCAGTTATATAATCCAGGATAATCTCCCCCAAATAAGGCCCTTAGAAGTGAACATACCTTCAAAGTCTCCATGGTCAGATAAAATGGTCTATTCATAGGCTCTGGGATGAGGATATGGACCTCTTTGAGAAACCATTATTCTATCTATCTGCTACCTCACTTTGATGTGAACCACCCATTTTAAATTATTTAGGCAAGCACAAAGTAGTTTACACACAAGGGAAAACATAAAATTTAGGGGGCTTTGGTTTGATTGATTCAATGGTTCAGCAGTATCAAGGACTTCAGTTCTTCTCATATCTCAGATGGTTGGTCCACTTCATTGTTAGCAGGGCTTCCAGAACAATCCGAGAAGTACATGCTTCCTAGTTGTCAACTAAAATGTGAAAAAAGGACTGCTGCCCCATGTCTCTCAAGTGTGGAAACTATATTTCTAAATTTCCCAGTGGGGCCGGCGCTGTGGCGTAGCAGGTAAAGCCACCGCCTGTAGTGCCAGCATCCCATATGGGTGCTCGTTCGAGTCTCAGCTGCTCCACTTCCAATTCGGTCCTCTGCTAATGGTTTGGGAAAGCAGCAGAAGATGGCCCAAGTCCTTGGCCCCCTGCACCCATGTGGGAGACCCTGAAGAAGCCCCTGGCAGTTGCAGTCATCTGGGATGTGAACCAGCAGATGGAAGATCTCTCTCTGCCTTTCCTTCTCTCTCTGTGTAATTCTTACTTTGAAGTAAATAAATCTTTAAAAATAAATAAATTTCCCAGCAAACCACCTCTGACCTCATTGTTATAAATTACAAATACTGGATGGCACCGCGGCTCACTAGGGTAATCCTCCGCCTACAGCGCTGGCACCCCAGATTCTAGTCCCAGCTGGGGCGCTGGATTCTGTCTCGGTTGCCCCTCTTCCATTCCAGCTCTCTGCTGTGTCCTGGGAAGGCAGTGGACAGTGGCCCAAGTGCTTGGGCCCTGCACCCACATGGGAGGCCAGGAGGAAGCACCTTGCTCCTGGCTTTGGATTGTCTCTCTCTCTAACTCTGCCTGTCAAAAAAAATTAAAAAATACCTTCCCACCCTGAATTAGCAAAGAGATTTGCTTTAGTTGTCTTAGGCCTATTCAGCTAGGGTAGAATGGGGACTCATTTCAGTTGTCCACCTCATTGCTCTGTGCACTTGTCAGAACCTGGTCAAACTGACAGTTATAAAAGGAATTAAAATTATGTGTAATTTAATAAGAGGGCTCAAAGTTGGAGTCCAGGTGAGGTGTGGTCAACAATCGGGTTATTGTTGTTCAAAACATGTAGATGAATTGTCACAACAAAATCATGTCAGGACCTAGGCAGTTGTAAAAACAAAGTGATTAGTACCAGTTCTTGAGGCAGGAGCAGGCAATGAATTCCTAATTAGTAGAGCATGGAAGAATTAGAAGTCAGAAATATCAACAAGCCAGACAGACAAGTGAAACCAACAGTCGCAATCAATAAGGAGAGGCATGGCCTGACCATGAACAAATCAGGGGCAACACTTTGCCAGCAAGAAAGCCTTTATAACCAAGACTGATCTGTCTCCACATCCAGTGCCTCACACACAGAAACTGCTTCCACATGCTCTCAGCTGTAATGTAAGTCAACGGTCTTTAAAATAAGAATTTATTTGCAACTGTTGAAAAGCTGAGATATGAAGATATGACAGAAGAAATCACTCGTGACCTGTAGCCTACAAGGCTTTTTGTGATATTAAGCAAGAATGATGAGACAAATGCAGATAGCCCAAAAGATACATTTTCTCAGAATCAATAGGAAGAAGGGGAAGTTTAATCCTGACTATATTAAGTCAATCTGTTATATTTCAGTTTGTGTCCTGTTTTGTTTTTATTTTAGGGTATTTCAGATAATACAGGAAAGTATAAGGAGGACTTCAAAGAACACACAGATTTTAACAGTTTTTAACATTGTGCTACATTTGTTTTGTATGTAAATGTTATAAATGCATACTACATTTTGTATATTTTATTCCCAGAGGTCCTGACAGGTTCTCACAAAGTATTGGATGAAAAACTTCCTCACACTTACAGCAATTGGATGGAAAAGATAATGATGCCATATCATTCTGTTCTCCTTAACAAAGTCTGCTCTCAGGAGAAACTATTTTTCAAAGCCCAATCTACTGGGGTTTTATCAAACTAGCCAGCGGGAAGGGGTTGCAATACCCAACTCCAGCCACCTCTTACCATCATGGTAAGAAGGTGAATTGAAAAAGTAAAAGCTGAAAAACACTTGTGAAGTTCACAGCTTGGGCTCATTAAAGGATTAAGACCTAAGAGACTCAGACCACTGCCCTTCCACACACCTCTCCACTAAAGTGCTAAAGGCCTATATGCCACAGTTCCTTTAAGCTAGCATATAAATAGCCTCCTTTCAACAAAATAATCACCAGGCCAAAAATGCCCTCCAACAGCTGGGGCTGCCCAAGGTGAAGCCAGGATCTAGGAACTCAATTCAGGTCTCCCACTTGGGTGGCAAGGACCCAAGTTCTAGATCTGCCACCCAGAGAGCATGTTAGCAAGAAGCTGGAATTGGAAATAGCTGGGATTCCACTCAAGGCACTCTGATGCAGGATGGAACATCTCAGCAACATCTTAGCACTCTGCCAAATACCACCCTAAAGCAGCTTTGATTAGTACACTAAGGACTCTAAAGGAAGAGAGTCAGTAGGCCAGAAAAGATGGACAAAATCATCAAAACCCTCCACCTCACACCAGCGCTGTAACAGAAGAAGACTGACTTTGGTTGAGGAAATAACCAGAGTGTTCAATGAAAGCATCCAAACTGGTGAGCCAGTATTAAGGAATATCCAGAAACTGTGGTACTGCTACAAAAAAATACAACATACATGTAATAGGAATGCCAGAAAAAGAGAGAAACTGAAGCAATATCTGAAGAAGTAATGAGAAGTTGCCCCAAATTAGCATGAGACACCAAATCACAGACCCAAATGGGATAAATGCAAAAAACTCTACACCTAAGTGTTTATATTTAAATTATAGGGGGGGAAATCAAAGAAAAATAGCATTAAAAATAACTAATTTTCCCAAATCTTCTTCCCACTGGTTTTAGGTAGAGTGCCCCTCGACTTTAATATCTCATGCTTTTCCTTATGAGAAATCCAAGACATGGTTTATGCAAGGTGAATCAACATTCTATTCACTATGAGGCATCAGAAGTTGTCTCATAAGCAAAGTTTAATATTGAATTTTCTGAAATGAGAACTGGAAATTAGATGCAAACAAATCCAAGTTTAGTTTCTTGATCATTCTCTAACCACATATTTTACCTTTGAAAAATGCTATCTCATTTCCTTAAAACTTAGCTTTGACTCAGACCCAATCAAATGGCCAGTCATACTTAGTTAGTGGGGTTGTTATGAGTATTAGAGATTAGGTCTGTAAATCTAGGTGATACTTACCTAGCAAAAGTAGCTGTTTAGGAAATGGTATCTACTAATTATTACAGTAGTGAAAGGTTACAGAAATATAAACAGTAATGGGACAAGTTTTCCTGATGTGTTTTTTTTTTCTAGATGTAGAATCATATGTGAGTACTATAAAACTCCATTTTGGAATAAAATCTAGTCATTCTAGGCCAGGCAAAGGATGACATCAGGAACCCACAGCCACCAGGACTTTATCCTATCCTTCTGTAGAGTTTTCTTGTCTCGAGGTCGTTTACACTATAAAAGAAACTTTCAGCATTTCAAAAAATTTCTGCAAATCCAGTTTCTTTTAAAAAAAGGAATAAACATTAAAAAAAAAAAAACAAGAGGAAATTACAGAATTAAGACAAAGTTTTTAGCCCCACAAAGCTAGAAAATTTTCCTACCATTTGAAGCAGTGGTCTCTCTCCTTGGTCTTTTTCAGAAATCTTTAAGGACAGCTTTAACGCATGCGTCCCAGACTTGATTCCACAGCATAACCACCTGGGGAGTTTTTAAACTTGACTGCTGCTTGGGCCCTGCCCCCAGAAAAATTGGGCTCAATTGATCTTTGGTGGTGCCTTGGGAGTACTGTTGCTTTTAAAGCTTCCCATGTGATATTCATGAGCATTTTGGATTGAAAGGCACAACTTTAAGGCAAACTTTCATATGGGACTAGGACCAATTTCTCCAGTCATCTCCAGGCCCCGCCTTCTAGGTCATGGATCTAGATTCACTTCATCCTATAGTGGTCACGTTTTCTTCTTTGAATTCACTCTGGTTGTCTGATGCAAGTTTCTATACCAATCTGATCACAATTATTCCTCCCATTGCTTCTGGTTTGTAAATCTATGCATCACTTTATTTTTCAGTTATTCATCGATTTTTGGCACTGGGCAAATGGTGTCTTTGGTATGGGATTCTCTGCACAGGAGCAAACTATGCATTTTAAGTATCAGCTATTTCTTGAAGAACGATCAGTTGGCTCTGAAATACTAAGTAAAGAGTGCTCCCCTTGAGAAAATGACATATATCAAACACTTTGCACACATAAGCACTTAGGAAAGGCATGCTTTGTGAACTAAATTGATTTCTTTGTCTGTTTTTTCAAAATTATTTTCTTATATTTTTTCTACTGGGATGCCTCTTTTGTGGCTGCGGGGTCAATCACCTGAGCACCATAAAAGTGATGTCTACCCAACATTCCTCACGTTACCTGCCCCCACTTTAAGATATCATATCACATTTTCTTATTCATTAGTCATGCATTAAATCTCTTTACAGTTAACATGTTCAAGTTCTCTTCTTCACATGTCAAATTCCTGTGTTCATAAAAGCTAAAATTTTCGGAGCCTCATGGAGGCTATTTATTGCCCACAAATAGCCAACATTTCTCTGTTCAAATGGAAGCAAATAGTCTATGAAATAAAAAGATCTATATTGAAAAATATTTCCAAATACTTAATGGCAAATATGTTTCCTCCAATTCAATTTCAGATTAAACCTCTACAAAGTAGTACACAAACATAATATTAAAAAATGCCTTAGATTTCCTTCAATAGCAAGATTATTGCAAAACTTATTCCTCTCTTTTTGTTTTTAAGTTCATTACAACAAATAACACTATGAGAAAAGGCCTAAGAACCATTAAGGATAGGAATTCACCTCTCCGGTATAGGCATATTTTGTGATCTACAGTGAATATATCACCAGCCATTTTTCAAAAGATGGCATATGATTACTCTTATGCACAATCCATTATCTTAGGAAACATTATTGTCAGTGAAGAAGTAGGATTACTTTGAAACCATGCTGTGTAGATCAGAACTGAATTCTATAAAAGAAATTTTAATAACAGCATCCTCAGTTTGTTCCTTTTCATTTTCCACATAAAACTCTCAGTAATAAGATTTCTGATTAGTCTACCCCCTCTTAACCCCTAATCTGAGATTTCAATGATTTTTAAAGTATTGTAGCAGATAAACCTCATAATTTGAGACTCTCGTTTGTCTTGCTGGAGGCTCAGGGAGAGTGCTTGCCAACTTTAATGAGATATTGGTAAAAATCACTCAGAAGTTCTGACAAAGATTTCGCTAACCTTGAAATGAACTTTAAGAAATATCTTAGCTCATTTATGTTTAGACACATGAAATCATAGTTTATGACCAAAAGATGATTTTGTTTTTTTATTTTGCTTATAAAACTTCTTCCAGCAAATGACAATGCTCAGTGTCTAGGCACCTGTTTTCTCCCTGCCAATATAAAATGTTTTTCCCTTTTGCTTGATGACAAAGGCGGCAACCATTGATACTTTTGGTGTCTGGTATAGTAACAATCCTTTCCTTCACTCTAGTGTCCTTACTGGTACCACCCCTACCATACACATCCACACACTCACATATATACACAGTAAAAACATGTGCACCTGCTAACATTGGTCACATAGGAACAGCTATTACAAATGGGACTTCCAGCGCTCCACAGTTGATTTTTAAACTCCTGTGCAATTATTCATACCTTTGCCATTGCCTGTTACTAGTGACAGGTGTTCTCTCAACTCTCAGTGACATTACTGCACTGTTCATCCCAAGTTCATCCAAATTCATCCCAAGCCTTAGTTCTATTTCACCCTAACTTACAAACAGGCCTTTACTACAGGGTGAATGGCCATAAGCAGCTCTAACAAGAGCCTGGTCTGGTATCTACACACAAATCTGTACAAACCTGCTCCTGCTTATACTGTATGTATCTATCCCTAATCTAATACTAAATGCATGTGAGTTTTTCCTGGGTAATTAATGAGTACCGGCAGACTATGTTATCAATGAGAGTGGAAGGCGAAGAGACAGCTGAGATAAGAGCAAGTTTTACAAATGGCTTTGTTTTTTTCATCATTACTTGTCCAACTTTCTACAAATCTACTATGTTCCATTTAAGGATAAATTAGTTTTGAAAAAACATAATTATATTTATAGCTTACAGGTAAGGGAGAGGAAAAGCTCCGACTCAAGCTACAAGGTGTTGAAATAGACAAATCAACCCTGGAGACCAAACATCACTAGAAATGCATTCTGGATGTGGGAGCACCGCGAACACCTTGTCCTCTGTTCCCAAGTCACAAGTGCCCTGGATGCCAGTTTTGAACTTCCAGAATTAGTCTTGGTCCTGCCAGAAACCTTCCGGGGACTTGGGGAATGGAATTCTGAAATACTAGAATATGCGATAACACTGCTCCAACAAAATAAAATACAATATATTGCTATCCAACTAAATTAGAAGTTTATATTTTGTGACCATAATGAGTATTAATAAGAATAATAGACGTTGGGAACATCGTGACTGCAAACGTGTTTTCATCCGGCTCATTTTCTTGAACTCGCAGGATTGAAGAACCCTGGACTTTACAGAATGCTGCTTTACTTTCCACAGAAAGTAGCCATTTTCCCTATAGTATTTTAATAAATACTTAAAGAATATGGAGGCTCCTTTCACAAGGAGTGAAACAGAAGCCACTGAGTGTATTTCTCTATTTGGCTGCTGAGGGAGGCTACCATTTCAGCCCATCCAGAGGCTTTATAGGGAAAAGGGGAACTAAAAGAATATGGAAACTTGAAAATGTCCTAAAACTGAAAATTGAGTCTTCAAGGGAGTCTCTAAAGCAATTTGAAGGGAAATGCAAGACTGTGAAGTTCTCCGAGCAGTGTGGACCTGGCAAGGAGTTAGTGAACAAAGGCGCTGAGAGGTTTCCATAGACTCTGTGCCTTAGCCCTGCAACACTAAACACCCTCAGCCCCTGATGTGCCAGTTCAGCATGGCCACTTCCCTGCAATGCACACGAGTCTCTTCCATCTTGAAGAAGACACAATAACGATCACATTTATTCTGAGCTCCACATGGAGATGCCATAAAACCTGCCCAGAGGTCACCATGGGCACTGAGCCCTGCCTTACCGCCACCCCATTTGTGTATTCAGTTGAGGCACTGCCCCCAATATTGGGAGAAGCTGAATTGGGCTGAGCGAGGTTTTCATCTTGCGGCTGCTGCCATTCACATCTGCAGTGTGTTCTGTCTCTTTTAATCTCTTTAAGTAAAGTCTGCTCCCATTCTTGCACTTCATCTATGTCTCTGCTTTGAAATCATCTTGTACAGAGAGAGAAGAACCTTGGAATATATACCATTAGGGAATCCCTATATCATGACACAAATGCTGAGCTGATGGAGTTAATATTTATTGTACTAGAAAAAGCACTCCCATTGCAAGGCTTCAATAATAATATTTGCTGTGGGATAGATTCTAGACTAGTTTTTTATATACTCCATCCTATTTTTACCCTTACTACTGTCCTAAAGATTGCTTTTCTGCTCTTTCTTGTGATGTGGAGACACAAATATATTTATGAATTTTTCCCAAGTTGCATCACTTACAAATGGCATAGGTGGGATTCCAACCCATTTTCAGACTCAATATTGTTTTAACCAAGCACTGCTGCCCTTCAAGGCCCAACGAGGTCGGTCAAATATGTGTTTTCTACAAGCTCATTTATATGTTTCTATATTTGAGGACTTAATGTCTTTTCCCGCTCTGTTATTTTCAAAGTTCCTTTTGAAAGCTATAACCTTGCTTCAGCTACCTAAAGGGGAGAAGAGTTTTCTTTCTCAGTGAAGATAGTTGGATGTTACCACTCCCTTGGTAGTCCCTGCCACTAGCCTGCTGTGTGCTAGGCAAACGTGTGCCTTTAGGAGCCCAGCTTCTGCCTGTGTGTTTGTGAATGGACTTGGCCCTGAGATTACAGAAGTCTGCAATACTTCATGTGCTGGCACTCTTGGGAGTCTTGTCTCAGAACCATGAGAAGTCAGGAAAACTGGGACTGAATGAAGATGAAAACACAGTTGGGAAGAGCTGTGGAAAACCGTGAACGTGACCCCCTGCTGACTTCAGGTTTCCTTCACAGTTGGTTTTCATTTAGTCAATCCCTCAGATCCCTAAGGACAGAGTGTTACACAAACAGGATCAGTGGCCACTTTGGCCTGCACTTCACAAAATGCCTTAAGCAAATAAAGTAGCATTGGACTTGGGCAGTTTTCTGCCCTTTGGGAGCCACTAAAGAATGTCGATTTGGACCACACAGTACTCCTGGGGTTGTAAAACAGCAAACCACAACGTGGTGTCCACTAGAGGCCTATCAGCACAGTGTGGTTGCTCCAGAGCTGACTAACCAGAACTTTCCCTGTGCACAACTCAGTCAGTACAGCCACTGGAAACTCTAACCTCACTTTCCACTCCAGGGTGGGCTCACAAGTCTTTTGGTTCTGTTGTTCCGAAAGGCTGTCTGAAGACTCATGTCCATTAATGTCAAAGTTTTTACAAGTTGGCCTCAAGAGATAACACACAAGCGCGCGCGCGCGCACACACACACACACACAGAGCGGGTTTCTCCTAAGGCTAAAGGATTCTTCTTTATTCTGTTTTCCCTCCACCTTTAAAGGTTAAAAGACCTTTTCCTTTATGAACCTGCGATGTTAATAAGTGGTAATTTTAGTGTATTACTTATATGTTGTTTTATATATTGTCTTTGCTTGGCAAATTAATATGAATTTCCAGACTTACTTTTGAAACCTGTCTGGCCCATGAAATGGAATATTATAGGCCCCATTGTTAAAACGTGTGCAGTGCAGGAGGGAAGAATCCTCTGGGGTCTGAACTGTATAACAGAAACCGCAGAGCGTAAGCTGAAGGAAGGCAATCCCAGAACCACCAGTATGATTTAGAGACTGGGGCCATGTGCCCTAGGTCCCTATTTCTGAATCTCCGTGTCTCAGCGTCTCTGCTCTTGTGCTCTGATTCAACAGGCTTAGAGAAAAACTCAGTTTCTCTATATTAAAAACACAAACAGAAAAGAATCTTTAAAGAGATTTGAGATATTCACTTTTAAGCATCTATAAAATCAAATGCTGTGATTTTTTAATTTTTCTGTGAAGAATACTCTTGCCACTTCAACCCAACTTCACTGGATACTAATTATGGTACAGGTGGAAATAGGATGTCAGTAATAAACAAGCTACCGACCTCTGAGCACATGCTGTATGTAAAACACTTTGACATGCGTTGTCCCCCAGATCTCACAACCACTGAAATTTGAAAAGGCAGTGAACTGCAGCTTAGAGTAACCACATCGAATGATGGAAATAAGGATGGTGGCATCTAATAATTTTGAAAATGAATCCTACTTCTGTGGCCTTGGGCATCTAATAAATGTCTTTCTTCACTTACAAAATGAAGCCAACAACAATGCTCTGTGAAGTTATTAAGAGAAACACAGGGCGAGATAGCAATGAACTATCTTATTTAATCCCTGGTATACAGGAAGAAGTCAATACTTGGCCAAAGAGCTTTATCAAGTTTATGATTCCTGTAAGAAGCAGAACAGAGCTCTAATCTCTGGCTCACAGCCCACGATCCTTGCCAAACAGCAAGAACAACTGGTTCACGGAGCGGCCTGAGCCCAGTGGGGCATAATTATGACATTTTTCAATTTTTCTCCATTCACTACTTTGAAATATTTTGTCCAATCTCCTTCTCTTCTCCCTTTAAAGGTATCTCAGGAAGGACCCACAGCACTAGACTCATAGATTTTAAAATATACAGACAATTTAGTGTGATCAGTTTGAATTAGCAATACATCCCTCTTTGACTCTGTCCTTGTGAAATGTCCTCCCTACTTTGACGAGGCTGCCATACAACTGTAAAGACACTGGGGCAAAGCTCTGAGCATGAAGAAAAAGTAGAAGGATAAATCGGGACATAAGCATACTATCTACTTACTGATTTGGCACAGTTTCTGTCCAATTTAGTTTTTTTCTCTTATGTGTTAGTAAATATTAGTCCTATAATTCTTACCCATTGTTGTAAAACAAATCACAACAAATGTAGAGCTCCAAACAAAACACATTATGTCACAGTTCTAGGGGTCAGGAGTCTTGGCGTGGTTTAGCTGGATCCTCTGATGGAGTCTCTCCAGGCTGTGTTCAAGGCGTCAGCTGGATCTGTAGCCTCATCTCAGGCTTGTCTGGGGAAGGGTCTGGATTTCTTGGCACTGTCCCACTCCTTGGGGATTGGCAGCCTCCACTTTCTACTGCCTATCAACCAGATGTTGTTTTCATTACAGATTGTTTGCAGTTCATGGCCACACAGGCCTCCCAACTTAGGGAGTGTCCAACAAGACACCTTAATTCTTCAAAGCTAACAAAGAAGTGAGCACCCTGCGTGCATCACACAATCTACATATGCGATGACATGTGTCATGCTATATTTCCAATACTCTGTTGTTTATAAGCAAGTCACAGATAGAAACAAGTCGAACACAAGAAAGTGAACCACAACGGGTTGGAACATGAGGATGCAGGGCTGCTGCGGGCACCCTTGATGCTGTAGGCCATGAGGCAATCCGAGGGGACTCGATAAAGTACATGGAAAATGGAATTTAAAGATAATTTTGTGTCCCCCCCAAATTGAAATCAATGCAAAAGGGGTCTTCAAAAAGTTCATTGGAAATGCATGTTGTCTTTCCATTTCATCTCACCAAGGAATTTCTGAAGCACACTTTGAATAACTGAGTTACAGAGGAAAATTCAGGCCAGTACTGCATATACACAATTATTTGATAGATTTATTACCTAGTGTGCATAGTAAGGATTATAAAGTAAGAGTTCATTCCTCAGAATTAGGGATGAGGATGGGGATAAGAGAGGGAAGAGATGTACAATTTGGGACATGCTCAAGCTGACTTGCCCCAAATGGTAGAGTTAGAAACATACCAGGGGACTCCAATTTAATCCCATCAAGGTGGCATGTACCAATGCCATCTCACTAGTCCAAGTGATCAATTTCAGATCACAATTGATCATAATGAAAGGACTAAGAGTCAAAGGGAGCACATAAACAAGTCTAGTACCTGCTAACACTAACCGATAGAATAAATAAAGGGGAGAGTGATCCAACATGGGAAGTGAGATACTCAGCAGACTCATACAATGGTGGATGTCCTAAACAGCACTCTGGCCTCAGAATCAGCCCTAAAGGCATTCGGATCTGGCTGAAAAGCCCATGAGAGTATTTCAGGCATGGAAAGCCAAGACACTCTGGCAAAAAAAAAAAAAAAAAAAAAAAAAAAAAAAAAAAAAAAAAACAAACAAAAAAACACCTAAATGAAAGATCTCTGTGAGTGAGATCCCAGTGGAAAGAACAGGTCTTCAAAGAAGGAGGTACCTTTCTCTGAAGGGAGGAGAGAACCTCCACTTTGACTATGACCTTGTCTAAACAAGATAAGAGTCAGAGAACTCAGAGGGCTTCCATAGCCTTGGAAACTCATGACTGGTGCATAGGGAGATTACTGATGCCATAAACAGGAGTGTCAATTGGTAAAGTCAACAACAGGAGTCACTGTGCACTTACTCCTCATGTAGGATCTCTGTCCTTAATGTGCTGTACATTGAGGCTTAATGCTATAATGAGTACTCAAACAGTATATTTCACTTTGTGTTTCTATGGGGGTGCAAACTGTTGAAATCCTTACTTAATGTATACTAAACCGATCTTCTGTTAAAAAAAAAAAAAGAAGAAGAAATTATCAATTCCCAACTTGACTCTCACTGGGATTAAACATGACAATAGGTCTGATCTGATTTCATCATTATTTAAAAAATCATCTATTATTTTTCACTTTATGTTTCTGTGTGGGAGCAAACTGTTGAAATCTTTACTTAATGTATGCTAAACTGATCTTCTGTATATAAAGAGAATTGAAAATGAATCTTGATGTGAATGGAAGGGGAGAGGGAGTGGGAAAGGGGAGGGTTGCGGGTGGGAGGGACGTTATGGGGGGGAAGCCATTGTAATCCATAAGCCGTACTTTGGAAATTTATATTCATTAAATAAAAGTAAAAAAAAAAAAAGTTTAAAAAAAAGGTTTAAAAATATCATAAGGTGGTATCAATTTCTTAGCCATATGATACTCATGGCCACATCCTCGTAGCTTATGTTGGTTATCATACAGATTCAAATAGTGTAGGGATGCTTACCATTTTTGGGAAAAAAAATATTTTCTGTGCCAGAGCCTCTTTGTTTTGGGTTACTAATATGGTAATTATTGCTCTTTTTGCATCCTAAGTATTTTCTCAGCTAACCAAGCCTCTACAATCACCACAATCTTAAACAGGCCTGCTTTTCTGAGTCCACTTCTGCTAAGATAGTAAACTTTTCTGATGGCATTTGAATACCCTGTGGCGGATCTAAATATACAGAAGGATGCATATTTCTGCCTCTGAGAGTTTTTTGATGTGTCCATTAGATAACTGCATTTTTCTCATATAGTTATTTAAATAAAAATGTAAGTATAACTAATTTTTATTCATTTAAAGCTTTTTTTCCATGAATAAAACCACAAATCATAAAGGTAAAATTATCTTGGCAGAATAATGCACCAAATGTTACATTTAAAAGTGTGTTATCCATACTTTATATATATAAATATGGAGATGATGTACCTAATTTTAAGTACAATTTGTTTCCCTAATTCTTATTATAAATACTTCTTTTTTTACATTTATTTTATTTATTTGAAAGACAGAGTTACAGAGAGAGGTAGAGACAGAGAGAGAGGTCTTCCATCTGCTGGTTCACTCCCCAGTTGGCCACAACAGCCAGAGCTGCACTGATCCGAAGCCAGGAGCTTTTTCTGGGTCTCCCACATGGGTGCAGGGGCCCAAGGGCTTGAGCCATCTTCCATCTTTTCCTGCTATTCCAGGCCATATCAGAGAGCTGAGTTGGAAGAGAAGCAGCCAAAACTAGAATCAGTGCCCATATAGGATGCCAGTGCTTCAGTCCAAGGCTTTAACCCAGTGTGCCACAGCACTGGCTCCTATAATACTTCTAACCACAGATCTTTAAGTAATAACATAAAAAAAAAAAAAAACAGCTCTTAATACTGAAATTTGGGCATTGTGGTGTAGCTGGTAAAGCTGCCACCTGTGATGCCAGCACCCCCTGTGGGTTCAGGTTCCTGTTCCAGCTGCTGTACTTCCCATCCAGCTCCCTGCTAATGGCCTGAGAAAAGCAGCAGAAGATGGTCCAAGTGCCTGGGCCCCTGCCACACACCTGGGAGAACTGAATGAAGTTTCTGGCTCCTGGCTGTGGTCTGGCCCAGCCCAAGGCATTGTGGCCGTGTGGGGAGTGAACAAGCAGATGGAAGATCTCTCTGTCTCCCACTCTCTCTTTCAAATAAATAAATAAATCTTTTAAAAAAAGGTAAATAAATAGGTCTTTTAAAAATACTAAAATTTTACTTTATCCTGCATCTACCAGTTTGTATAAAATAATGTATGTGAAATGCACACAAATGTTATTAGTTTATAACATTTTTTTCAGAATAGGGAATTTCTTTGAAAATTCTGAGACCTTAAGAAAATAGTACTAGCAAAACATAAGAACACAATATGTATAGATTAAAAAATAGAGTTCCTTTCTATTTTTAGTATATTTTTGTTTGCTTAAGGCTGAAATAAATTCAATATAATGTGTTTTTGTGTTACTTCAAAAACCTACATTTAGCAACTCCGCTCTGATTTCTATGTTAAATGTGAATATTTTATTTCTTTGTCTGATGATAAAAGGATGTGGGAAACAGCCACTTGAAAGGAAACAGAGACTATGTGGCATCTGGTTTAATTTACAGCTCCTGTTCATTACCCTCATACCCAAATCTCAGAACAGATGTGGTAAAGGCATCTGAGAAGAAACCTTTAACCTGAACCCGAATTCCAATATTTTGAAGTTGTAAGCAAAAGCTGCTTAAAGGTAATAATACATTTCCCTATAACTCTCTCTTTAATGTGGTCGAGTTCTACTCTGTTAAATTGTGCATGATTGTCTTTTTAATATGTTAGAACACTTTTTGACACTGACTGGTAAAATATAATCAACTAGGGATATGGAAAATGTTATAATCTTACCTGATTTGGTTTCCATCCAAATTCATTTTTCCCTGAGTTATATGTTATTAATAAAAATATTAAAGGGGAACCAAGAGTCATGATATTCTAGTAACAGACAGTTTAAGAGAAGACTTAAGAAAAAAAATGATATCTACCCCAGTCTCTAGCTACTTTCAGGTAGAGTGAGGGCAAAATGCCAGTGATGTGAGTGGGCTCCTTCTACTTCTTTATAGAATGTACTCTGGGGATGCTGACTTCCTGTAAGGAAGATCTATTTCCTACGGAATTCAGTATTGAATCTTAACAGATTTATACAGAATGTGATTAGATTGACAGAGAAGAAATGTAATATGAATGTGCATATAAAGATACACACACACGTACATTCTCACATATACATAAATATGTAAGTATGTCATTCTGTGGGTATGTCAAATTTTCTGTTGCTTAATGATGGCCTACAAAAGAATATTATATAAGTGTACTTCAAAAGTTCATGTGAAACATAATTAAAAGGTAAGTTTATTTTGGTGCAAAAATTTTTGAAATCCAGGCATAGTTTTTTTCATAATATATGTTTTCATGAACTTTTTTTTCTCATAATGCAAGGTAAACAGAAATAAATTTTTCTGATATAGTTTTAGTTTATATTTGTGTTCCTTCTGTATAAATAAGCCTTAGTACACTTGTAAATGTTTATCTTCATGTGTGTGAGTAGATATTTTTCTGTATATATGTGCGCTTATATAGTAATATGAATATGTTTTTAGAATAAGGAGATTTTATATATGGGGAAGAAATTACTATTCTCCTTAATCATTTATACTAGTAATTGGAGTTAACTAGTAAATATAATTACAGTTAGAATATTTGAAATATTATCAAAAAACTTTATAATTGAAATGCCAAATCATAAACATCAATGGCACTGCCACCCCAAGCCCCATCACTGAGGAACTATAGCTCTGTTCAAATAATTGCTGTGCAATTTCTGCAAGAATTTTTAAATTCTTGCATAAGCCCAACACTCTGGTCACAGTTTATTCGTTTAGGGATGGAAGCCAGACTCAGGTTGAACCAATTAATCTATACACAGATTTTAGAAGTTGAAATTCATAGAGCCAGTGTTGAGTGGGCTTTTTACTGCCATGTGAAATAAAAGCTTGCAGTGACAGAGTATAAAGCCAATATATGCTCAAAAGAATGAGGGGCAAGGACTGTTCCTGGATTCCCATTTTTTTAGTCTCAGCAGCATTCCTGCACTTTTTAAACCTTAGTGGCTCCACTCTGCCATCACTAAATGAAACATCATTTTCCCCAAATATATTCCAAGGTGAATTTGTGTCATTTGCACTCAAAAAATGTAAAAGGTGATGATATTCTCTCTTTGGAAACAATTTCATCACTAATTCATCAGTGTAATTCTCCTTTTTCCACTAAATTTAAGCTTCAATGATAACACATCTAGAAAATCTTTCTATTGCTAAGTGTGGATAAATCTGGTTTTCTTTATGTCAGACCCTGTACTGTCACTTTAATTCCTATTACTACTCAGTATTATAATAGCCTCTTTGTTTTTATTTATCTTCTCTAGATACATTAAACCTGGGAACATATTTATTTTCCCCACAATTGTTATTCTAATGTATAGCATTCCTCCAGGACCATTGAATGCAATAAATAATTGTTGAATGCAAGAAATAATAAAAGATGTCTAAGTTCATATTGATTTGCTCTAATTCATGATTGTTTTGATTTGCTAATTATCATTTTTAACTCAAAGCACAGATTGTCAAGCCAATATGCATTATAATTCTATTATTAATAAAGCAGATTTTCCAAGAAGGAAATGAAATGATAACATCATATATTGCTGTTTCGAACACCATCTTTTAAATAAATGATGCATTGAAAATACTGGTAACAGAATTCTAGAGTACATCTTCTTAGTTTCCATTCTTTAAATTCCCAAAGCAATTCTCTCCAAACAATACCTATACAGTAAGAATTCTAATTTCCTTTGTCTGAAATTTTCCTTGTCTGTCAACCAAAACATAATTTGTGCCTCTTAACTGTCAGGAAGCTAACTCAGAAAAAGTTGTATGCTTTGTTTTCCAAGAAAAGCACTTTTTTTTTTTTTCTAAATGGATTGAACAAAGCACAGTCAGTTCACATGAGACTAACAGTTGTTCTCAACACCCGGGAGGAACTTCCCTTTCAGTGAACAGTTTGTCTTGATCTGAAGCCAAGGAAAATACTTGTATTTAAAAACTCTTGCCTCAGATATGTGATATTTAGAATCTTTTTGGGGGGTCTTTGAATAGTGTTTTTGGTGTACATAGGGGTATTGTTTATGATGACTGTTGCAGAATATCTCTGTAAATAGAGGGCTGTAAAAGGGTGCTTCTCAATTGTAAACATCTAATAAATTTTCCTAAATTTTGTAATATTTTTAAATGCTGCACATAATGATTTGATTTTTATATATCTTTTGTTCACAATGAATTACTTACAAAGAGTAACTAGACATTTATGTTTAGGCATAGAATCAGAACCTGTCATAATTTTTAAATGTAATATTCTGCAGTAAATAAGCTCCCCTTTGAGGTTAGATATAGACTAACAATATTTACTTACACCAACCTATACAGGAAACCTCTCACTTTAGTTACCCTGGCACAAATCTAAGATACATATTACTTGTCTCCTGCCAATTTCCATAGGGATACTATCAAAATGTTAATTCAGTCTACAAATCACATTAATATGTTTAGAAAAATCGAATTGTATATGTCAATGTCATGTAAGCCTGGGTGGCCAAATGCCTAGGATGGATTTAAAATGCAATGTGAACACTATAGAAGGAAGGACTATTTCTGTGTATTTATTTCACTTTAAAAATATACAATATGGTTTTGGCAAACAACCATTCAGAAACTAAGAAAGGATGGCTACTGTTAATGTAGCAAACTCATTTCTCTTTGGTATAGGGAGCATGACTGCATCTTGGAAAAATCCCCTGTTTCCAAAAGCAGGAGACAGTGGGAATCTCTGTCCCTGATGGCACATGCTTGCTCTACTCCCTCTCTCACTCATTCCTCTAAGACCAAGACTCAAGGTCAACCTTAATCCATGGGATTCTATTCCACGTATGACTCTGTTCATCTTCTTTCTTGACTCCATTTCCCACTTTTGTACAGCGACTGACACCCTCTTGGTATGCCTTCTGGAACCCAAGTTAAGAATCTCAGCACAATACCTTCCAAACTCAAATTCCCTAAATCATCTATTTTGTGGCTGGGCTTTGTGTATTGTACAAGCTCTCCACAGAACCAGAATCAATGGAGTATGAGGCATTAACTCACATGATTACAGAGGCTGAAAAGTTCAATACCTGTAGTTGGCAAGTCTGAGGCTCGGGAAGGTCAATGATACAAAATCAGTATAAATCTAAAGGCCTGAGAACAAGGAGAGACACCAATGGTACACATTCCAGTCAACGTCCAAGTCCAAAGGTATGTCCACTGATGTCCCAACTTGAAGACAGTGGGCTTTCTTTCTCAGCCTTTTAGTCTATTCAGGCCTTCAACAGATGGCATTAGGCCCACCAACACTGGCAAGAACAATCAGCTTTACTCAGATTCCATCACTTCATATACTGATCTCGTCCAGTAACACTGCCATACACACATGAAAAAATATTTAACCAAATATATGGGCACCCCATGGTCCAGTCAAATTGATACATAATACTATCCCATCTCCTCCCTACTTTAATTAATAAAACAGAAACAGAAGACATGCCTTGTAAACTTTTCCCACAATGCCCTGCCTTTGCTCTTACCCTGCTATGTGCACTATCAGCTGATGACAACCCTTTCGATTATGCTGTAAATCATGCTTAAGTGTTTCTCCTTAAAGACATCGTTTTCCAATTTCCTTTATTTTCTTCCAAATTAAATGTTGTCCATATTCCTCCATATAGTGGACCATTCCTACCATTATTCTGGCATATACTTAACTTACTTTTTAAACAATAAAACAAAATGAATCGAAATTCTTTAACCCCATCTCCACTCCACTGTTTGAGATTATCCCCATTTGTCTCCTTAAAGACAAAAGTCACTGTCTCCAATTTCTTTCTTTTTGTTGCTTATTGAAAATACTCGTATAAGTTTTTTTTTTTAATTTTTTTTTAATTTTTATTTTTTTTAACTTTTATTTAATGAATATAAATTTCCAAAGTATGGCTTATGGATTACAATGGCTTCCCCCCCATAACATCCCTCCCACCCGCAACCCTCCCCTTATCCACTCCCTCTCCCCTTCCATTCACATCAAGATTCATTTTCGATTCTCTTTATATACAGAAGATCAGTTTAGTATACATTAAGTAAAGATTTCAACAGTTTGCTCCCACACAGAAACATAAAGTGAGAAATAATAGATGATTTTTTAAATGATGATGAAATCAGATCAGACCTATTGTCATGTTTAATCCCAGCGAGAGTCAAGTTGGGAATTGATAATTTCTTCTTTTTTTTTTTTTTTTTTTCACAGAAGATCAGTTTAGTATACATTAAGTAAAGATTTCAACAGTTTGCACCCCCATAGAAACACAAAGTGATATATATTGTTTGATTGTTTGAGTACTTGTTTATAGCATTAAGCCTCAATGCACAGCACATTAAGGGCAGAGATCCTACATGAGGAGTAAGTGCACAGTGACTCCTGTTGTTGACTTTACCAATTGACACTCCTGTCTATGGCATCAGTAATCTCCCTATGCTCCAGTCATGAGTTTCCAAGGCTATGGAAGCCCTCTGAGTTCTCTGACTCTTATCTTGTTTAGACAAGGTCATAGTCAAAGTGGAGGTTCTCTCCTCCCTTCAGAGAAAGGTACCTCCTTCTTTGAAGACCTGTTCTTTCCACTGGGATCTCACTCACAGAGATCTTTCATTTAGTTGTTGTTGGTTGTTTTTTTTTGTTTTGTTTTTTTTTTTTGCCAGAGTGTCTTGGCTTTCCATGCCTGAAATACTCTCATGGGCTTTTCAGCCAGATCCGAATGCCTTTAGGGCTGATTCTGAGGCCAGAGTGCTGTTTAGGACATCCACCATTGTATGAGTCTGCTGAGTATCTCACTTCCCATGTTGGATCACTCTCCCCTTTATTTATTCTATTGGTTAGTATTAGCAGGTACTAGACTTGTTTATGTGCTCCCTTTGACTCTTAGTCCTTTCATTATGATCAATTGTGAACTGAAATTGATCACTTGAAATAGTGAGATGGCATTGGTACATGCCACCTTGATGGGATTAAATTGGAGTCCCCTGGTATGTTTCTAACTCTAACATTTGGGGCAAGTCAGCTTGAGCATGTCCCAAATTGTACATCTCTTCCCTCTCTTATTCCCACTCTTATGTTTAACAGGGATCACATTTCAGTTAAATTTCAACACTTAAGAATAACTGTGTATTAATTACAGAATTAAACCAGTCATATTAAGTAGAACAGACAAAAAAACTACTAAGAGGGATAATGTATTAAGTTGTTCATTAACAGTCAGGGCTATGCTGATCAAGTCACCGTTTCTCATAGTGTCCATTTCACTTCAACAGGTTTTAAACCTAACATTTCAGTGAACGTGCTCTGCATTGATAAATTCCAAGGTCAATCACCAATCCTGACTCAGTAGTACCATTCAACACAAATGATTGCTCTTTTTTTCTGAAATATTTTTATGCTTGTCTTTCAGGATACCCCCTATCCTGGCTTTCCTTCTTGCTCACTTGTATCTCCTTTCAGCCTCAATTGCTAATACTTTTCTGAGCCCATTCTCGAACTTCTCCTATTCTATTCTATTCTATTCTATTCTATTCTATTCTATTCTATTCTTCCCTTATTATCTCAACTGATTTCATATCTTTAAATAGCTTCTACATGTTGATTATTCCATACTTATTTATAAGAATCCTAAAGTTTATATATTCAAAGGAATACTGATATCCCACTTGAATGCTTAAGGAGAATCTGAAATTCAATATTTTGATAATTAAACTTTGATAACTCATGCCAAAATGTTCCTTCCTCTACTTTTTCTTAATGTCAGCATTGTTATTTTAGGTGCTCAGGCTGCAAACCTTAGAGTCATCATTCATTCTCCTATTCTTCCATTCCACTTATAACTAGAGGATATTTATCTCTCTCTTCCTTTCACTATGTCCTCCAACATCCCAGGCCCAAAATACCAACATGTTCTTGCCTAAATTTTACCAAAAATCTCCTAAATCATATCTTTCTTTGTTATTCTTGTATCTTTTAGAAGAATCTAAATAACACAATCTCAAAATACTTGAATAGATTTATAACTTACTAAGGGTAAAAAGAAAACTTTGGTCATCATCCTCGAGTTGTTATGTGACCCATAACCACCACCTAGCTCTCATTCCACCTGACCTCTTCTCATTCACCACTCTACAGCAGCTCTGGTTTACTCCCATTGTAATTGCCAGATTCTCTTTCTGATAAGTATCCATCACTATCTCACATACCAAGTCATGTACTATTTAATAACAGGGACACATAGAGAGACGTGTGTGGTTAGGCAGTTTCATCATTGTGTGAATGGCACAGAGTGTATACACACAAATCTAGATGGTATTTGTCAATCGCTCCATGTGTCTCCTGATATGAGACAAAGTAAACATGAAGTGTCTGAGACTGCTACCAATATAAGAAGGCATATTTACAGTAAAATTCTTATAAGTAGAGTGTACTCTAAAATAACTAGTATAGTGAATAAATACATGTACCAGCAACATAGTATTTTTATCAAAATTAGGTGCTATAGATTATTTTATGTGCTATACATTTATTTAACTGGCAGTACAGTTAGTTATACCAGATTCACCAAAAACAGGTGACTAATGCATAATGGTATGATGTTATGATGGCATCAGTAGATGACAGACATTGTTCAGATGCATTACAATTTCACTGTCTATAATTTTTTATTTCTTTAAAAATTCCTGTAGATTCAGAGGCTGTAATATTTGGCCTAATATCTGGTCATAAAAGTCCTGCCTATCGCCAAACCCCCCCTTGGCCCTATAGCTCCCATACTCTTCTCTTTGGGCCATGTGTCTTTAATACTCTTATCTATTTTGAATTTAACAGAATACAAGCCACTTATCTACAAATGATTATGAGACAGGGTCTCCAGCCCATCCCTCTTGATGGAATGACACGTTCTCTGCACTGCACTACACAATCTTTTTCCAGGCCACCTCCAAACACCATAGGACAGATTGTGGGAGAATACCCATATTCAGCTCTATGCCCATTTGTCATCTCTGAAGAAAGTACAGAGAAGGATCTTCATCCATGGTACCCCCATGATATTACAGATTACTTCTTTTGAGGGGAGAATGTAGGGGTAGCCAGGTAGACATGTGCCTATGTGTATATGAGGGGCAGAAGAAAAATGAGAGTTTCTGTGTGATGGAACAAGGAAGCAAGCCTTGGAAACAAATCAGTTATTTACACATCAAAAGTCTTGCCATTGTTTCATAACTGGGGAAGCATAGGGAAATCACATCTGCCCTCCACCAAGGGGGCTGTTATGAAGCTCTGGGAGGGATTCCATGCCCCGTAAACCCTCCATCCAGCAATATCCCAGAAAGGGTACAGGGAGAGGAGAAAGAGGGCCCATGCCCAACATGCATAAAAACTCCAGTCTGAATGTATACCGGGCTCTCAGTTCTTTACTGAGATGCCTACCTCATCTGTCAGGTATACTCTCTTCATTATTTCTCTTCCTTAAGCATTGCTACAATGCTTCCAACTACATAAAAGGAAAAAAGAGAAAGTTTTGTAGGTTCAGAAGTGATTAATATTGGGTGACTTATGTAAATGCAGAGTAGGGACAAAATTCTTCATGATGATTAACATGCTGAGTGAAAGCTAATGGGTCTGTTCTAAATTTCTGGTGCTTCTCAAGAGAGAGTTGAGAAACACCAATGTGTCCAACATACTACAAAAGCTCAGCTTGTAGTCATCCTCAGGGAATGTGAAGATCTGCCTACAAAATAAGATCTTTGCCAAAGCTTTCACAGAAAAGCAATTGTTTCTTTAAAACATGAGCATTATAGAAAACTTCAGCTCCCTGGCTAAAAAAGTGTTTGCTTGGTTCCTGGTGACTATGAAGAGCTAATATTAGTCAGATATACAGCAGTCCATTCTTAGATAACAATTTATAATCCTGGATTAATAAAGAACTGGGCCTGTGATAATCTACATCATAATCAAGACACCCAATTTTACTCAATGCTACCTGAGCTTACATAGATTTCTACCTCTAGTAAGCTTTTATTTTTATTTTTTTTTTAATGTGCTTCGCTTTGAGTAATTACCTAAGTCTGATAGCCGGCATTGCAATAGATGTTGTATCGGGGCCGGCGCTGTGGCTCACTTGGTTAATCCTCCACCTGTGGCACCGGCATCCCATATGGGCACCAGGTTCTAGTCCTGGTTGCTCCTCTTCCAGTCCGGCTCTCTGCTGTGGCCCGGGAAGCCAGCGGAGGATGGCCCAAGTGCTCGGGCCCCTGCACTCGCGTGGGAGACCCAGAGGAGGCACCTGACTCCTGGCTGCAGATGGGCACAGCTCCAACCGTGGGGCCATTTGGAGAGTGAACCAATGGGGAGAAGACCTTTCTCTCTGTCTCTCTCTCACTGTCTAACTCTATCTGTTAAATAAATAAAAAAATAGATGTTGTATCATTAGCATTCAGAACTGTCCTCTAGTTTGAAGACAGAGAAAAGATTTCTTCATTACTTTCTGTGTTCACACTCATTAAATAACTTTTTTTAACTAACCATAAATCAACAAATGTGGTATGTTACAGGTAAATTAACAGATGTCCACAAAACACAACTTTGTCTATCAAGACAAATTTATCCATTTGTAATCCATTTTATCACCACTATTTGATGGTTAGCTCCTGTTAGTGTCACAAAATCCAAAGTGTATGTTTTACTTTCTTTTTTCTTTCTTGTAATAAAATTTTCTTTGTTTTCATTTTATTTCAAAATCAGAGAGACAGACACAGAGAGAGATCTTATATCTGGTTATTCCTCTAAAGCTGAAACAGCTCAGGAAGGGCTAGGCCACAATTAAGAGCCTGGTGTTGGATCTAGGTCTTCCACAGGGGTGGCGGGGACACATCCCATGTCAGTGCCTGGTTTGAATTCCAGCTCTGCTTTCAGTTCTAGCATCTGTGAGGCAGGAGATGAAGGCTCAAATATTTTATTTATAAACATACTAATCAAAATAGGATAGTTTCTTCCTACAAAGTTGTAATCTAAGGTCAATATCCAGTTCACCAAGAGTTGCCTTTTCTTAGTCTAGATCATTGCAAATAAAAGAATAAAAAGAATTAAAATTGGACTAAGAATAGTCTGTACTACCGTGTTTCTGTGGATGAAACAGTTCTGATATTCTGAAATTACTCGCTGCAGTGAGGTTGTAAAAGAATTGCAGCATGAAATATAAATTGCCTTGATATTCACCATTTATTTCACGTGACTTTTAGAACTCAATACCTCTGGAACCTACTTTGAGACTAAGAGTATTTTAAATTATAGGAGTCTCAATCTACTGACCAAGAATTGAAGCTTAGCCAATTGGTTGACATAAATTAAGAAAAAAAACCAGTTTTCTTGTCTCAAACTTAATAGAACTTCCACAGGATAAGGTCTAGGGAAGAGAAAGTCACTGGGCAAAGTAAACTTGACACTGCTGAGGCTTTCCAGGCAGGTGCCTCTGCACTATTGACCCTGCCTAGCCCTAGAAGTAGAGGACCAACAGAGGAAAGCTCAGTGAACCATAAGGAGTTTTCAAAAAGTTTGTGGAATATGGAGTTAACAGAGATATCATAAATTTGTTTGGGTACAAAAAAGTTCCAAATTCATTTACAGGGGAGATCTTTAAAAGGATCATGGAAAAAGCATACTATGAAAAATGAACCAAGGATTTCAAATTGTTTGGCACCAAAATAAACTGATTTTTAATTCCATTTCTCATGAATTTTTTGAAATACCCTTACATTTCCTTGTTGCTCTGGAAAGACAAAGTTAGCATGGACCAATCCCATTCAAAACTTTTAACAAATCAAGACTTTTTTTGTAGCCTTTATAGAGCTTTAAATGTGGATTTATTCTACTTTTTAAGGAGGTAATAATATTGTCAATAAATAAACAATATCCTTACATTTTTAGACACATGTACTGACATATTTGTTGATGAAAACAGCATGTTAGTGATATAGTTTTAAACATTTTAATTATATAGTTTTAGCTTCATTTCCAAGAAGTAGGGTCTCAGGTCTCTCCCATTTTGGTGCTGGTTCATGTCTCTGCTTCTCCACTTCCAATCCAGCTCTCTGCTAATGATCTGGGAAAAACAGCAGAAGATGGCCCAAGAGTTTGGGCCCCTACTATCCACGTGGAAGACCCAGATGAAGCACCTGGTTCCTGGCTTCGCCTTGGCCGAGCACTGGCAATTGCAGCCATTTGGGGGAGTGAACCAGTGGAAGGAAATACTCCCTTTCTATGTCTTTCCTTTGTAATTCCAACTTTCAAAATAAATATTTTCTTAAAAATGAAATAGGAGGGCTGGCGCTGTGGCGTAGTGGGCTAAGGCTCTGCCTGCAGCACCTGCATGCCATATGGACACCGCTTCATATCCTGGCTGCTCTACTTCCAATCCAGCTCTCTACTGTGGCCTGGGAAAACAGTGGAAGATGGCCTAAGTGCTTGGGCCCCTGCACCCGCGTGGGCTGCAAGAAGCTCCTGGTTCCTGGCTTTGGATCAGCGTAGCTCTGGCCATTGCGGCCATTTGGGGAGTGAATCAGCGAATGGGAGACCTTACTCTCTGTCTCTCCCTCTCTCTGCCTGTAACTCTGCCTCTCAAATAAGTAAATAAATAAATTCTTTGAAAAAATGGGGTCTCTTTTTATTCCTTAATTTTTATTTATACCAGGCTTTACTTTTTCTGAGTGTATAAGAAGATCCATTTTACTAGAAAATTTATAAACATTACTCCTTGATTCTTCTCATGGTTTAATTCTCTCCTATTTAATCAATATAATTTACCTAATCCTTTGAGTTTGAATATCAATAAAATAAGAAAATACAATATCAATTTCATTTAAAATATGTGACTTTATCTATATAACAAAATAAAACAAATAGTCTTATCTTTGAGATTAAAAATAACACAGAAGACTGGAGATGATACAAGCTACTGAATTAGAAAACTAATCTCATTTTTACAGTGGTGTTTATTTTTTAAGAGATGCCCACATTTATATTCATCCAAATCCCTAAATACTGAAGTTATGTCTCAGCGTTTCCAGATATTAAGAACTTATAAAATTGTTCTCCAGGTTTGAAAAATTCAAGCAATAGAAAAATGGCTAGATCAAACTAGTTACAAAATTTTCTGAGTATACATGAACATATTTCCATTCATCAAATACGTGATGCTCATGAATAGTATGCTCAAAAATAGTAAACATTGCCTCTTCAATATAAAGGCCATATTTTTTTCTTTTAGGAAAACTTAGCTCTAACATACATACTGTAGGTCAGGTGTTAACATAAACTTATTAGAGATAAGAGTTTCACAAGAATTCAGAATAATATTTATCAGCTGCTTCTACCATGGGTGGGGAACCTTTTCTCTGCCAAGGGCCATTGGTATACTTACTATATTATTTGTGGGCCATGCATAAGTATCAATTTAGAAGCTAACCTGATGGGGCCACTGTTGTGGTACAGTGGACTAAGCCATCACATGAGATGCAGGCCTCCATATGCGCACAGGTTTGAGCCCAGGCTGCTTCCCTTCTGATCTAGCTCTCTGTCTGCTAAGGTACTTGGGAGACCAGCAGCAGATCTTCCAAGTGCTTGGGCCCCTGACAGCCATGAGGGAGACCTGCGTGGAACTCCAGGTTCCTGGCTTCGGATCTGACAGCACCCAGGCCACTGTGACCATTTGAAGAGTGAACCAGCAAATTGAAGATCTCTTTCTTTCTCTTTCTCTTCTCTCTCTCTCTCCCCCTACCCTTTCTCTGTAAGTTTGCCTTTTAAATAAATAAATAAATCTTTTAAAAGAAAAATGTTAGCCTGCTATAGATTTATTGAATTTTGAGCCTCACCTAAGGTTGTCTTGGCAGAGAGAGATCAAATGGTTTCCCAGGCCTTATGTGGCCCCCACCCTTATTAGAAATAATCTTCTCAGATCCAAAGAGTAGAGAGATCTGTCTAGCAACACACACTGTTTACACATTAGACCAGGGCCGATGACAATACAGTTAGAATGGGAAGGTTTAAATTGTCTGAGATTTTTCTTCATGAAGAGAAATATTTGCCTGTAATGCATTGGTAAATTAAATTACTTTAATGTACCTATGGAATGTATGAAACCTGTTCTCTTTGTACCAATAAAAATTTAAATATTTTAAGTGAATGTAAAAACAATGTAAATTTTTGGGATCAGCATTGTGGCAAAGCGGGTAAAGCTGCCACCTGCTAAGCCAGCCTCCTATATGGACATCAGTTCAAGTTCTGACTGCTCCATTTCTGGTCCAGCTTACTGCTAATGGCCTGGGAAAAGCCAAGGAAAAGGGTCCAGCTGTTTGGGCCACTGCCACCCACATTGGTAACATGGATGAAACTCTCTTTTGCAGAAAAGAAAAACACCAGTTGCAGTTGCTACAAACAAAATAGCTTCAAATTCTCACTATTAATTTCTTTGAAAAAATTTTCTAAAACATAGGTCAATTATATACCAAATATTCGATGTGAAATGAATTTCCCTAAAACAAAATAAGTAGTGATTTTTTTTATTATAAGTGGTATATAGCAATGCTAATGCATGCTTTTAAAATATTATCATAAGTGATCTTAAAAGCAAATAGACTGGAAATTTCCACTCACCCAGTCACATCCATGCAAATATTTTCTGCCCATAAGTACTTAGACTTTTTCTCCAATTAATCTTTTTATTCCTATAAATAAATAATTAAGGTTTTCAATTTGGAGATGAAATGAAATGAACAAATCTTAATTCCAAATGTGGGATATTGAACATTTCTAAATATTAAGTCCATTACATATGGCTATAATTGATTAGAATAGTACTGCTGCTCACGATTAACACTTGGCCACCACTTCCATGCTTCAAGAGTTTTATAACTGAACTATAAACATTTGCTGTATATTATACTGCATGTTAAAGATGTCATCCTTAGAGAAATTGCTTTTATGAAACTGAAAAAAAGAAAAAAATCAGCTCAAGTTTTTCTTTGTCTTACAATTATATAATTGTAAAGCAACAAACATGTTTGAATAGAACATTTTTTAATTGCATGAGGAATTTTTAGAGCAAGATTTGGCTTTGACAATTCTGTGTTCAGGAAAAAAGAATAACATAAATGCAGAAATTACTTTCCCTTCCTATGATCCTAGAGTGTATAGAATATACTTGGATGTTGATGTAGAGTACAAATGTATATAATTTAAAAGTACAATAAATTTCAAATTATTTGAGACTTTCCACTGCCTTGTATTTAATTTTCCATAAATAACCTTTCCTTATCAATTGCACATTTGCTGTCCAAACACAGATATCTATATCTTTTTAAACAGTTAATATCCAATATATCTTCAATATTGGTGAAAAAAATTCTTAAAAATGAAATCCTTTCAGAGTAGTTGGATTATCATTTAGCAAATAAACATTAAAATTGGCATGTTTCAGTGCTTTATCAAAAACATGTGTGTACACAAATACTTCAAAAAGTTCATGAGAAATATATATGTATTATGAAAAACTAGGAATTCAAATTTATACCAAAATAAACTTACTTTTAAATTCATAGGAAATATATATACATAATATATATGTATATATTACCCATGAAATATATATACACTATGAAAAACTATGCACTTCAAGTTTCTTTTTCCAAAATATATTTATTTTTAAATTCCACTTTCTCATTAGCTTTTTTGAAGTGCCATGTATATGAAGTAAAATGTAAATATCATAAATAGTAGCACATGGTACTATTTGTCAAGTTCTGATTCGAGCATCTAAACTGAAACATTGGAAAGCTCTGTAAACATTCATGCAAAGTTTATTTTGAAATTATCTTTGCAGATAATTTGTTTTCAATTCACTTTTGGGGTGCAACTATAAATCAGAGGCAGTAAACATTCAGTGTCTACAGAACCAGACAGGTAAGAGAAATTTGGGATTCAAGATAATAAGGCTCGAGGTTTTGGTGATCCTGGAGATTACCAGCCCAGGTCAAGCTGCTGTTTGAGATGCTCATACCCAGTATCAGTGCCTGAAAAACATCCTGGGAACGCTTTCCGATCCAGCTTCCTGCTAACATGCATCCCAGGAACGCAGCAGGTGGCTAAAGTGCTTGAGCTCCTATCACCCACCGGGGAGAACAAATGTAGTTCCAGCTTCCAGAATTCAGCCTGGGCCTTTAGGGAGTAAATCAACAGATGAAAGACCACTCTGCCTTTCCAATGAATTTTTTAAATGGTATCCCCTTTTTTTATTTATTTTTCGTAAGACTTATCGATTTATTTGAAAGACAGAGTTACTGAGGCAGGGCAGTGATAGGCGGTGGGGGTAGACTGATCTTCCATCCACTGCTTCACTCCCCAGAAGTTTGCGATGGCGAAGGGCTTGGTCAGTCTGAAGCCAGGAACCAAGTATCTCATCCAGGACTCCCACATGTGTAGCAAGGACCCAGGTACCTGGACCACCTTCTGCTGCTTTCTAGTGTATATGGGTGGGGAGCTGCACCAGAAATGGAACTCAGCAGGACTTGAACCAGTGTTCTTATGGGATACTGGCATCACAGGCAGCAGCTTAGCATGCTGCACCACAATGCTGGTCCCAGCTATTTCCGGTTTTACTGTTTACCCTTTTTTTGGTCACTAGCTGCTCTCCACAGTTTGCTCACAGAGAGTTGTATCCATATGCTATTTCAAGCTGAAAAATGATTAAATTGATTTTTAGATGTAAGTGATTGGTAAGAGAGTTTAAAAAAGTGGTGTGAAAAAGATATTTCACAGACATAACCTCACAAATAATAGTTTTTTTATTAAAGTGTTTACGCTTGGTGGTCCACAAACTCAATCTATTTGTTGCACTTAATTCCATGAGATTCTAGGACTTGCATAAAATTAACAACACTCAAAATAAACCTGTAAACAAGAATAGCTGCTATTTATTGATCCCCTGATATAGAATCAAGTAATGTGATTGCTTTAAGAACAGTACTTCAATTTAGTGTTTTAAATTGTGCCAAAATATGTGTAACATAAAATTAGCCAATTCATTGATTTTTTAAGGGTAGTTTAGTGATGTTGAATAGACTAACATTGTTGTACAGACAGTCTCCAAATATCTTTTCATCTTGAATAAATAAGAGTTTGTGCCTTTTAAACAACTTCCCACTTCCCCAACCCCTGTAAACTACTGTTCTAGTTTTTGTTTCTCTGAATTTGTCTTCTGAAGGTACCTCTTATAACTGGAACCACACAGTATATTTGACTTTTATGTGTACACCATAATGCCTCCAATTTCATCCCTATTATCTCAGATATCATAATTTTCTTTCTTTTTTTTTTCTTAAGATGTATATATTTATCTGAAAGGCAGAGTTGCAGAGAGGCAGAGGCAGCAAGAGAGAGGGGTCTTCTATCCATTGGTTCACTACCCAAATGGCCACAATGGTCAGAGTTGGGGTGATCCGAAGCCAGGAGCCAGGAGCTTCTTCCAGGTCTCAAAGATGAGGGGCCCATCTTCCACTGCTTTCCCAGGCCATGGGGGGGTGCTAGGTCAGAAGCAGAGCAGCCTGTACACGAACAGGTGCCCCTATGGGATGCCAGCAATTCAGGCGGCTCCTTCACCCACTCTACCGCAGTACCGACCTCCATTTTTTTTCTTTTTTTAACTTTTATTTAATAAATATAAATTTCCAAAGTACAGCTTTTGGATTACAGTGGCTTCCCCCCGCCCATAGCTTCCCTCCCACCCGCAACCCTCCCATGTCCGGCTCCCTCTCCCGTTCCATTCACATCAAGATTCATTTTCAAATATCTTTATATACTGAAGATTGATTCAGTATATACTAAGTAAAGATTTCAACAGTTTGCACCCACACAGAAACGCAAAGTGTAAAATACTGTTTCAGTACTAGTTATAGCATTACTTCACATTGGACAACACATTAAGGACAGATCCCACATGGGGAGTAAGTACACAGTAACCCCTGTTGTCGACTTAACAACTGACACTCTTGTTTATGGAGTCAGCAATCACCCTAGGCTTTTGGCCTGAGTTGCCAAGGCTATGGAAGCCTTCTGAGTTCGCCAACTCCAATCTTATTTAGACAAGGTCATAGTCAAAGTGGAAGTTCTCTCCTCCCTTCAGAGAAAGGTACCTCCTTCTTTGATGACCTGTTCTTTCCACTGGGATCTCACTCACAGAGATCTTTCATTTAGGTTTTTTTTTTCCCTAGAGTGTCCTGGCTTTCCATGCCTGAAATATTCTCTTAGGCTTTTTAGCCAGATCCGAATGCCTTAAGGGCTGATTTTGAGGCCAGAGTACTATTTAGGACATCTGCTATTCTATGAGTCTGCTGTGTATCCTGCTTCCCATGTTGGATTGTTCTCTCCTTTTTAATTCTATCAGTTAGTATTAGCAGACACTAGTCTTGTTTATGTTATCCCTTCGACTCTTAATCCTATCATTATGTTCAGTTATGAACTATAACAGATCCCTGGGACTAGTGAGATGTCATTGGTACATGCCACCTTGATGGGATTGAATTGGAATCCCCTGGCACGTTTCTAACTCTATCATTTGGGGCAAGTCCGATTGAGCATGTGCCAAACTGTACATTTCCTCCCTCTCTTATTCCCACTCTTATATTTAACAGGGATCACTTTTCAGTTAAATTTAAACGCCTAAGAATAATTGTGTGTTAACTAAAGTATTAAGTAGAACAATAGTATTAAGCAGAACAACAAAAAAATACTAAAAGGGATAATGTATTAAGTTGTTCCTCAAAAGTCAGGACAAGGAATGATCAAGTGATTGTTTCCCATAGTGTCCATTTCACTTCAACAGGTTTCCTTTTTGGTGCTCAGTTAGTTGTCACCGATCAGGGAGAACATATGATATTTGACCCTTTGGGACTGGCTTATTTCACTCAGCATGATGTTTTCCAGATTCCTCCATTTTGTTGTAAATGACTGGATTTCATTTTTTTTACTGCTGTATAGTATTCTATAGAGTACATATCCCATAATGTCTTTATCCAGTCCACTGTTGATGGACATTTAGGTTGATTCCAGGTCTTAGCTATTGTGAATTGAGCTGCAAGAAACATTGAGGTGCAGACAGCATTTTTGTTTGCCAATTTCATTTCCTTCGGGTAAATTCCAAGGAATGGTATGGCTGGGTTGAATGGTAGGGTTATATTCAGGTTTCTGAGGAATCTCCAGACTGACTTCCATAGTGGTTTTACCAATTTGCATTCCCACAAACAGTGGGTTAGTGCCCCTTTTTCCCCACATCCTCTCCAGCATCTGTTGTTGGTAGATTTCTGTATGTGAGCCATTTTAACCGGGGTGAGGTGGAAATTTTATTTCTTTTAAAAAAATATTTCTTAAATTTCCTTTTGTTTGAATGTCAGAGAGATAAAGAGGCAAACCCAAAGGCATGAACACATACATACTCCACAATGTTTATAACCGAGAAAGATCTTCTATACACTTCACTCTCAAAATGCTCACCACATCCAGGGTTGGACAAAGCTAAAGCCAGGATTTAGAACTTCATCTGGGTCTCTTATTCCAATGGCAATGACTCAAGAACTTGAGCCATCGTCTGATACCTCCCAGAGTGTCATTAGCAGGAAGCTGAATCAGAAGTGGAATAGCCATGACTCAAACCAAACACTTCTATATGGGATGCAGGTGTCCCAAATGGCATTATTTTAAAGGCTTGAAAAACACTATATTGTATATGTATAGACTACTTTTTGTTTATGTAATCATCCATGGATGAATAAGTGATGTGCTTCCTGCTTTTAGCTGCTGTTAATACTTCCACTAACATGGGTGTACAAACATCACTTTGAGAGCTTTCTCTTAAGTCTCTTGGTGTTTTTCTCAAGAAGTGGAATCACTGTTTCATAAGGCAATTATTTCAAAAAATGTTTTCCATTGTTTTGGTACTAATTTGCATTTTCACCTAAATTTTAAAAGAATCCTGAAAGTCTGTTAGCACTATGTTATAATTAAGAAACTGAGTTGTTGGAAATCCAAATTTAGTAAAAGGCAATTGTAGAATAAGAAAAGGAATAAGTAATAATGAGGACTATGAAATCCATAGACATCTGAGTTCAAAGTCCGTGTTGGCTACTGAGGAATATGAGCCCTTAGACATATTACAGAAATCCCTGCTGTCCCAGTTTCATATCAGTAAATGAGAATGATTATTCCACCAGGCAGTTGAGAAGTGGATTAATTGAGATTACTCCTGAAAGGTATTTGCACTTGTCACAAAGTAAGCATTCAATAATTAAGTCCTGAACAGCCACATTAGGTTTCTTGATTAGTTTCACTACAAGTGTTTATTTCGATGGATCTTTTTTTGTAATTCGCTAATTTAACTTATTTTGCATTAACTTTCATTATGCTCTTTGAAACCAGCATCATTTCCCAGTTGTTCTGTATCCTTTTGGACTGTTGTCATACTGGTCTGGGCTCTAATTACTTCATAATAATTACAAAGTAATTATCAGTATTTTCTTACAATGTTAAAAATTGCCTTTCATATAGTGACTTGAAGTGGTAGTGTTGTCTTCTTGTTGCATTCTTAAAAACAGAAATCTTATTTCTAAGGTGATTATTGTTTCAAAAGGCTTTCCATGATTAGTGACTCAGGATTCTCAGGATTTTATGTGTCATTTGGAATTTAACAGTACTACTGAAGCTGAGGTTCAAATTTCAGATCGGTAAAGCAATGAAGCCAAAGGAACAAACTGTCCACCCAGCTTCCATTACAGGTGTGAAGTGTTTCTAGCCTGATATGATTAAGATATAGAACCAGAAATTTATTGAGGCAGAGTTGAGACGTGCTTTGTAGTGCTAGTGGTCAGGTTTTAGGAACATTGCTTACACTCTAGTAAAGACCTAACTGCTGCCTATTAGAATCTAATTTCACCAATAAACATATATATAAACTGAAAATGAAGGATTGGGAAAATATATTCCAACAAAAATAAGCAGGAATAGCCATATACATATTGGATAAGCCAGATTTGAAAGAGCTAAAACCAATAAGAACTAAACATAATGACAAGACAAAATAAATGACATATAGAGAACTGCACCTCTTTGTGAGCAAAAATAAAAAGTAAATAGCTAACAAGGGAAGCCATCAGAATCTTCATGAAAGGAGTTATCAACTTTGCATTGAATTACAAGTAGAAACTAACAGATGTTTAAAAAGGAAAATTTCTTAAACAACAAAAACAAAGCCAGAGGCATGACAATACCAGATTTCAAGACATACAACAGTGCAGTTATAATCAAAGCAGCCTAGTACTGGCACAAAAACAGACATGTAAATCAATGGAATAGAAACCTCTTAAATTAACCCACACAGCTATAATCAACTAATCTTTGACAAATGAGCTAGAAATCGATCCCTGGAGAAACAACCATCTTTTCAACAAATAGTTCTGGGAAAATTGCATCTCCATGTTTAGAAGTATGAAACAAGACACCTACCTTATATCCTACACAAAAAAACAATGTACAATGGATCAAGGATCTAAATTTATGACCTGATATTACCAAATTGCTAAAGGAAAACATTAGGGAAACTCTGCAGGACACTGACATAGGCAAAGACTTCTTGGAAAAGACCCAAGAAGCACAGCCAATCACAGCCAAAATTGACAAATGGGATTATATCAGGCTGAGAAGCTTCTACACTGCACAGAAAACACTTTACAAAATGAATAGGCAACCAACAGAATTGGGATCTATGCAACTGATAAAGGATTAATATCCAGAATCTGTAAAGAGGTCAAGAAACTCAACAATGAAACAAACAATTCAGTTAAGAAATGGGCAAAGGACATAACAGGCATTGTCAAAGGATGAAATTCAAATCACAAACATATACATAAAAGCAGGATACACAGCACTCATAGAAAAGCAGATGTCCTAAACAGCACTCTGGCCTCAGAATCAGCCCTTAGGGCATTCAGATATGGCTGAAGAACCCATGAGAGTATTTTAGGCATGGAAAGCCAACACACTGTGGAGAAAAAAAAAAAAAAAAAAAAAAAAAAGCAACACCTAAATGAAAGATCTCTGCAAGTGAGATCCCAGTGGAAAGAACGGGGCCATCAAAGAAGGAGGTACCTTTCTCTGAAGGGAGGAGAGAACTTACACTTTGGCTATGACCCTGTCGGAATAAGATTGAAGTCGGCGAACTCAAGAGAACTCTAGTCATGAACTCATGACTAGAGCCTAGGGAGATTACTGACGCCATAAACAAGAGTGTCAAATTGTAAAGTCAACAACAGGAGTCACTGTGTACTTACTCCCCATGTGGGATCTGTCCTTAATGTGTTGTCCAATGTGAAGTAATGCTATAACTAGTACTGAAACAGTATTTTACACTTTGTGTTTCTGTGTGGGTGCAAACTGATGAAAACTTTACTTAGTATATACTGAATCAATCTTCAGTATATAAAGATAATTGAAAATGAATCTTGATGTGAATGGAATGGGAGAGGGAGCCGGAGATGGGAGGTGTGCAAGTGGGAGGGATGTTATGGGTGGGGGAAAGCCATTGTAATCCATAAACTGTACTTTGGAAATTTATATTTATTAAATAAAAGTTAAAAAAAAACAAAAACACAAAAAAATGTAAAAATAGCTCACTGAGAAATTTTTGATTTTTGTTATGAAATGATATTTTACATTTATTGTCTTAAATATATCATTTAAATTAATCACATCTCTTACTGTATGCAGTGGCTAAAAAATATAAAATTACACATATAACTCCCTTTTTCTGGGGGACACTATTCTGCTAAATCTCAAAGATAGCACTATTCTTCTTGATGGACAGATTGAAAAGCCTCTTTAAATTTATTGCTCATATTATGTTAATTTTGAATATTGATGCTAGGAGTCAGATTGATAAGTGATTTGAGTGACTTAAGTGAATTATGCAATTAAGAATCACCGTAGTCGATTTTGCAGGATATAACCTAATTCAGTGCTTGCTGTCCTGTGTACAACACAGAGCATCAAACTTGAGCCTCCAAGTGGTTACAAATTTTTACCAACTAGAAGAAAGTTAAGAAACTTTCAGTAGTTTTTTTAAATGTAGACATTTAGATTCAATTCACTGCTCCAGTCTACAAATGGAATCAGAGTCTGTGAAGTTCCCGCTTTCTGGATGCAGAAAAGAAGCGGGCTGGTGCCACAGCTCAAGAGGCTAATCCTCCGCCTGCAGCACCAGCACACCGGGTTCTACTCCCCGGTCGGGGCGCCGGATTCTGTCCCAGTTGCCCCTCTTCCAGGCCAGCTCTCTGCTGTGGCCTGGGAAGGCAGTGGAGGATGGCCCAAGTCCTTGGGCCTTGCATCTCATGGGAGACCAGGAGAAGCACCTGGCTCCTGGCTTCGGATCGGCGCAGTGCACTGGCCGCAGCACGCCAGCTGCAGTGGCCATTGGAAGGTGAACCAAGAGCAAAAGGAAGACCTTTCTCTCTGTCTCTCACTGTCCACTCTGCCCGTCAAAAAAAAAAAAAAAAAAAAAAGTAGCAAAATCATTGAAATAGCAGAATGAGAGTAACATTTATGCGGCTGATCAAAGAGTGGAATGATGATGACCCAGAGTGTGCCCCCTGAGCAGAAGCCCTTTCCATTTGGCCAGCTCTGCTGCCAGAACCTCTCAGAACACTCACATGAGATTAGCAGTATTGTGAAAATTCAACTTGCAAAGTCTATGCATTATGGGACGAGGAAATAAATATATGAAGAAGAACTTGGGATGCTGGAACATAGGAGCAAAGATAGCTGAATGGCAGCGTCTTGGGGCAGGAAAATTATCAAAAAGCTTTATCTAGGAAGAACAAGTTTCAAGTTAAGGAGCCTGGAAATAGCAATCAGTCAGCAAGAGGAGGCAACAGAAATCAAAAGGATTGCAACATACGATGAGAAAAATAGCAGTAAATGACCAGATTCTGCACAGATCTTTTTGTGTTGGTGAAGTCGGGTTCAACATTCAATCTGAGTTTCAGGTAGTGAATTGACTAGATGTGCTTTACTCATGTTATTTGCTGAATATTCCTAGTTCTTTCCATTTCCTGACACAAAATAAGATTTTCTTTTTGAACAGTCTTTCGGTTCAATGGGAATACGTGATTAATCATACCTGAAAATTTTCATAGATAAGTCCCTTCCGAATTAGAGCATTTTGTTATTAATCAAAGCCTGTCAAAGCAACATGGAAGCTAAGATCTAAAATACACCGTCACATTGGCATTACCTTGGACATGATAAGAAAAAGGTGACCAGAATTATGTGGGTGACTTCAAAAAGTTCATGGAAACATGGAATTAAAATACAAGTTTATTTTTGTGCAAAAGAAATTGAAATCCATACATAGTTTTTTCTTTTTGTAATATACGTTTTCTATGAGCTTTTTTAGAGGCAGATAGAGCAGATGGAGAGACAAACAGAAAGTGCACTCATCTGTTGGTTTATTTCTCCAAATGCCCATGATGGCTAGGGCTGAGCAAGGCCAAAGATGGGAGTCAGGAACTCAATCTAGATCTCTGATGTGGATGGCAGGGACCCAAGTATTTGAGTCATCATCTATTGCCATCTATGGTATACATTTGCAGGAAACTGGATCTGGAGTAGAGTTACTGAGACCGGAAGCAGGCACTTCAGTATTGCATGTGGGCTTCCCAAGAAGCATCTTATTCCTGCTGTACCACAACACCTATCCTGCATTTTTCAAACTTATAATTCCTGATAATTTCCATTTATTTTTGTTTAATTTTGTTTAGGCAACAGTCTGATTTCAGATGTTTTCCAATTTCATTAGTAGTAATAAAAATCTAATCATATGACTTTACATTCAGATTATTGAAGAAATTCATGAACACTTCACAGAAAAAAGTTACCACTTGTATTTATTAATATTCTCAGCAAGTCACATCCATTCTCAACTTTACTGTACTATAGAAATCTATCCATTATTGTCTTTAAATACATATACATGCACATACACACACATACACACAGTACACATTCACACAATTTAATTTTATCCAGTAGGAAACTGATATTCACCAAAAGCTTTGTTTTATTTCTACACTTTTAAAAAACCTCTTTAGATCTATTTCCCTGCTGGCCTATTTTCTCTTAGCTCTATCCTAAAGAAAGCCCCTTTCTGTGATTTGAAACATTTCCCAGTGTCTATTGCAGTGGTTAATTTTTTATCTTATTAATACCAACAATATGACACATTCAAGCACTCTACAGTGTTTAGATAAGATTCCATGGGGGTCTAGCCTTTTCCAGCTATATAAAAACATTCAAAAAAGAAAGCATGAGGGCAAAAATGTATGCCCTGCTGACCATTTGTGCCTAAAGAGATTAGAACACATAGAGGAAGCCTATTCTGTAGGTGATTTCTGAAGATGGGAACCACACAGAGGGCTTCATTAACTTCCAAATGCTTCAAAATGAAAAACGGGAAGAAAGTATGTTGGAAAGATTGGGCAGCAAGACAACATACTACACAGCACAAACATTATGAAAAGTAAAGGGTGTTGTTTGATTTAGTGAGTATTGATTTCAAGGATCTTTTTAAAGAAATGAATAAAAAATGAGAGTCTCAAAAGGAGAAAGTAAAATATTACACTTTTATCAGACATTGGTCGCTTGAGTTTGCTTATTCATGCCTTCTATCTCACTGAATTGCAACACCCAAAAGAGGAGAAATCACTAGTCCACAGCACAATGAACAAACAAGTAAGATAATTTAACTCATCCCAAAATATCAGAAAAAATACTAACCATAGCAATTTCAGCATCTCTCCTCATTGCAAAATACCATGTATGGGGAAAATATAGTTTGTAGGCTTTGGAACATCTACAAAGCTCAGGCATTATGATTTTGGAATATAAGTTCATCTGTCATGAGCAATCTAGCAATTCATAGCATTAAATTTCTAATTTAATCATGGGAGCCATTCTATAAGCTATTTGAAGAATCCCTTTTTTCAGGTATATTACAAAACGTTAGCTCAACAATAATTTTTATTAACTTTTTATCAGAGGAGAGTAATATTCTAGTTGTTGAGCAGAATCATATTCTGTTTCCCCACACAACTGCCATGATAATCATTCATTCAGAATTGACTCAAATGTCCTTTTCACTGTTACTATGAAAACTAGCAATACCACTCTACCAATATAAATTATTTGCCTCCAAATCCATGTACAAAATCACTTTATTAAAGGTAAGTTATTTCTCTGATTATACTCAAACTAAATTTTGAGTAGATTTGTTTCATTATAATGCAATAAAGAAAAATGAGGCTAAGAGTAGGTATTGGGTGCAGTGATTAAGAACTGCTTGGGACATCCGCATCCATACCAAAGTGCTTGAGTTTGAGTCCTTTTCTACTCTATTCCAGCTTCCTGCTAATGTGCACCCTGGGAGGTAGGCAGCAGGTTAAGTACTTGGGTCCTGCTATCCATGAGTCTTAGTTGAGTTGTTTTGAGTCTGTACTGAGTTGTTTTGTTTTAAGATTTGTTTGGAAGGCAGAGTTACAGAGACAGAGAGAAAAAGAGAGAAAGAGAGAGAATCTTCCATCCATTGATTCACTCCCCAAATGGCCAAAAATGGGTGGGACTTGGCCAGGTCAAAGCCAGCATCTAGGAACAGTACCTAGGTCTCACATGTGGGTGGCAGAAGCCCAACCACCTGGGCCATCTTTCACTGCTTTTTCCAGACCATTAGCAGGGAGCTGGTTTGGAGTGGAACAGCTGGTACATGAGCCAGCACCCATACATGATGCTGGTGTTGCAGGCAGCATTTTCTGCTATGCCACAACACCAGTCCCTGTACTGAGTTTAAGACTCCTGGCAGGGGTGGTTCATCTCTGATTGCTGCAGGCATTGAGAAGTGAATGAGCTGATGGAAGATTTGTGTGTGTGTGTGTGTGTGTGTGTGTGTGATCCACTCTCTTTTGCCTTTCAAATAAATAAATCTTAGAAAATATAGAATTTAATAAAATGAAATTCAAGTGAACTTGAATAAACTAATATAAATCTGAAGTTATTACCTGTTCCCTTTTAACATGTTAAGTGAATTGTGTTAATTGGGAAATTCAAAGTTACAATTTTTATATGAAATACAATATTATGTGAAATGATAATGACTTAAAATTGTTAAAATACTTTACAGTAACAGTTTCTAAGAAATCCTTTTGTGAAATTACAACATACAATCATAACATTCTCTCTTATGATGGAAGCAAAGAACAAATGATTTGGGTTTGGAAAAACACAACCTATAATTTTGATCAACGTGCCTACCCCCCTCAAATTATTAGTCTATCATCATGAGGGAAAGAGTAGAGTATATATTCAATTGACTTCACCTCCACAACTTTACAATGGATTAGACAAAATAAAAGAATATGTGATAATTTAGCAAAAACTACATTTCTGAAGTGATACCAATGAGAGAATATCCAGCATTTTATTAAGTTGATCATTTTCATTAAGCTAATGGCAAACAGAGGGCCATGTCAGTTACTAACAAGCATTAGACTACAAGCAAAAATAACTTTTTGGAAAAACTATAAATCAATGAAATAAATCAAATAATTCAACATCTTCCATTTGGTTTCAGGGTTATGAATCTGCTCATGATCAATTAAAACCATTATGAGCAAAAGATTTGACTGTATTATGGGAATTAGACTATGCTTAAAAACATAGACTGAGACAATCTTGACAGAAGCTTCACCTACACTATTGAATGGCTTCACTTGCAAGTATTCCCAAATGAAGAAGAATTATTATTCTGTGGAGTTGCATGCAAGATGGAAGCCCTCTGAACTACTAGAAGGGTTCAAGGTGGGTTTAACCCTCCTGATCTCTGGCTTATCTGAAAAGGAAAGGGAAGAGAAGAAATAAAGCAATTATCCCGATCAGGTAATTGCTGAGGTATGAATTATCCAGATCAACTATTCTGTCTATGTTGAAGTCATCAAAGAATATTGTTATACCTTATCATATCTGAATAGACAATGAAACAAAGATAATGTTGATAAAGATATCTAACCTCAAGTCCTAACTTGTACCTATAGTCCTCTCATTATACGATGCTGAAGGAAAGATTTTTCCCCTGGAGACAGCATATATTGGAAGAAGGTGAGAATGAAGGAATAGTGATTACCCTGAACTTAGAACGCTGTGACCCTAATGACCACAGAGTCTCCATTAGCACCCCAGGCTACAGAGGAGCAAACAGGAGGCTGGGTCAATGATAGAGTACAGGCCATGAGAAAATTAGGGACATGAATTTCATTTCAATATCAGAAAACTCACACTTGTATGAGAATGGGATCAAACAAGGTTTTCAGAGAGAAGAAGATAAAATCATGTCAAGTTTAAAATAGGTGGCACTGAAACCCAACAAATGAGGGGTTAAGATACAAAAAGATAGACTTTGGGGTCGTTGGTGAAGTATCCCCTGAGAAGATATGTTGAGAATCTATTTCTGCATACCAAGTTACCACAAATTTAGTGTTTAATACAACACATATTTGTTAGCTGCCAGTTCTCTGGGCTACAAATCTGGAATCAGGCTGGTTTGGTTCCTAAGAGTCCATTTCATTTATGTTATTGGGTTGAAGGCTTCAGTATATGGCTGCTGGCCAGGAACTTGCCTCAGGTCTTCACCACAGGGACTTGGCAATACAAAAACTGGCTTCAGCAAATCCAGCTAGTGAGAATGTGCTAGCAAAACAGAAGTCTGAATCTTTATAACCTAACCCCTAAAGGAAGATGTGCACTTGATTAAAAGAAAGTTAATAAAGGAAAAGGGACAGGTCTGAGCATCCAATCTAGTGGTTAAGACACTCATTGCTATGCTCACATCTCCACAAAGCAGTAGAAGTGGCTCCGATTCCCATTTCCAGTTTCTAGCTCAAGCTTTCTGCTAATGCAGCCCATGGGAAGTAGCAGCGATGGCTCAAATAATTGGGTTTCTGTCACCCACGTGGGACTTGGATTGATTTTCTCACTCCCAGCTTTGTTCCAGCTCAGCCTTGGTTACTGTGGCATTTGAGCAGTGAACTGGTGAGTGGGCATTTTCTCTCTTTAATAAGTTTTGAAGGAAATAGGGAACACAAGACTACCAACATTAGAAGGTGAAGATCATTTGAGGCCATGTTAGGCATTAACTACTGCTGAAGACACCATTTAAGCTTAACTGTTAAAAACCGTGAGGGTAGGGGTACCCCAAGTAAGAGGAATGACCAAATGTCTCAGATAGAAAAACTCTTAAGTGTTCAGGTATAAAATACAAAATAACTAGAAAATTATGAATGATGGTGACATGGTTATAAGATGAATTTACAGAGATAAGCTTCAGTCACTCCATACAAATCCTCAGAGACTGTGGCAAACAGTTTATTCTATGTGTAAGGAAATTTCAGCAGATGAATTACATGATTTTATTTATTCTCTAAGTGGGTAACAAGTGTTGCTGTGTGGAGAATGGAAAGGATATTTCAGTAGGGCTAGTCACAAGATGGTTATGATATCCAGAAAATTGAGACTATCCTGGATTGAGGAGATGAGAGTGCAATTGGAAGAAAGGTGATGCATTCAAAGAGAACCGAAATAGCTTTGCTATGGTAGGTGAGTTCTTACAGAGGAGAATTAAATCACTAAGTTTCTGATCTACACAAGACAATATATCATTAACTGAGATGAACAAGGCTATGGAGTAAAAATAAGAAAATAAATTCAACATAAAAAAATCACAAGTTCAGTTTTAGAAGTGTTTAATTTGAGATGTCTGCAAATGGGGATGTCATATAAGCAGTAAAAAATGGAAGTCTGGAGTTCAGAGAAAAGACTGCTGGGTTACATGAAATTAATAAAGTTCAGATATAATCAAATACTAGATGATAATGCTTTTCCCACCAATTACTTGTATGTCCTTAGCTACATTATCACTTTAGACCGTTATTTTCTCATATTTAAATAAGTACATGATTTTTCCACTTGAGAAGTGCATATATATAATGCCTCCCATGCATTTTTATTCAGTTGATCATGTGAATTTGATCAGATCATGTAGACTCACCAAGCCCCAGTTCCCTCCCAAGAAATACGAAGAGGAGTAATCTAACATCCCTTCCATTTTCAAACTTCTGGATCTATGCTCGAAATATATTAAATACTTTGAATTACATAGAGTGATGACCTATTTATAAGACTATTACAAACTGTTAAGGACTAAAATGATTTTTAATGTTAAAAATTAGCATTTAGTGTCTAATTCTTGCATATGTGTGTGTGCATGCATGTGTGTGTATCTTCAAATTTTTTAAAAGATTTGTTTTCTTTTTGAAATACAGAGCTACAGGAAGAGGAGGAAAAAAACAGAGAGAGAGCTTCCATTCTCTGATTCACTACTCGAATGGCCGCAACAGCCAGGGCTGGACCAGGCCAAAGCAAGAAGCCTGGAGCTTCTTTAGGATCTCCTTGAAGTGGGTATAGGGGTCGAAGTACTTGGGCCATCTTCCAGTGCTTTCCCAGGCGCATTATTAGGAAGCTGGATTGGAAGTAGAGCAGCCTGGTCCTAAACTAGCAACCATATGGGAATCCGATGTCACGGGCAGAGGCTTAACCTGCTTTGCCTCTATGCCTTCAAATGTTTTAATGACTTTTATAAAAATAAATAAGGACCTAATTGATTGTAATCCATAGAAATTTTGTTCTTTTTTTAGCCAAATATATATTCAACGTTAGCTAGATAACATCTATATATTTTTCAATATTACGTCTTTGCAAAAATTAATGAAAAGAAGGGAGAGGAGGGGGGATTGAGGGAGGGAGATGGGGAGAGGGAAGTATGTCTATCTTCTTAGATTGTACCTATGAAATACAAGAAATCTGTTCTCTTCATGTTAATAAAAATAAAAAGATTTTCTTACCATCTTCATGCCAACAATAATACACAATCAGAATATATGCAATAATTCTCCCCTTGAAAGGTAATTGAAAAGAAATCATCCTTTTTTCATTTCACATCAGGCCAAAGAATCCAACCCTTTTATTTAAAAACAAAATTATTTTATTGGCCTAAATTATCTAAATTGGCCATTTTTTCTTTAGCATTTACCTTTGTTGCTTTCTTTATCAAACTCAGTCTTGATTAGCCCTATTATGATTATAGAGTTAATGTGACTTTTATCAAAATTAACCTTATTGTAAAATAGACAATCATCTTAACAATATTTGCATATCTCTTAGTATGAGAAGTTGGGAGTTGAAATGTTCATGACTTTTCAAAAAGCAACAAATTCATTATACAAGCATTATAATTCACATCATAATATACAAACAGTAGCAACTGCTTAAGCTATTAAGCAAATACTCTGATTTGAATTTCATTTGCTTTGTTTCCTTCTTCATAATGGTTTTCTACAGCAGTTTTATGTATGTAGATTTTTTTCCTTAGGCAATTAAATTGTACTTATTTTAGGGAAGTGATTACAAAATCTTCACAGTTTCATTCCATACTTCTTCTCCTTCAATGACTACTTAAGCCAGTTTTGTTGTTTATATTTTAGAATAACAAACAAGATAAAATCTAAAAAGCAACCTATTTTTCTCCATGTCTCTCCCCTCCCCTCATGAAATTTGCTGCAATTTTTGCTAAAATGCTAAAGACAAATAGATAAGATAAAAATAACTCACCCCCATGTAATATAATATCTACCATGAAAGCATTATGCAAAGACTTGGTAAAAGTTAAATGACACTAGTGGTCCACCTGCGTTACCTTCTTGCAACACTTGAACTGCTCTAGAAAGTTTTCAAAAGAGAAAGAGTTTACTGTTTTCGTTATTTTTATCCAAATAAACCATGAGAAGAAAATATTTACTCCATACCTTTTCATTAAGCATATTTTAATTAGTATAATACAAATAGACAGGTGGGGAAAGGAATTATGGCACACAGGTTTAAGCCACCACATGCCATGCCTGCATCCTATATTAGAGTGCTGGGTATTGTCTGGACCACTCCACTTCTGATCCAGCTCTCTTTTTGTGTACTTGGGAAGCAGTAAAGGCTCAAGTACCTGAATTCCGGCCATCCTCATGGAGACCAAGATGGAACGCCTGGCTCCTGGGCTTCAGCCTTGCCCAGTCCTGGCTGTCGTGGGCATCAGGAGGGTGAACTAGCAGAAAGAAGGAAGATCTCTTTCTTTCTCTCCCTCTCTCTCTCCCATCTAAATTAACTAAATACATAATTAATAAATAAATATTACAAACAACCCATAAACTGATATAAAAAGTGTGAGGCAAACAGAATTTCCAATGATTTAGTGTGATTAGAACTCTAATGGGAGCCGGCGCCGTGGCTCAATAGGCTAATCCTCCACCTTGCGGCGCCGGCACACCGGGTTCTAGTCCCGGTTGGGGCGCCGGATTCTGTCCCGGTTGCCCCTCTTCCAGGCCAGCTCTCTGCTATGGCCAGGGAGTGTAGTGGAGGATGGCCCAGGTGCTTGGGCCCTGCACCCCATGGGAGACCAGGAAAAGCACCTGGCTCCTGGCTCCTGCCAGGATCAGCGCGGTGCGCCGGCTGCAGCGGCGGCCATTGGAGGGTGAACCAGCGGCAAAAGGAAGACCTTTCTCTCTCTGTCTCTCTCTCTCACTGTCCACTCTGCCTGTCAAAAAAAACAAAAAAAAACAAAAAACAAAACAAAACAAAACAAAAAAAAAAAAAAAAAAAAAGAACTCTAATGGAATGTTTTTCCTTGACTTGTCTCTACTTCAGAAGGGCAGGATATAAGCACAAAAGGCAGACTGCCTGGTGGAGAGGTGAATTAAGCCTTTGCTTACTGTACTTCAGTTGTGTGAAAAGTGATGGGACCTTCTCTATCCATAAAAACCCTGCTTTTGAAGGTTATTATCATGTCAGCATGTAATATAATAACATGGTGAGGAGAAGACCCATTGGGAAATATGTTTGAATCCTAAAATGTAATACTTCAGTGAGCCTCTAGCTCAGGTGTTTTGGCAATATAGTTCAGACTTTCAATTTCTACTTACCTAATTGCTTTAAGTCATGTGATCCATTTTTTTTTCCCAGTGATTAATTCTACTAGTCAGTAAACTGAATTCTTCCCCTTGGATTTTTCTGTTAGTGCTCTTCCTGAAAGATGGAGCAGTTTAAGGCATCCTCCATGTATTGATCTTTGCAATCCAGGGGCATCACCATTATTCAACCCTTGGGTTCTTGGACTTTCAAATGCATTCACTTTTCATATGCTATTAGTAGTAGTATCATTCTTCATTTCTTGTCCTTGAGATCTTCAATATAAAATTGCCCTACACTCCTTCATATAATCAATACTATCTATATATTACACTTACTGAATTTTTTTAAAAGTTATAATTTGATTAAGGCTGTAGATTTATTTAAAAAGATTTATTTATTTATTGAAAGAATTTCAAAGAAAGAGGAAGAGAGAGAGAGAGATCCTCCATCTACTGGTTCATTCCCCAGATGGCCATGCCAAGGCCAGGAGCTTCATCTGAGTCTCCCATGCAAGTGTCCGGGACCCAAACACATCTTCTGCTGTGTCTCTCAGGCCAATAGCAGGGAGCTGGATCAGAAGTAGAGCAAGCGGGACATAACTAGCACCCATATGGGATGTTGGCATCACAGGCAGCTTTATCTGCTGTTCTACAACACCAGCCCCTGTAGTAGATTTCTTTAAAGGTCAAACAGCATATATAGACTATTATTACAGTTATTACAGACTGACATTACAGTTCTGTAATTTCTGGCTTCCTATATCTATTAATAAGTTTGAAAATTATATCTAAATCTTCTCTAAATTTTTTGATTACATTAAACTCTAAGATTTCCATATATTAAATATTACTTATTTCATTTTTTCTCTATGAAAGCTTAGAACAACATTCTCACCATTCCCATCTTAGCCACAAAATTCTCTCCAAATAGTTCTGACTTGATCTTTATTAGATAGATATTCAATGTCTGAAACAGTTTACTTCATTTAAGAATATTTTAGTTAAGCCAGGCAAAGTATACTTTTTGTTTCTTTGCCAACTTCTGTGTTTTCTAATTGTATTCAATTTATGAATTTGCACTGTTTTCAATCCAACTTCAAATGTTCACCAAACTGATTAGATTTCTATTTAATATCATCGAATACATTAGCTATTCTATCATCTTTAATCCTCTTATGTAAGGTTTTCTGTTTTCAACCCTTCTGCAAATTGGATTGATTACTTCTAAGAATCAGTCTGTGCCTATTGTCTTGGGATTTCCCACTAATGTTACCTGAGTCTCCCTAGATTTCACTTGTGTAGGATCTCCTTTCTACTGAATTCCATGTTACCACGGTATCGGAGAAAGAAATCTTCCAGTAGCTTTCTAAAAAGATGCTCATTTTTTAAAAAATTTATTTGACAGGTAGAGTTATTGACAGTGAGAGAGAGACAGAGGGAAAGGTCTTCCTTCCATTGGTTCACTCCCCAAATGGTCGCTATGGCCGGCGCAGTGCCAATCCGAAGGCAGGAGTCAGGTGCTTCCTCCTGGTCTCCTACGCGGGCGCAGGGGCCCAAGCACTTGGGCCATCCTCCACTGCCCTCCTGGGCCACAGCAGAGAGCTGGACTGGAAGAGGAGCAACCGGGACTAGAACCCAGTGCCCATATGGGATGCCGGTGCCGCAGGCAGAGGATTAACCAAGTGAGCCACGGCGCCAGCCAAGGTGCTCACTTTGAATCATATATTTTGGATAGCTTTTATATCTGAAAAGATATCTTTTACCCTCCCCTTTATTTGACTGTTTAAGTGTGCATTTAATCTAATTTTCCTCAGAATTTCAGAGCAATATCTAATTTCTTCAAGTTTCTCATCTTGGTGACTACTGTTAAATTTGATAATTGTGGGGAGCAAACCGGGCTAGACTGAGTTACTGGAATTAAGACTTATTCTATGCATCTGCTCTCCCACAATATGGCGCTGGGAGAGAAGTAAACAGCTTCCACACAGCTGCCTCCAGTTCAACCAATAAACTGTAGGACTTGCTACTGATTGGAGGAGAGCAGCGTACTCGGCGTGTGGGCAGCCGAGTTGGGATTGGCGGAGGAGGACTATAAAGGAGGAGAGAGACGGCATTCACCAGGAACATTTATGGGGAACATCTAGCTGAAGGAACACCTGTGCAGCCCCCGAGAAGAGCCGGCCGGCGGTGTGCTGCTCCCCTGCGGAAGTGGGGAATGTGGCCAGGGGGAACTGCCCTTCCACGGAGGTGGAAGGGATAGTAGCCAACCCGGGAAGAACCAGCAGCAAACCCGGGGAGGGCCGAGCAGACGAAAGAACAGCGCAGGGTCCTGTGTCGTTCCTCCACGAAGAGGGGGAGCGACAGATAATGATGGTCTTTCTTGAACCTTTGTACATGGACTACTTTTTCCCAATTTGTAAATATGTAGACTTAAATATTCATTCATGATATTCTGAAATTTCACAGTGTTAAACCTTACTATATGTCTATTTTCATATATTTTTGCCAGATAATCAATGGGCCATTCAACTGGGAAACTCATTTAAGGATTGTGGGAATCTCTTGAATTATTTGATAATTCCCTCTTCTTGACCCTTCCTTTTTTGAAATCATATTATTCAGTTATAATGCCTTCTCAATCTTTCCTTTAATTTTCTTTTCTTTTTTCACTAGTCTTTTAGTTTGTTTCATTTTTCATTTTAGTTTCTTGGAGGTTACCTCAATCTTATATTTTATCACTTTCATGAAATTGTTTATTTTCTGCTCTTACATTTTTAATTGTAAAAAAGTTTTATTTTTAGTTAATGTATTTGCATAGCTTTTCCTTTTAATTATACTATTTCTTATCTCTGTAAATTTATAATAAAAATATCCTTTATTCCAGTTTCTTATGATACAGTCCCTGTTTTTCTGAAAGCTGTTTATGAAAAATTTTCATATCAGAATCTCTCCTTAATAGTCTGATATTCCCTGACTGCTTATATATGAAAATATAGCACTAAATCAATATGTTGACATTTCCATAGTGTTGTGTGGAGGGAGAGGCTTACTGATTGTGGTTCTTTACTTAGAGTGACTTTATTGAGCCATTTCTGTGCAGTACTTCTGCGTTTAGATTTAGAATCTTTCACTTAGGCTGGGCAGTGTGCCCTACAGAAGCCTCAAAAATATCTTACCTATAGAGTCTGCTTTTTGGGGGGTAAAGAGGCCTGAGTGATGCACCATTTAGTATATAAACTTCCAATTAAATTCATAATTTTCAGTGAAATGTCTCTGTGTTCAGCTGTATGTAGTATCTCTTGTTGACCCATTCTAGAGAATGAACGTACTGTTCTGCTGGTTCCAACAGAAGCACTCACAAGACTGGGAAAAATGAAAGAAGGGATTTAGTGTTCTCATAGCTTGATGGTCTTCTAATACTACTGAGATTGGATAAACAACTGTGTTTTGGAGAGATCTGTGATATAAATTGTCTCTGGCCTTAACCACGGAATAGCATTCTGCTTTCTGAAGATTGCTACTTAATTTACCACTCACTCAACCATCAGTTTTTCAATTTCAGTGAGTATTTGTTCTGCTTTCATTACTCTTATTGTCGCTCTTTCATACATCTAGATCTTTAGTATATTCCCTTACTATTATTTTAATAGAGTTTGGGGAAAGAACAAAACTAAATGAGAATATTCAAATCTTCATCTTTCCTTGAAATCTGAACTCATTGTCATCTTCATGGTGACATTTACCTTCTTGAACTTATTTTAATCTGCCAATCAAAGTGCTGTGACTATTACTAAATCTCCAGCCATTACTACCATTTCAGAGAGACTCAAGTTAGCAATTCAAATGCCCCATCATTGATTTTCTGCCATTTGTGTATTGTAATTCCATAATACAGAATGCTTCATCTCTTCCCTATGCTCCTTATGCTGTTCTATTTTTGCTGAGAAAAAAGTTGTTATCCTGTAATTGAATTTTATCCAAAATTGAAAATTACAATTGATTTCTCTACTAATTTTAATTCACTTTTGCCTTCACAATTTAGACCCAAAAGCTTCAACTGTTTTTTTCTCATGTGCTCACACTTCAAAACTCCTGTGACCAGCACCTGATTATTTATGCCAATAAGGGAAGAACCTGCTAAACAAGTTCCTACATTCCTTCTCTCCACTTCAGGCTTCAGTGTGCTTTCCCACAGCTACTTCCCTTTGTAATCTTCCAAGCCCAATTCTCCTGTGCCAGAGTCCCCCACTTTAACCCACCTCCTGCAGTCCTACACTCTGTTAGTTTTATGCCCTCCTTTTGGTGTCTCTGAAAGTTTTCCGTTCCCAACATGTTTGGATTCATTCTATACTAATCAGAAAGCAATTTATTCCACAGTGAAATCAAGAATTTTTTCTGAGTTTGTTCTTCAATCTGTATTAGTTACCTTCTTCTCAGCACGTTGCTCTTGATTTTACCTTTTCCCTTGGTTGCAACAGTCACTACAAGTAAATTAACTCCACAAGTTTCATGTTCATTGGCAATTTCTCATTCAGTCGTCATTGCTCCATTTGTAACTCTCAGATGACTGAAATGACTTCTGGTATCCATACATCACAATATTCAAAGTCACATATGTCCCATTTCCCTCCACTTGCCCATGTGGACTTCCTTTAGGCCCTCCTTATTTGTTTTAACAGCATCTATTTTTCTAGTTAACGAGACTTTAAATGTCTGTGTCATCTTTCACTTTCATTTCATTGCCTCTTTTCTCCACATTCAATTGATAAATATTGATTCTGTCTCAGTAAAATATCTACCAAATTTACTCTCAACTTTCCCCCTGTGACCAGTTATTGCAGATTCCCATTCCCAGTGTCATTCTGTATTTCAGATCCTTCTAACCACTCACCCAGATAACTGTATTCACCTATCTTACTTTGAGGATTTCTGTCTTTATAAGCCATTTTCTACTCAGTTGCCATAATAATGACTCAAAACCATAGCTTAATCATGTCTGTCGTCTCTATCCATGGGTGTCAACAGAAAAGTAACTTAATGAGGTAATGGGCCAAAAGTGCAGGTTCTGCCAAAATGAGTTATACATATAACATTTCTTTGTTTTTTGGTATTTTAAAAACTTTATGTTTTTGCCTCCATTCTTTCAAGCATAATATCCTAAGTATAAGTCTGTAATGTTTGACGGCTAATAAAATTTTATTTTTAACTTTTTTTAAAACATAAGAACTATATGCGTATCCATTCCTTAACCCAATATACACAAGACAAGTACCACTATATATTAAATGTTTATTAAATAGATTTTTACCAGAGGATCTGTGCCTTCTATGACCACACTATTTACTAGTAAAAATACTGAGAATTATTTGAATTTACCATCTTTTCTCTTTTAATGTAAAAGTCAAATACCATATATTTTCCTTGGTCTGTGGTAACTAATAGAGTACCAAAAACTCTAACGTATATGAGTGAATTTGACATTTTGAGATCTGATGGTTGCTTATTGCCCTTATCTCTACTATTGAGGAACAGTGTTTTTTTTTCTTCTTAGTATTTGTTGAAATCTTTTCTTAGTGTAGGGTTAATCTTATGAGTATCAAGTAAACTGAAAATAAATCATAGTAAAACTTAAGAGAGAAGGAGGTAGGGAAGGTGGGAATGTAGGTAGGAGGGTAAAATGGGAAGTATTGTTATGTTCCTAAATCTGTATATAGGAAATACATAAAATTTGTTTACCTTAAAAATTAAAAATAAAAAATATAATGAAGCATTTAGGAGTTTAAACCCAACACTCCCCTGTATCTCTTTGAATAAAAGTGTAACTAGGTATTCATTCAACATGCCCTTTCTGGAACCAAATTCCCCAGAAGATATTATTCCCTTCTTCTACCTGAGCATAAAACAATCAAAGAGAAACATGTTTAAAATTTTCCAGCAAACTAATTAGCTGCAAATATTTACAAACTGATAATGACAAATTCGTTAGTATGAAATAATTGGAATAGCAGTTAACTAGAGGTCTTCAAGTCATCTGAATTTCTTTGTTCCTCATCTCTTGCTAATTACTTTAGTGGAATTTGCACATTATCTCTTCCTAATAACTTTAGAATAATTTACACATTATTGTGACTACAAAGAATTAATATTCTACACACGCACACACACATACACACATACATACACACTCAGAAAGAAAAGTGTAAGAAATAGTAAGAAAACAAAGCAACTACACATTAAATGGGCAAGAGACATGAATCAGCAAGTTAGCATGATTATCAAACAGATGAATAGTAGAAAAATATATTATTCATCTCTAGAAAAAGCAGGTTGTGAAGTAAAACATATTACAATTAAATATCAGTTGATAAAGTTTAAAAGTAATTTTAGTATTCAAATTAGAAAAAGGTGTGGAGAGTTGCTTATACATTTTAGATATATGAAAGCAAATATATTTTCTGCAGGGCAACTTAATAATACAGATATGAAATAATGAGAGGCAGGAAATGTTAATTTATAATAAATAAAATGCATGGCAAAATTGCCATAAGTTCTTTTAGAATAGGTGTGTACTATTCAATAGGGAGTTTAAAATCTGATTTATCAGCTAAATAAAATATTTATTTCAATCATTTTACTTACTTAATCTATAAAATTTTAATATTTTTAGTTCCCATGATTTGAAAAGTAAAATTACATGGCAGTTGATTACAAATAAATTTTACCAATATTTATTTTCACTTTCATTAATTAAATAGGAATAGTTTGGTTATTATATTTAGTGAAGTCAATGATAATAATTGCAAAGTTTACACATGATTATTTCTTTAGGACTCCCCAAAATTACACTAGAATTCAAAATATGACTGCACATGAACTGATATTGGGTCCTTCTCACATCATCATATCAGGAGATACATGCTATCAGTAGTCTAACTGCTGTTGATTTAACGTGCCAATGTACAAACATTCTTTGCAAGATGTACACTTAGGATGGAAAAATTAAAGTTCAATTGAAACATGTGCAATAAGGTATACAGTTTTTCAAAATTATTTTTAGAAATGTTTTAAGACAACTTGCATAGACAATTTTTCTGAGAAATTAATTTATAATGATAGAAATGTGATGTGTGTTTAAAAGAGCTTTATTTCTTTCTGAAAACATGTTAGTGGAAATAATTCAATAGAAGTATAAATGCAGTATTATGTCTAATCACGAGTAGCAAGAAATAACGTTGCCTATTAATACAATATAATGACAATATGAAGTCCTATACAACTATCTAAGCTATTTATGTATTTTATTACTTACATTTAGTTAAAAATGAAATTTCAAAATAACATGAAATATGTGAGTACATGAAATATATAAGTATATGAATTATGAGTGTGTTTGCTTGAGATTTTATTGTAAATATTAAATTTAGCATTGAATCCCTCTGTGTGGCTAACGTATATTATCACTATGGTATTTTGTATTCCAATTTTAAAATTCCAAAGTAAAAACAAAGCTTAACGCTGGGTAAAATTAACTGTATATTTAGTTTATATTTGGATATCTATCCATGTGGATTAAATGTTCCCATTGAAAATACAAATATTTTTCAAATTATAAGCTTTCTCTTTCATTTCAAGAATACTAACTACTCAGATAAATTACTCAGACTTATATCAAAACATTGACCAGTCGGGTAATTTTATATTCACTAAGCATTTCACATACATTTATTAAGCATGATGTCTGCTTTTAGGAGCTCAAGATGAATATTACATTGTCAGCAGTAAAAGGAAGTCCAATTTATGTTATACAATATGCTATAATGTGCAAAGATCTTTTATGAGACTTATATTAACCCAAATTCATACATTTCATGTCAGTTTTACTCAGTTTATATTACTACTCATAACTACTCCAAAATAGCTGAGTAAATAATACTTATATGTACGAATCAGAAAAAATACAATACAGAGATTTAAAATTATTTTCTAAATTACACAGGCTAGAAGGTGGTAAGGATATAATTTTTATATTAAATGTTTTATTAAATAAAATATATTTAATTTTATATAAATATCCTCGATACTTAAAATACACACACATATATGTACATATAAAATGAAATTAAAAGCTAAGTGTATTTTGAAATAAAAAAATTTTGAAATCCACATTTTTTTCATAATGCACATTTTCCATGAACTTTCTGAAGATGCCTCATGTGCATGGATATCAACATTCTTAGACCAAAATAAATTTATGAAAAAGTAATTAATTTGAGAGGCAAAGATATATAGACCAAAACAGAGACAGAAAAAGAGAGCAAACTCCCATGTGCTAGTACACTCCCCACCTTTCTTCAATAGCTGGAGCTGGTGCGCCAAAGCCTGGAACTTAGAAGTCCATCCAGGTCTCCCATGGAGACAGGGACCCAACGATTGGACTCCACTTGTTCCCAACCACCATTAACATTAGCAGGAAGCTGGGAGTGGGAGTGGAGTCAGAGCTAGAACACAGGCGGTCTGGTGCGGGGTGTGGGTATCCCAACCCAGGTATTAATCATTTGGCCAAATATCTGTCCCTAAACATATCTTTTAATTTAATTTTTACATGAACTTTTTGAAGTATCTTCATATTTTAAATAATATTTTAACTGTATTCCTGAAAGCTGGCTAGCATCCTTTTTTTCAATTGAGTCAGTTTTTTCCCTTCCTTCTTTAGTAATGTTATCTGTGACTACATTGTATTATAATAGACTATCATCATAAAACCTGTACTATTTGATTACATTTATTTTTTAATCTTTTAGTTATTTGGTGGTAAGGGTTACTTCATATTCATGTTTTTCATTTTCTTATCCTCTAGATTATTTTCTGGTGTGTATCATATGTTTAAAAGTCATTTGTTAAATAACTATGGATCTATAGGATTGTAACATTATTATATACAAAGTAATCAAGGCTAAGTGAATTTCATTACATCTAGTTAATCTTCACTTTACATGCTTTGTAAAAAGAAAACCTAAAAATTACAATTATTGGATGACTTCCTTGATTTATGGTTGAAATTATTATTTAGTCTACTATCTTTTTTATACTTTAAGGTTAACTCTTAATTGTTATAAATATTTTCAAATGCTGGAAAATTACACTAGAATATAATTCATTATAACATAGATATTACTGTTATATCAGAAGGCATATCATGGCCCAAATGCAGCAAGTACAATTGAAATTGAAATTACCCTACTACATTCTGGCAAAAAAAAAAAAAAAAAAAAAGAGAGAGAGAGAGAGAGAACCTAAATGAAAGATCTCTGCGAGTGAGATCCCAGTAGAAAGAACGGGCCATCAAAGAAGGAGGTACCTTTTTCTGAAGGGAGGAATGAACCTCCACTTTGACTATGACCTTGTCTAAATAAGATCGAAGTCGGCGAACTCAAAAGGCTTCCATAGCCTTGGCAACTCATGACAAGAGTCTAGGGAGATTACTGATGCCATAAACAAGAGTGTCAATTGTTAAGTCAACAACAGGAGTCACTGTGCAGTTACTCCTCATGTAGGATCTCTGTCCTTAATGTGTTGTCCAGTGTGAATTAATGATGTAACTAGTACTCAAACAGTATTTTACACTTCATGTTCTGTGTGGGTGCAAACTGTTGAAATCTTTACTTAATATATACTAAATTGATCTTCTGTATATAAAGATAATTGAAAATGAATCTTGATGTGAATGGAATTGGAGAGGGAGCGGGAGTTGGGAGGGTTCCGAGTGGGAGGGAAGGTATGGGGGTGGAAAAGCCATTGTAATCCATAAGCTATTCTTTGGAAATTTATATTTGCTAAATAAAAGTTTAAAAAAAGAGAAATTACGCTACAAGAGACCCTTGAGTAACATTTATACACAAGAGTTACGTTATCTCAACATCTGTAAGTGGATTCACATGATAGAGGTTTTATCTAACCTCAATCAAAAATGCAGTTAAAAATATAGGTCCTCAAAGATTGTAGTTCTGGAGACCCACTGTAGAATGCAGTCATTAAGTACTTTCATTGCTTCACAGGCAACCCAATGCAAGCTAACACATATTTTTTTCAGTAACGAAAGCCAATGAAATGTAATTTTGTTGACCTAAATGCAGTGTGTGTCCATGAGGCCAAAAAATAATTATTTTTTTTCTGAAGGTGTGTTCAGGGAAAAGAGGAGAGATTAAATTTAAAACTCCTCTTAAATGGATCATGGCATGGCATTAATACCAAGTCCACAGGGATTTATACTAATCTACTTTCTTGTTTAAAACTAAGGATTTAATGAGAGCAATTTCTATAATAGGTAGATAAAAGAAGTTTATTCTTATAATGTTGTTTTGTGGACAATGCCACCGCAGGTGATGTAATATAGTCAGTTCGGTTACATTTTTGTTATCAGAATAGATGTTAACAAATACATTGGCTTAGTCATAAAGAAATTCAAGTTTTTGCATCCATAAGAGACTACTAAGCTAGATTGTGATGCCCCTTTTTCTTCTCTAGTAGCACAGGGGAATCATAGACCCATGGCATTCTCCTTATACCTAGTGAAACACTTTCTCTGTCTTGTTGTAAAAATGAAGTGAAAATAACAAGAATTGAGATTCCTGTTCCAATGTGTTTCAAGCCAGTAATCCCACTGAATACCTCACTTATTCTCCTGAATTTTCCTGTAGTGCACGGGAAACTATTTATTCTCACCACACACTGTGCTCCACTCTACCTCAGAATTTCAGCACAACATTTTCCGTCTGCCTTGAATGACTTCACCAATTCTTTGCATACTTGACTGCCTTCTGCTTTTTCAGGTCTCAGAGGAAGTCAGTTCCTCATTAGTTCAGTTCTCCCTATCTGGCTTAGTTATTTGCACAATTTCATCAACTCTGTCACCATAACTTTTTCTCCTGATGATTCCATATTTGCCACTGATTTCATTATTCGTGCTATCGTTTGTTAATCTCCTAAACTTTCTTTCTGACTATACAGGGACTAGCATATTTGATACACAGTTAGGAATTAGCAAATATGTATATGGTCTTTTGCCTTCCCCCTTACCCTTTTCTATCTCATTATTGTTTTTGTGTAGTATAGATTCAAAGGGATAATAAATCACTCTTTAACAAGGATGTTGATCAAAATCCAACATATTGGGCATGTCCAAGAAATCTTGTGTTCGGCTAACAGTCTTATACTTGTACATATTGTATTTAACATAACGAGGATTGGCTGTGATGATTATGAACTTGACATATAAAAGATCTGCAAATGAAAAATATTAACTATAATCAGATCACTCATAATACACCCCAAATGAACACATAACATTGACCTTCTCTATTGTAAAATACATCACGTTTAGTATTCAATAAATTTTTCTTCAATGAGTGTGTTAATATATAAATTGCAAAATTTAAGACTGAAAGGTAGGCGAATAAGCTTTCAGAAGTTCTCACCAGAAAGATAAAAGCAAAAACTATTTCTGATTAAAATCGTCCATTAGAAAATGTATTTCCTCACTTCAGTCCCAAAATATATCATAAGTGACAGTTGTGTTTTGATTTGCAGTGATATCTTCCCTATGCTGCTGTAAATAAAGTGCATTTAAAACAGAAACTGTGATGTGATTTCATCAGAAGCTAGTTTTCTCTGTGATTCCATGAAAGAATGTGTGTCAAGTCTAACTCAGGATGAACATTCTTGTTTCACAATGCAGACAACAGACGCTATAGCTAGTTTATCTGACTATCCAAAAGTGGATTCAATAGGTCGATAGTGACTGGATGGCATCCTAGAGTATGAAGGCTTTGTCAAGCCCTGAACACTAAAGCACAAGACAGTTTAATGAGATAATTAACAGAAAGTGATTGTAAGATAAATAATTCCTGATTTTAAAACTAATTTTTATCAAAATGGTACAAAAACAACTTCCTAACAACTTCATAGTATGTTCTATTTCAAGTTAAAAAATGCAATTTACTTGGTAAAACAATAAATTATTGTATAATTATTTCTAATGTGTTAGTGTTGTGCTTATAGCATTCCTAAGAAACAAAAGATAGATATCTATTATGCATGTAATAGAAATAACCTGATGGAACTTTGAAAATACCAACAGAAGTCTCCATCTCCTAAAATACTTTTGACATTGACTTCCATGAGTCTAGTTATTTAAAACCACTATTAGAAACCACTGGATTTCTGCTGTTAAATTCAAATCTCAAAGTAGTAAGACTGATGCATATGCAATTGGTGTTCTTTTTCAAAAGCAAACAAATACAGCAAATTTAATATGGTTCAAGTTTTATATTTAATGCATATTAGGCATCAACATATGAAGTCATTTATAATGGCACTCTGAAGCAAACATCAAATAGAAAAAAATGAAATAACTTGGTTCTGTGTAAATGACAAAGAAGTTAGAAGCAAAGCCAAGATGTTTTAAAGTAAAAGAGAAGTAAGAAAACAGGCTGGCAAGTCCTTCATGAATTTTCTTTGATTAGACTTTAACTGGAGAGGACATTCTGGGTGCTGGCGGCCACATTTTCATCTTTGAAAAATTCTATCATATAAAAAAAATGTTTGAGGGAGACTGCCATCACTTATCTAGCACTGACACACATACATAAAACTGGAACTTCACACACACACACACACATACACAAATTCCATAAATCTCTCTCAGAAAGAAATGGTAATTATTGCTCCAAAACTGTGGTAGTATCAATGCTAACTAAAAATAACAAGATATAGGCAATATTGTATCTTTAAAATTTATAATATAAATTGAAATAAGAGATTTTTTAAAGAGTTGGCTATTTCTTTCCTTTATTTAATTTCCCAAAGCTTCCTGCTTTCTAGTATTGAAACACACAGGCACCTGTTTTAATACATATTCTTTAAAAAGAGGGTAATAGTATTGCTAGGTGCAAATTAATCATTAAACAAAATTAGAGAATAAATCAAGTTCCAAAGAGTCAATTTCAATCTAACAATAATTTTTTTCTTATTTTAATTCAGTATACCAGGTCTTTAAGGAAAAATACTCAAATTCTTGTCATGGCTTTATTTTTTCCTGGGTTACAAGTACCACTCTTTTTTGTCCAGCAGTGAGTCCTTCTGTCCTATCACTTCCAGAATCAAAGGCCAATGGGCATACACATCTGCCCTGGGGAAATACAATCATTGCTCCCTCCACAAATATAGATTCCCATGACAACCAAACAGAAAGGGGGAAAAAAATGAAGGGCTGAGATATTAAATTTCCCCTAGACCTACCACCTGATTCTCGCTTGACCCACTGTTTGAGTTTTATTAAGCACATGCTGATCACTTTTATGCTTGTAGCTTTTTTATACCAGCTGAGCATGTGGAATCAAACCACTGTGAATTTTCCATGTTACCGAACAACAATCCTAGCAGGACAAGAAAACATAGAGGAATTCACTTTCTTTTCATCTTTTTAGGTTACTGTAAAGACTGTTAACTCTGCCTATGTGAGGACACCTGTCCACCAGAACGAGCTTGAGATTACTAATTCATTTCACACGGGTCACCAAATCCATATCAAATAGCAGTAGCTCTTGTTTATTACCAGCTTAGATCAGATTCAAACTGGAGACTCAAAGCTAAAAGGCTTAACCTCCAGCCCCTTAACCCTGGGTCACTCCCAATCTGTCTCTGGGGTACTTTTAATTAATGTCAGAGTGAAAAGGATTATAAATTCCAGAATTCCCATATACTATCCCTTATGGAGGCCCAACTTGATGACAGCCAAGAAGTCTTCCCATTCACAGATATTTGCTCATATCTGCACGAACCAAATTAAGTGGAGACGTGAGGGAGCCGTCATCTTGAAAATTCAGGCAAAGATAAAAATGCTTCAACTGAGGTTTGGGAATTTACCTGTTTGAGATTGAAAAATGTGCCAGATGATGTCTCTGCATTAAATTTACTTTTGTATGAGCTTGTGCTAAAGGGCAAAGACATGTGAAAAGTTCATGTGGTTATCCCAACCCTTATTTACCATCTAATCCTGAGAGAAAAATACAGAGGACCAATTGGATAGATTTAATTCTTCAGTTAGCCAAAATCTAATGCTGCCTTAGATGAAGTTAGGATTATTATATAATAGGAAAAGTGGATTGGGAGGCACTGACAATGCAATTTTTCAATATATGGGTTTTTTAGTATGATAGTCCAAGCTTAAAGAAATGTCTATGAAAATTAATTGTCCTTTTAGTGTCAAGTGCTTCTTTCAACCATTTCCACACTTATGGCTTTATTTAAGTATAAGATCTAGTCCTTGACATCAGATGGGTGTATAGGACATAATTAAATATCCTTTCTCTGAAGCTTGTCTAGAAATCAGTAGCTGAATTAACTGTATTAATTGTACATCAGCTACACAGATGTAGCTAACTCTGCCCCAAGTGAGGCTCTTTTATTAGATGTTAAATTTCATTGTCACAGCAATCATGTGAGCTATATTATTGTCTGTTGCATAGATAAAGACATTGCGGCTTATTTGTAAGAATATCAATTCTTTGAAGTATTGGAGAAACAAGTCAAGTCATCTGCTATAGCTTTAGCTGTGTCCATCCAAATAAAGACATTCTGATATCTTCTCATACCTATGAATGCGACCCCATTTTAAAATAGGGACTTTGCAGGTTTAATCAAGTTGGGATGGCCTCATTACAGGGGGCCTTAATCCAATATAGTATGTGTCTTATAAGAAGAGGCAAACGGACACAGGTGCAGAGCCCCATGAAGAAAACTTGTGACGATGGAGGTGGAGGAGCATGATGCTTCTATAAGCCTAGGAGTCTCAAGGATTGCCAGTCATCAGAACAACCCAAGCAAGAGACATGCACTTATCCTAAGAGCACTCAAAAGGCACCCACTCTGCCAACAGCAAGAGTTGAGACTTCTAGCCAGCACAACTGTGAGAAAATAGCCAGCTATTGTTTCAAGCCATGCAATTTGTGATACTTCATTATTGTAAACCAACATAGGAAACGAATACATCACTCAATGGAAGAGAAAGAAAATAATGTAGGGAGGTTAATTTTATATGGGAGACATAGTCAGATGATAGATACCAATGTCTTTGATGTTTCTTTAGGTAAATATAACTAGAATATTTCCAGAGGAAAAAGATCCAAATCAAAGTTGGATATGAGGTTGTACAAGTAAATATATTTTGGGTTCCATTCTTAAAACTCTGACCATGTAATTCCTTTACTGAGAAAAAAAAGGATGTCTCAATAAGGGATCACACAGTGTGTTGGGGGGTGTTTACTGTAATGGGCTAAACAGATGTTTGGGATGCACTCATTTCAAATCTGGTTACTCTGCTTCTGATCCAGCTTTCTGCTAATGCACCTGGGAGGCAAGTTTACCCGGGTCCCTACCACCCATGAAGAAGACTCAGATGGAGTTCCAGGATGCTGGTTTTGACCTGGCCCAGCCCTAGCTGCTTAAGGCATTTGAAGAGTGAACCACAGAATGGAAGATCGGTTTCTCTGCCTCTCAAATAAATAAATAAAAATTTTAAATGGGACAATATAGGTAATAGAATGAATGTCTAATTTTGAACAGAAGTGCTTTTTATGGGTTATAGTTCTAATTGTCTGATAATTCAATATATGACTTTTTCCTTTTTTCCAGACCCATCTTATCCTACTTCCATTGAAACTATACCACATTTCAACTAAACTGAATTCCTGGCTATTTGCCCAAATAAGCTTCTGCTTTCCCACTTCCTTTCCATTACTCATGCTGAGCTCCTCATATTAAAGGACTGCCTTTCTTCCCTCTCAGGCACCTTAACGTATTGAAATCCTGCCAGACATGAAGACCATGTGATAAGATCTCTTGTGCTAATCCTTCGCCAATTACAGTGACTTGTGTTCTGTTATTTTTCTGCCTGGTAGCTCCTTGTAACTCTCCTATGGCCTTTCCAGTTTTGTACTTTGCCATATAGGAGTTTGAGTGTTTATCTTATCTCCATTACTATATAAGAAATCTCGTGTAGTGAGTAATAATCTCACCTATCTTTTATGCCCTGCCCCTACCTCCAGCTCCTAGCTCAATGCCTTCCACAGAGTTGACCTTCTATAAATATTTGCTGAATTGATTTTAAGTTTGAATTAAACAGCATGAGATCTCTTGGGCTCAAAAATCACATTGCAGATGGCATGCTTGTATTCCTCAGTATTGCAGCACCAATGGAGCAAGGCATATGCTGCAAATTCTTCATATAAATGGGAGGAACTAGAAAGGGAAATGTTTTTCATAAAAGATTACCTGCAATCAAAAGCAACAAGAGGAACAGGCAAATGCCATAGTATGTTTTCCCATTTACTCTACCTGTCTAGTGGTAATTTGTTTGTCTGGTTAGTATACCTGCTAGATTCCAGTGTTAGATTCAAAATAAAGCTAATTTGCATTGGCACAGCGACTTTACTCACTAGTGTATTATTACTATGTAAGCAGGTGTACATGCGACTACAAATAAATGCTTGCTGATGGAATCCCAGCAGGACTTCTGATGAGTTTTCATTTTGTTGAACCTTACCCAGGAAATTACTGTGTAAAAAGCTTTGCTATTAGTTCTTTGCCTGAAATATCATTTAGCTACACCTGGCCAAATTCAAGACAATTATACTAACTATACAAAGAGGAAATTCCAAAATCTCATCAGCCTTTTATATTCATTTTCTCACATTTATTACTGAAACCATAGAAATGTACAAATGCACACACATACTAAAGTCTCAAAGGGCACACATTAAGAGAACCTTGTTGCCAATAAAAATTCGTAAAAAGAGGATAGTAGGTTAGCAAAAATTAACCTTTCCTTAAAACAGAATCCAACTACGAGTTATAAACTCCCAAATTCCTACTAGAGTTTAGTAGTAATCACGTGAATAATATAAACCTTATGTATCCTATTTACATGTAGAAGAATGCTTAAATGGAAATAATGTCAACCTTTTCATTGTAGTAAATGATACAGTAAAAGTTGATCATGAAAATTGGTATTGAAAGTATCACACGGTCGGCGCCGTGGCTCAATAGGCTGATTCTCTACCTGCGGTGCCGGTACCCCGGGTTCTAGTCCCAGTTGGGGCACCAGATTCTAGTCCCGGTTGCTCCTCTTCCAGTCCAGCTCTCTGCTGTGGCTTGGGAGTGCAGTGGAGGATGGCCCAAGTCCTTGGGCCCTGCACCCACATGGGAGACCAGGAGAAGCACCTGGCTCCTGGCTTCGGATCAGCGCAGTGCACCGGCTGCAACATGCCAGCCTCAGCGGCCATTGGGGGGTGAACCAATGGAAAAAGGAAGACCTTTCTCTCTAACTACCCACTCTGCATGTCAAAAAAAAAAAGAAAGAAAGTATCACAGCATAGGGCCATATATATTCTACCATGACAAGTTATGTGACATGATCAAATACATTATGAGTTCAAAACTGTGTAATCATGAATTTTGTTATGCCTATTGAAATGCATCAGAAGAGTATGGGTATAAAAATGTTTCAGTCAACAAATAGTATGTATCTCCTCTAAGGAACACCCTCTTAGAGAGGTTCAGTTGCAGAGAATATCAGATATTTTCTGATTTCAAAATTTTCCTATGGTTTTGAAACAAGAAATTGGACAAAAACTTGCATGAGAAAAAGATAATCATAAATATGAAGCAATGTATGCCAAATGGCAAAATGCTTGCTACAGACAACATGTACAATTACAGTTAATGATGCAGTGCAATCACCATGAACAGGAAGTGTTGTAGATAGAGTGACCGTATTTTCTAGTTTGAGAATTCTAACATATGGGTATATCCAGGTTTAACAATATGATTCAATTTCACTCTCAAAAGTGAGATCTAGTGGCCATAATTATGACAATGCCAGCACTCCATATGAACACTGGTTCCAATCCTGGCTGCTCCATTCCCAGTCCAGCTTCCTGTTAATCTACCTGAGAAAGCAGCCAAAGATGACTCAACTGTTGGCCCCCTGCCACTCATGCAGGAGACCAGATGGAGTTATAGGTTCCTGGCTTCTGCCTGGCTCAGTCTTGACCATTTGAGGAGTGAAACAGCAAATGGAAAGATCTCTTTTTCTTTCTCTATAACTGTGTCTTTCAAATAAATAAATAATTTTTTTTTTCAAACCAAATGTGAGATCTAAATGATTATTATGCTTGTAAGTACCTTCTATCACAAGAGCAAAGGAAAAGTGTGCCCTTGAAAGAAAGGTAGAATTCAAATAAGGAGAAATGAGTATTTCTGGAAATCTAAGACAAAGATGAAGCATGGGTACCAGTAGCTTAGTTGAGAGTAGCTTTTGTGCAAGGAAGATTTCTCAGCATGTGAACTAAACTCAAAGCTTGCATTGAAGACTTAACCTTTTGGATTTGGTCTTGCTAGCCTTTTCTTAAAAGAACAATAAATATTTTCCCCATGAGATATTTTTATGATTATTACTGTATCCTAAATTTAAAGGTTCTTCAGAAAGTTCACAGGAAACAAGTATTACAAAAACTGCGCATGAATTTTAAATTTTTGGCACTCAAAGAAACTTATCTTTTAATTTCATCTGTACACATTTTGAAATGCTTCTGTATTTGGCAAAAGAATAATGATTTGTGAATATAGAATAATTCTACACAATGTTAATTACCTCCTCAAACCAAGTAAAAAACTAGATTTAACCACTACTAACAACAAGAATCAAACAAAACAAACCATGATGTTATTTGAATTCCTTGGGGGAGCTGACTATAATGTTGGCATCTCATGTGAGTGCTGATTGGTGTCCTGTTCCACTTCTAATCCAGCAAATGAGCCTGGGAAAGGAGTAAAAGAGGATACCGGTCCTTGGGCCCCTGCCACTCACATGGGAGGCCAGAATGGAATTTGGGGCCCCTGTCTTCAGCCTGACCCAACTTCAAATATCACAGCATTTGGGGAGTGAACAAGCAGATGGAAGATCTCTGTGTGTCTCTCCTCTCTGTAACTTGGTTTTGCAAATAAAAATAAAATAAATCTTTGCAAGGCAGAGTTACAGAAAGAGACATAGTGAGAGACAGTGTGTGTGAGAGAGATCTTCCATCCATTGGTTTACTTCCCAAATGGCCACAGCAGCCATGGTGGGGCCAGGCCAAAGCCAGGAGCCAGGGGGTTCCATTTGGTCTCCCATGAGAGTGCAGGGGTCCAAGGACTTGAACCATCTTTTCTGCTGCTTCACCAGGTGCATTAGAAGAGAGACTGATTAGTAATGGAGCAGCTGGGATTCGAAACAGCACCCATGTGGAATGCCGGTGTCATAGGCAGTGGCTTCATGTGCTATGCCACAATGCCGGCCCCCAAAATAAATTGCTAAAAAATTAAATTCCTATAATCAATGATTTTTTAAAAATAACATCACATCTGTTTTTGAGCCAGTAGCAGGCTGTTTTGATTATAACTGTCCTGCAGCATGTCTTGAAATCTGGTATTGTGATGCCTCCAACTTTGTCTTTGTTAAATAAGAGTGCTTTAGCTATGCAAGGTCTCTTCATTTTCCATATGCATTTCAGCATCATTTTTTCTACATCTGAGAAGAATACTGTTGGCATTTTGATTGGGATTGCATTGAATCTGTAAATTGCTTTTGGTGGTATGGACATTTTGATATTAATTCTTCCAATCCATTTTTCAATTTTTTTGTGTATGTTCTTTATTTTTTCTTAAATGTTTTATAATTTTCATTGTAGAGATCTTTTACTTACTTGGTTAAATTTATTCCAAGGTATTTAATTTTTTAACTTATTTTTAATTTTTTTGTTATACAAGTTTCATGTACTTTATCCATGCAGATTTAAAACATAGTACTACTTCCCACCCTACTCTCCCTCACATCCATGTTCCAACCCTTCTTCCTCCTGCCTCTCACAGTCCCACTCTTAAATTTTACAAAGATCTATTTTCAGTTTACTTAATGATCATAAAGTTAACCCAACAGTAAGCAAAAGAGTTCAACAAATAGTATGAAGAAAAACAAAAACAAAGAAACAAACAAACAAAAAAAAACACTGTTCCTCAACAGAAGAGACAAGGGCTGTAAATATCATCAAATTTCAAAATGTCTATTTCACTCCAATACATTACATTTTAGGTATGCTATTTGTTACCTCAGATCAGGGAAAACATGTATCTGTCTTTTGGGACTGGCTTATTTCACTAAGCATAATGGTTTCCAATTGCATGCACCTTGTTGCAAGACAGGAATTCATTGTTTTTACAGCTGAGTAGTACTCCATAGTGTATATTTACCATAATTTCTTTATCCAATCAACAGTTAATGGACATCTTAGATGATTCTGAATCTTAGCTATTGTGAATTGAGCTGTAATGAACATGGGAGTATTGACAACTCTTTCATATGCTGATTTCTTTTGGTTTGAGTAAATTCCCAGGAGTGGGATGGCTAGATCATGTGGTAGGTCTATATTCAGATATCGGAGTTATTTCCATACTTTTTCCATAGAGGCTATACCAGTTTACATTTCCACCAACAGTGTATTAATTTACCCTTTTCCCCACATCTTAGCCAGCATTTGTTGTTTGTTGATTTCTGTATGTCAGTCATTCTAACTGGAGTGAGGTCTTTATTTGTATTTTCCTGATGTCTAGTAATCCAGACAAGGACATCCATTTCTAACTGGATTGTTTGGTTTGTTGTTGAATTTCTTGAGCTCTTTATGGATTCTGGAATTAACCCTTTATCAGTTGCATCGTTTGAAAATATTTTCTCCCATTCTGTTGCTTGCCTCTTCACTTTGTTGACTATTTCCTCTGCCATGCAGAAGCTTTTTAGCTTGATGCAATCCCATTTATTTTCACTCTTATTGCCTGTGGCTTTGAGGTCTTTTCCAAAAGAAGTCTTTCCATATGCCAATGTCTTGCAGAATTTCCCTGATGTTCTCCTCTAGGAATTTGATGGTATCAGACCAGACCGTACTTTTAGACCCTTGATCCATTTTGATTTGCTCTTTGTATAAAGTGTATGGTAGGGCTCTTGTTTGATACATCTGCATGTGGAGATCCAGTTTTCCCAGCACCATTTATTGAAGAAACTGTCCTTGCTCCAGAATTGATTTTAGATCCTTTGTTGTAGATAAGTTAGTTGTAAATATGTGAATTGATCTCTGTTTCTATTCTGTTCTATTGGTCTACACATCTGCTTTTGTGCCAATACCAGGCTGTTTTGTTTATAACAGTCTTGTAGTATATCTAGAAATTTGACATTACTATGCCTCTTGCTTTGTTATTATTGCTTAACTCTCCATTAGCTATTTGGGATCTATTGTGTTTCTGTATGAATTTTAGTGTCATTTCTTTATAGATGTGAGAAGAATGTCATTGGTATTTTGAATGGGATCACATTGAATCTCTAAAATGCTTTCTGGACATTTTGATGATGTTGGTTCTACCACATCATGAACATGGAAGATTTTCCCATTTTTTAAATGTCTTATATTTCTTTATTTCATGTTTAGTAATTTTTATCATAGAGATCTTTGGCATCCTTGGTTGAATTTATTCCAAGGTATTTAATTATTTTGAAATTATTATGAATGAGACTGATCTTGAAAGTTCTTTCTCAACCTTGACCTTGCCCATGTGATTTTTGTGTGTTGATTTTACACCCTGCAACTTTAGCAAACTCTTCTATGAATCTATGAATTCCAATAGTCTCTTAGAAGAAGTCTATTGGTTTCTCTCTATATATAATCATGTTTTCTGCAAACAGGGATAATTTGACTTTCTCCTTTCCAATTTGTATTCCTTTGATGTATTTTTCTTATCTAATGGCTCTGGCTAAAATTTCCAGAACTATATTAAACAGTTATGGCAAGAGTGGAAATCCTGGTCTGGTTCCAGATCATATGGGGAATGCCTCTAGCTTTTCCCCATTAAATAGTATGTTGGCCATGGGTTTGTCATAAATTTCCTTGACTGTATTGAGCAATGTTCCTTCTGTACCCAATTTGCTTAAGATTTTCATAATTAAAAAAAAAAGGATGTCATATTTTATCAAATGCTTTCTCTGCATCTATTGAGATAATATATGTATTCTTTTCTTCAGGTTGTTAATGTGCTTTATCACACGTATTGATTTTTGTATGTTGAACCATCCCTGCATACCAGGAATAAATTGTTCTGTGTGAATTATCTTTCAGATGTGCTCTTGGATTCAATTAACTAGAATTTTGTTGAATAATTTGTAAAAGATTTATTTATTTATTTGAAAGGCAGAGTTACAGAGAGGCAGAGGCAGAGGCAAAGAGTGGGGAGGGGTTCTTCCATCTGTTGGTTCACTCCTCAAATGGCTGCAATGGCTAGAGTTGCACTGATCCAAATCCAGGAGCTAGGAGTTTCCTCCAGGTCTTCCCAAGTGGGTACAAGGGTTCAATGACTTGGGCCATTCTCTACTGCTTTCCCAGGCCATAGCAGAGAGCCGGATCAGAAGTGGAGCAGTTAGGACTTGAACCAGAGCCTATATGGGATGCACAACAGGCAGTGGCTTTACCCACTACACTTCAGCACCAGCCCCTTTGTTGAATATTTTTACACCTATGTTCATCATGAATATTGGTTTATAGTTACCTTTCTATGTTGTATTTTTTTCTGGTTTTGGAATTAACGTGACACTGTCTTCATGGAAGGAGTCCCTACATTTCAACTGTTTTGAATAGTTTGAGAGGAACTGGAGTTAGTTCTTAGTGAAAATCTGGTAGAATTCATCAGTGAAGCCATCAGGTCCTGGGCTATTCTTTTTTGGGAGAATCTTTATTACTGATTCAATCTCTGTCTTGGTTATTGGACTGTTTAGGTTTTCTATGTCTTTACGACTCACGTTTGGTAGATTGTACATATTCAGGAACCCATCCATTTTTTCTAGATTTTCCAATTTGATGGCATATAGATGATTGTAATAATTCTTTATGATTCTTTGTTTCTGTGGTATCCTATATAACAGCTCCTTTTTCATCTCAGATTTTATTAATTTGGGTCTCTCCATTTTTGGTGGGAGAGGGCTAGTACGGCTAATGGTGTATCAATTTTGTTTATTTTTTCAAAAAAACAGCTCTTAGTTTCAGTGATCTTTTATATCTGTTTTTTTTTTGTTTCTTTTGTTTATTTCTTCTGAAATTTTAATTATTTCTTTCCTCCTACAAATTTGAGCTTGGTTTGTTCTTGTTTTGCTAGGTCCCTAAGATACATTGTTAGATCATTTATTCGATGTTTTTCCAATTTCTTGATGGAGGCACTAATTGATATAAACTTCCTTCTTAACACTGCTTTTGCTGTATCCAATAAGATTTGATATGTTTTCCTATCATCTTCATTTGTTTTCAGAAATTTTTTATTTCTCTTTTGATATCTTCTCTAGCCCACTGTTCATTCAGGAGGTTGCTGTTTAGCCTCCATGTCTTTGCATATTTTCTAGAATTTCTTAGGTTGTTAATTTCCAGCTCTATTCCATTGTGGTCAGAAAAGATACACGGTATGATTTCAAATTTTGAATTTGTTGACTCTTGTTTTATAGCCCACCATATGGTCTATCCTAGACAAATTTCCATGCACTGATGAGGTGAATGTGTTCTGCAGCTGTAGAATAAAATGTTCTGTAGATTAGGTCCATATGGTCCATGGTATAGATGAACTCTGTGGCTTCTTTGTTGCATTTTTTGTCTGTTTGATATGTCTATTGATGAAAGTGGAATATTGAAGTCCCCTATTATTATTTTATTGGACTCTATGTCTCCCTTTCGGCCAATTAACCTTTGTTTTAAATAACTAGGTGCCCTGGCATTGAGTCCAAGTAAATTTACTATTTTCACATCTTCCTGCTGAATTGATCCCTTAATCAAGACATAATGCCCTTCTTTGTCTCTTTTAACAAATTTTGTGCTAGTTGGTTTTTTTTTTTTTTTTTTTTTTTTTTTTTTTTTTTTTTTTGTCTCTGACATTAGAATGGTCACTTCTGCTCTTTTCTATTTTCCACTGGCATGGAATGTATTTTTTGTCCTTCCACTTCAGTCTGTGTGTAACGTTGTTGGTGAGGTGTGATTGTTGTAGGCTGAAGATATGTGGGTATTTTTTAATCCAATCAGACAATCTGTATCTTTTAATTAAATGATTTAGGTCAATTATATTAAAGGTTATTATTGGTAAGTAACTACTTGGTCCTGCCATTTTCTCATATGTACTCATATGTATTCTTCTTGTTTGCTTTGGATTTTCTTTGTATCTTACTAGGCGATTGTCTGCCTTCACCCTCTTTCATAATGATGACTATCTGTAGAATTCAGTCGTAAACTCATCAGGTCCTGGACCTTTAATTGATGGGATAGCTTTAATTACTGCTTCAATCACATTACTTGTTACTTGTCTGGTTAGATTTTCTGTATTTTCTTCATTTAATCTTGGTAGGTTATGTGTATTCAGGCATTTAATCAGTGGTTCCAGGTTTTCCAATTTATTAGCATTTAGCTATTCACAGTAGTTTCTCATGATCTTTTATATTTCTGTAGTATAAATTATAACATCTTGGTTTTCATTTCTAATTTTGAGTTTTCCTTCTTTTTTCTTAGACTGGTTGAAAGTTTGTCTATTCTGTTTATCTTCAAATAAATCATCTTTTTGATTTTGGGGGGAGGTATTTTTTAATTTTAATTTCATTTATTTCTGCTCTATCTTTATTATTTCTTACCTCCTGCTAACTTTGTATTTTGTTTACTTTTGCTTTTATAACTCATTGAGGTATGTCATTAGAAGGTATGTCTCTCCCTCTGTCATTTCACCTTTCAATTAAATAAAACATCATCAAAAAAATTACTGAGACTTGATTTATGACCTAATTTGTTCTTTCCTAAAAAATTTTCCATGCACTCTTAAGAATGAGCATTTGGTAGCTGTTAGATGAAATATTTTGTAAATCTATTTGCTTTATACCATGATTCAACCCTGATGTACCTTAGTATTTTGTCTACATGATATTTCTATTGATAAAAGTAGGGTGTTGAAATACCCTTCTATTATTATATTGAAATCTAGTTCTCCCTTTAGGTCTAATATTATTTGCTGTATATATTTGGGTGGTCTTGTGTTGGGTGCTGTTTGTGACTGCTATATTAATATTTATTTATTTGAAAGTCAGAGTTAGAGAGAGGAAAAAGAGAGGGAGAGAGAGAGAGGGAGAGAGAGAAAGAGATCAGTTTTCCATTCACTGGTTCACGCCTCAAATGGCCACAACTACCAGGCAAGGGCATGTCCAAAGCTAGGAGTGTTGAGCTTCTTCTAGGTCTTCCTCATGGTTGTTGGAGCCCAAGCACTTGGGCCATTCTCTGCTACTTTCCGAAACACATTAGCAGGTAACTGGATCAGAAGTGTTATGCCCACAGCACCAGTCCCAACCTGCATCTTTTGATGGCTGAATTTAGTCCGCTTACCTTCATGGTTAATACTGATAAACAAGAGCTAACTCCTATGATTTTGGTGATTATTTACTTATTATTTTATGTATTGTCTGTGTCTATCTTACTTTCCTTGTCTGGGAAATAATTTGTTTCTCATTTTTTTTTTTAATTTAAGGTATACAAATTTCATGTATTTCATATGTACAGATTCAGGGACATAGTGATACTTCTCACCCTATTATCCCTCCTGCCCACACTCCCATCATTTTTCCTCCTTCCTCTCCTATTTCTTCTCTTAATTTTTACCAAGATCTATAGGGAGGCTTCCCTGTATATAGTATTCCCAGTTGAAAGTATTTTTTTTTTCAAGGCTTTCACTACATCATCTCATTCTCTACTGGCCTGTAGAGTGTCTGCTGATGAGCCTGCTGTTAGTCTCAGGGGGTTTCTTTTACATATAACTTGTTTTTTTCTATTACTTTCTTAAGGATTCTCTGCTTGTCTTGACTTTTGACAATTTGACTACAGCATGCCTTGATGAGGTTCTTTTCTTGGTTGAGTCTTACTGAGGTCCTCTGAGTTTCCTGTATTTTTATGTCCATATCTCTTTCAAGAATAAGGAAGTTTTCAACTATGTGTCACTCAATAGTGTCTCCTTTTTCCTTCTTTTGTCCTTCAGGTAAACTAACAATACAAACATTTGTTCACTTAATGGTATCAAATATCTCATAGGGTTTCTTTGTTCTTTTTTTATTTTTTCTACTTTTGTCTGCATTATTTCATGTCCTCAAATTCAGAAATTCTTTCTTCCACTGGTTCTGTTGTTAAAAGCTCTCAATGGTAATTTTATTGCATAGATTGAAATTTTTCAGCTCCAAAATTTCTTATTGGTTCTTTTTAATTATTTCTATCCCTTTGAGGAATTCCCATTCATGGAATACACTGTTTTTCTCATTTTTAAAACTTGAGTTTCCTTAGGATCATTATTTTAGATTCTTTTCAGGCATTCCATTAGATTTCCTTTAAAGAAGGATTTATTTCTGAAAAACTAATGTGTTTTGCAGGCTTCATATTTCTTTGGACTTTTAGGTCTCCTGTGTCTCTACAATGACATCTATGTATTTAATGTAACAGGTTCATCTTCCTTATGGTGTAACTTTCATTCGAAAACATTTTTGTTTAGATAGGACTTAGGGTATCATTCAGGTAGTTGCTTTACTTTTCATTCTAGGTGAGCCTAGAAGTGTAACTTCTGAGTCATTTCTTTTACTGTAACCAATGTTAGCAGTGATTATGAGTGCCACAGTTTCCTAGTCTGCAACAGTTCATGGAAGTATGGAGGTAATAGTATGATGCTAAAATGGACGATTTTCAAAAGGTGTGCATCTCTGCCACAGCATGGGATGACAGTCATACTAGGGCTTTTGATGCCAGCTACATTCCTGGTGCTGTGGGACATAAAGAGGGCTGTTCTTGTCCCACCAGGCAAGTCTGCATGACTATGGGGTATGTCATCAATATCTGCAGCCCCAGAACTGAGGTCCTGATGAGCGGTGGCTGTGGATGATACAGGAGCTTAAAGCAAAAAAAGCAACCCCTGATCCTAGCAACAGATGTAAGGAAGGGAGGCTTGCCCTGGTCCCCCAGGGTGAATATAGGTTATTCTGATGATTATACTCTGGTAGGTGTAGATGTGGAGCAGTGGAATACAGGCAGAGTCTTCCCTAGGAACACAGGCAAGATTCAGGTAACTCTGAGAGGTATAGTACTGTCACAGTCTCAGAGCTGAAGGTGCAGCAAGGGTACCTTGCTCAGGCCCCACAGGTAAAGTGTAAGTTGTACAGTGTATTCTGCACTGGCAGATGTGGGGTCGCAGCAGTGGAATGAGGTGACAGCTTTCCCTCCAGGTCCCATAGGACTAGCACAGGTGTTTCTATGACTAACAGAGCCAATAATCGCAGTCCCAGAACTTTAGGATTCACTGGAGACATTATTGAGGTGCCAGAATTCATAGACAGGTATGTTGGGGATTGTGCACCGGCAGCCATGTGTCTAGAGCATTTGAATGCAGATAGGGTCTTCGCGAAAGGGTAAGCTCAGGTGACTGCAACATAGCTACAAAAGACCCAGTCCTCAAGCTACAGGACTCAGATGGTGCTTTACCCACATCACATAGATTGATCACAGGTTATGATAGAGAGTGTGCACTGGTGGGAGCAAGCCTGTTTCAGTGGGATGCAGATACAATGTTTCCCAAGCCCCATAGGGGATGAAATAAAAGGTGTTCCTGGGACTTATAGAATCAACAGTTCCAGACCAAGAGCTGCAGAATGTAGTGGAGTCCTTACCCAGGTGCCTTAAGGTAAACATCTATGGCTCTAGAATATAGCTCCAATAGTCACAGTACCAGAGCTACAGGATTCAGAGGGTCCATTGCTGAGATCCCGCACATGATCGTAGGTTCTACTGGGATTGGACACTGGCAGATGCAAGCCTTGTCCAGAAGAATGCAGATAGGGCTTTCCCCATATTCCAGAAGGGAACATGGTTGTCCCTGGGGTTAGCAGAACTGACAGTCATAATCCCAGAAATGCAGTATGCATTTCTCACCTAGTTCTCACAGTGTAAGTGCAGGTTATGCTGGCAATTATGTGTTGGTGGAGCCAGCCAGAAGCAGAAGAATGCAGACAGAGCCTTTCAGATCCCACTGGTGAGTGTGAGTTCCTCCTGGGACTGTAGCACCAACAGCCACAATTCCAGAACTACAAGACACAGAAGGGACTGCTGCCAAGCCCCACCAGGCATACAAAAGTAACACTGGGTCACCCAGCATCTTGTGCTAAGAAAGACAGAAGGGAACTTGTTCAGAGCTGGTCCTCTGGGCTTTGTATTAGCTTCTGCTGGCACCAAGAAGCAGAGGGAACTTTGTGAGATGCTGCAGAGAGAGCTAGTGCCCAGCAATTCTGCAGCTGTGGGTCATGGTGGGACCTGCTCTCTACCATGTGAATATTATTAGACTGTCATTGAATGATTTTGTTTGGTAATCAGGAATTTCTTAGACAACTGGACCCCTGAGGCATAGCATCAATCTACTATCTTCTGACAAATGGACATAACCTTTTGGCAGGTACCACAAGAGATAAACTTTTGCATCTTAACATTATCTATTTGATGGATATACAGACATACAGAAGCAGACTTAGAAGCCTGGAAAATAAAAATTCTCAAAGATGGCAGGAAAAAGAAAAGTGTTCTCTGTGAGTAAAAATCAATAACAAAAATATTATGATGCTCAAATATCAAGACTTTCTATTGGTAGTTTTTTATTAGAAATTCTTTTAATGTTACAGTTAATAGAGAAGAATTCTGAAAAATCAAATATCAAATAGCAGCAGATTCCATAAAGTGCTAACAATTTCTAGCCTTGTTTTCAAAGCACTGATTCTACATCAGTAACCCTCTGGCCCTGAAAGACTGTTGCAACTTCAGACACCTGTCGGCTTTATTCCCTTCTGGCTTCCAGACTGTCTGCGGGGAATGGAAGAATTTTTCTCATCATTCCAAACCATTCTTTGGTTTCCCCCATTCTTTTACGATCACCACACCCTCAAGACCCATTTCAAAGTTGCTCTTGGTTCCAGACTTTAATCTAAATAGCTGAACTTAATCAAGTGCAATGGATGGAACAAGCACTGCAATGACCAATAAATTATCTCACTCATCAGGCAAGACTCATCTCATCTATATAACAATCTAACAATGACAATACAGAGGAATAGTGTCCATACTTTTAGGCCAAAAGCATAATACTATATCAGGCACACAATCATTATAGTACTTAAGCCAATTATATTCATAGACTGTATCAAGAATATAATGTTCTCCTACATTCTCTAGAGAATGAAAATAAGAAAAAAAGTTATTGAGCTAATTTCTATTATTGGTAGTTAAATCTGAAGATGCCTTCAAAGTGATATAAAATTGATGATATTCCTTCATATATTCATGAACCACTTAATAGAATGGCTCTCAAAAATAAGAAAAAAGAATGTAGAACAAATAATAAACACTAGATATAAATATATTCTCTGAATTATTTTTGCATCAATTCTAATTTTAGAATTTATGGAGGAAAGCGGAATTTCACTGTATCCAAAGTGAGATTTTGAATACAGAGACTTTTTGTGCTGGAGTAGGTTTGTGAATATCACAGTGAAATTCTACTGGGCATGGTAAAGTTCCAAACAAAACATTTCATGTAGAAGTAGGGGAAGACTAGAATGGAAAATGTAACTATCATATGAAAATATAACTATTGTATGAATGACTATTAATGTCATTCAATTTTTCCTTGTACTGGTGGCCCCAACTTCCTCTGTTTTTGTGAGATAGTCACAATACTAGGATTTTCTAGTGACTTGATAGCCTCACAAACTTCTGATCCCTGAAAGGGTTCAAAAAGATGCTACTAGACTATCCATCAGAAATGTGGATAGCGGGGGGGATCTCCTCTGGCTTTCTGTTGCATAAAGCAACATTTAAGTCCCTTTTAAATTGCAGTGGTCCATAACTTCATTATAATTTTCTGCTAAATAATGGATGTTTTTTCAAGGTACATTAAAACTTTATATAATACAGGTTAGTAATGAATCATTTATATGCATGAATAATAATCTTACAGAATTATTTAACGGATAGATAAGATCTTGAGTTCAATCCACCATGAGATGTGATTTGGACACTCCTAGAGAGGAGCATTCACTCTACTTTGAACACCAACATTGCCAGGTAGCTCCATGACTGTTCATTGTGAGACTTGGCTTTTCCGTGAAACTCTTCTAGATGCTCATCAAGTGCAGGCTGAAATGGTTCCTTGATTTGCTTTCTAGTTAAGCAAGACAGCAGATGTGGATTTTTGTCTATGAACACAAGTGTTTAATGCATATTTAATCTATTCTTTATATGTCTTAGAAGCAAAGAATGGCATAGAATTCCAAGTTGCTTATCACCAAAGTTTTCAGCCCATCTGCTGCAAAGTTTCTTGAGTCTCACATTGCATGAAAATCATAGCAGCCAACCCACCATTCTGGCGGTGACTTCTTGGAGCCATTACAATGCTATTTGTACCTGCTAATCTGTTCTGGTGATTCTCTTGCTTTTGTGCTTAAGGCACGGATGTTACTGCAATGCTGGCAATCCCTCTGTCTAGGTTTTTGACTTAATGAGAGCCAAAACAACCAGCTGAGGATCTGCCATCTCATTGTTACCAGTTGAGGTGTGAATCTATGCTATGAATGGAACCAAGTTGACCACCAGCTTCTTTATAGCTCATCAGAAGTATCTCCTCTTGCTGACCGCGACTATATTTCCTTCTCTTTCTCTGTTCTTCCTCAAACCTTCCCTGCCTACTTACTTGCTTGAAGAAGAAAAAAAAAAAAGAGTGGACCAAATATAAACTAATATTTCAAGAAACATTTCTTTACCAATGCCATTAGGCCACTCGCTGCTAATGAGTAATTTTTTAAAAGAATATTACCTATCATTTGATCTATTTATTTTTGACCTGCTATAATTCTTGGCTATCTATGTAACTAATGTGGGGCTGTCTACTTCAGACTTAAGTGTGGGAAAAAAAAATTCTTGTGTATTCAGTCCATGAAGGTTGCAGTGAGAAAAATTTCTTTGTGGTTCCTTATGCAAAGCATCTAATCCTTATATCTAACCTGTAGTAAAAATTCTAACCCAGCAACACTTCCTCATTTTTATGATAACATTCTGTTCTATTATGGAAGGATGAACACAAACTAAAATAGTGACCACTTTTCTCTACTTCTCATGTTCATTATAATCTTGCCTGATGAGGGCTATTCTCTGCATGTTAACAGTAAGCTTTAGCTCCCTCCACAGAGCTGTGTCAACTATTCCATTTTTTATCTTTTTTTTAACTTTTATTTAATGAATATAAATTTCCAAAGTACAGCTTATGGATTACAATGGCTTCCCCCCTATAACGTCCCTCCCACCCACAACCCTCCCCTTTCCCACTCCCTCTCCCCTTCCATTCACATCATGATTCATTTATATACAGAAGATCAGTTTAGCATACATTAAGTACAACTATTCCATTAATCACTGCTTTGAGAACTGCCCCAGTCTCTCAAACCAACAAGTACACATGATGTATTTTGTATATTTTCAGAATATTTTATTCCTGAGAACACATGATCAAAACTTTGCTTAAACTATAGTTCCAGACCCATTTTTAATCAGCCAAAATGGACTAATTATCTGTACATGAAGCCCCATCTAGTACCAAGTGGGATGAAACTGAGAAGGAAAAGAGAAAAAAGCATACTATGCTGAACAATGGTATTTTGGAAAATACGGCTTCCACTTACATTTAGTAGGATCCATTTTGTCTTGAGTCCCACATTAAATGTGATTAGAACATTTTACCATCTATAAACTATAAGCTGTATTATTATATTCTAATTAAAATTGAAAATATTTACTCCAAGCCTGTACAGGATCTAGAGAGTTGAAATATTCTAAAAAATTTTTCAAATGATAATTGTTTATTTTAAAAAGTGTATTACTTCAGAAAAATTGAATAATAACTTGAAAAAAAAAACATAGAAATCCACTGAGTTGTGAGTGATAGGTTGTAGCATCTTAGCACCTGAATCTAACAGTATTCTTACCTTCATGGAGATAGTATATCATGATATTCTGATGACAAGGAATTCAGAGGTTATTGAATGATTTATGTGTGTGTATGTGTGCGTGTGCATGTGTGTGTGTGTGTATGAAGGAAGAGCAGTACAATATGTTTTAAAAGAGTTGAATTACTCTTCTATAAAATTATTGGATATATTTGCTGTTCTTTCTTTTAAAAAGAAAATATATTCTTTTAAAAATTCCTTTTAAAAAAGAATATTTATTCATTTATTTATTTATCATATTTGAGAACTATAGAGAAGGTGAAAGAGAGAGAAAATCAAAGCTAAGGAGAGAAAGAGACAGACAGACAGACAGAGAGAGAGAGATCTTCCATCTGCAGGTTCATGCCCCAGATGGCTGCAATGGCAAAGGCCAGATCAGGCTGAAGCCAGGAGCCAGGAGTATTTTCTAGGTCTCCCTTGTGGATTTAAGAGACCCAAATATTTGGGCCATTACCAGGGAACTGGATCAGAAGTGAAGCAGCTGGGACACAAACTGGCACCTACATGGGATGCTAGTGTCACAGGCAGTGGCTTTACCCACTGTACCACAAATGGCCTGAGAAATATTTATTATATAGTATATACATGTAATACAAACACGCTCCCAAATGCAACATTTCGTAAATTTTTCCGGTTCGCAGATGTATTTTTAAATAAATGAGTATAAAGTGTGTGCCATGGAAGCTCCATTGTTATATTTTTCCTAGTTCCAAAATTGTGCATGCTCTGACTTTGCACTTCCCCTCACTGCAGAGACATTATAAATACATTTGGGGAGAAAGGATGATAATAAAACTGGATAAAAGTATCAGAAGAGACTGAAAAGATTAATAGATTAGGTATGCTTCTAATGGAAGAGTAAATGCAGACACTGCCTATCAGAGTGCAATATCGGGATCTGTTGTAATGTCACTATTTACTATCATAAATATCCAACTCTTTACTGGAATGGGCATCAAAGATAATTGTCTATCTTTTCCTTTAAAATTAGAAGGCTGGTTTGAGAATTTAGCATAGTGATTAGGACAACTCTTGGATTGCCCAGATCTCATATTGGAGTGCCTGGTTTGAACCACACCTATACTCCTCATTCTAGCTTTTACTAATGTGTGTCCTAGGAGGCAGCAGGTTATGCTTGCAAAGGTCGGGTTCCTAGTACCCAATGTGGGTGACCTGGATTGAGTTCCTCCTCCTGGCTTCAGCCTGACTAAGACGCAGCTCAAGGAGCCATTTGGGGAAAACAGTGACTGAGATTGAGCAATTGATCTTTCCCTCTCTGTTTCAAAATAAAATTAAAATAGGATAGCATAAATAAAACAAGGGAATCAGAGATCAAGATAAATTAGGTCTTAGTTGAAAGTTCATAGTAACTCTTGATAAAATCAGGCCCACAACTCTTTCAATATAAATTCCAAGTTCTGTTTGAATTACATGTCAATGAAGTATCGTGCATATTACTCACTTACATGCATTAAATGTATGCATTAAATAATTAATTTTCTGGGAACTGTTTTTGTAAAATGAAATAAGAAGGTGTCACCATTTACTGAAAATGGTAGTGTTTTATAGATACAATTTCAGATTAGTGAACACTGAATCAAAATTTCTCTTTTCACTCTCATCTCTTTCAATATCCATATTCTCATAACTTCATCTTTTCTCTTTTTTTCCATTTACTCAATTAGAAAAATAGGAGGTAATTCAGATTCTTAACGTGAACATTGTTTCATTTTCCTTTGTTCAAAACCACTTATACTGACACCTTTCAGAGACGACTCCTCTTATTTAAGACTCCCTTGTGCTCTGTCTTTGTCTTAGATAAGGAAATTTCCTGAGATTTACTCTGTGCTTGGGAACAAAGCTGAGGCAGCCCTGTCTATGTCCCAGCAATGCTAAACAGGGGAGCTGTTCTCCCTCTCCTTTCTGGCTCTTGTTTGTTTGCATTGAAATGGTTGGAAGGGACTTAATAGGAGTCCATCTGCAGTGCCTGAGCCTGCAACTTTATTGTCAATGCAAGCATAAGGTGCCAAGTCGTGCACACCACCTTGCAAACAGTCTGCGTGAATCACACTGGCTCCTATGGTATAGCTCGGAACAATTTTAAATATTCCTGTCAAGTTGCATTTTACACAACGCTACTGAGATACATGGAATATATTTGGGCGTTTCAGAGGTGGGGAATGGATGTGATGATGAGGAATTAGAAGCAGGTACACGAGCTGCCTGGAAGAGCTACACTCTCTGAGAGATCCGAAATCTAAAGCAACAGCAACAACAAAGCTCAGTTAATAACTCAGTCAGTCTTCCATGCAGATCCTTGTAAGGGAAATGAAGCTATTTTGGCAAAATAATAATCATGTTTTCTGAGGGCTGTCCTGCTAAAAATATAGCTACTCAGAGAAGCAGCTCCATGCTCCCTTGAAATAGCTCCATTTGGCTTGCATCACTGCTTGTCCTTATCTTAACTGAATAAGGACTGTCTAATATCCCTCGAAATGAAAGTAATTTTTGGACTCAGTCATATTGCACATTTGACAATCCTTCCCAGATGTGATTATGTAGAACTATCTAGCATACTTACAAAATGGGAAAAGGGGGATTGGAGATGTTACATAGAAAATCACATTTCCTGGCCTTCCTAGGATGGAAATACAAGCGAGGCCCATATGACATTGTGGATAGGTGAGTCACATGCTGAGTTTTCAAAAGAAAAGCTTTCTCCTGGGCTGTGAATAGCTGCTCTGCATTCCCCTTTGAGGCCCACGGATACCCTGTGATGAAAACCACTGTATAAACCCAACACGCCTTTGTTCAGAGCACCAGCAGGTGTTGTTAACGCTTTCTATCCTAGCTCTGACAATGTTCCAGAAACCTGACCCGGCACAATAGGAAGGCCTTGCACTGAATAGCAAATCTATCAGATTCTCTGACTCCACTGTGTTACCTAATATGCAAAGACAACAGATTTTTATTGTTTGAGTTCATATCTATAATCAGTAGATAAATGACTGTGTTTAGATATTCTATGTATATGTACATTTATGGAATATCTTTTTATATACTTATAGAGATTCTTTATCATCTCTACCTCCACATGCCCCTACATGCAATCCACACAATAATGCTAGGCTCTGACTCCCACCTCTAAATGCACTGGCTCTTGAAATTCTGTAATATAATTGGACAAAGGGCTGAGAATGTTACAAATTAGCTCAGATTATGATGTGCCCAACTTATCCAAGACCTAAGCCTTATCAATTTTAATCTTTGACAATACTCACAGCTATTTTTGTACTTTTGAATTAAGCATATCAACAATGGCATATTCAGCTTGTTCAGTGTCTTTATTACCAGTTGAGAACAACAATTTCTAGCTGCTCATTAAGATTGCAGAAGATACCTTCTGCAAAAAAACTGAGGTCTTTGTTAGGTCAGCACAGTATAGGGCAGACAGAGAATCAGACAATTACTTGGAAGAACAGAGGATAGTTAAAACTTCCAAAACAGGTGTGCAACTAAGGATGCAAAAATAGCAATTTAACTCATTAAGTTAACTTCCAGAAATTTAATTTTTAGCTATCACCTTGCCTAGAATGTTTTCTTAAAGTTTCCCAGTTGAAATATTTAAACTAAAAAGTTTTAAAAAGTTTAGACCTCAGAGCCAGTGCTGTGGTGTAGGGGTAAAGCCTGCAGTGCCGGCATCCCATATGGGTGCCAGTTCGAGACCTGGCTCCTCCACTTCTGATCCAACTCTCTGATTTGGCCTGGAAAGCAGTAGAAAATGGCCCAAGTCCTTGGGCCCCTGCACTTATGTGGGAGACCCGAAAGAAGCTTCTGGCTGTGGATTGGTGCAGCTCCGGCCATGTGGAGTGAACCAGTGGATGGAAGACCTCTCTCTCTCTCTCTCTCTCTGCCTCTTCTCTCTCTGTGTAACTCGTTCAAATAAATAAATAAATTTTTTAAAAAAGTTTGGACCTCATTGACAATCTACCTTTTGGTTTTATAGCCAGAAATGATTGGTTTCAGATAATTATCCTACCTTTTAGTATATACATCAGATAAATTATTTATCTTGGTTAAGCCTTAATTTATGCATCAGAGTCTCAAAAATTTGCTTTGAGAATTGAGTGATATAATATATGTGTGTGCTGAGCCTAGTGCCTGGAACATGGTAAATGAAAAACTGCGACTCTAAAATGGATTTCAGAGAATTCTGTTCTACTGTAGGTGAAGGATTTCATGAGCTCATGAGATATATCTTAGTACATTCTTATCACTTACACTCATATGCTTTTCATTCTAAGATTAATGCTTTTTCTTGTCAATAAGAAAATTAATTCGCTTTAGCAGAGACATATGTAGCATTGATTGTGAGATATAGAAGAGCTGAGATAGAATCTTCTCTCTTGAATAGAAGTTGAAGTTGGTGGCTGGCCAGAGAGTGAGAACAGCTCTGCTCTAGGAGAGCAGTCAGGGCCTAGAGTCCTTCATTCCTAATGGTGCCCAGAGCATTGTCGTCATCCACACGACCAAAGCAATCGCCATCTCCATGCATGTAGCACGGCCATTAGGAAGGTGGGATAAGGAAATGGAAGACAAGGGTTTTTAAATACTGCACAACCAATACATTTTTTCACTTTTCCTTATAATAATCTGGACAATATAGGAACACTTGCCAATAATCCAGAATATATAAAAATATCTAGCCATAAAACAAGCTGAAAAATACTGTCACTCTCATATGACAATATTCAAGGTTAAGTAACTCAAATTGCTCAAACAAAGGTTCTGTGGTTTGAAAATGGTCTGAGTGTCCCCCAAAGGTTCATGTGTTAGAAGGTTGGTCACCAGATGGTGGTACTGGGAGATGGTATAGATCTTTAGGAAGTGGGGCCCCAGGCCAGTGCTGTGGCATAGCAGGTAAATCCGTTGCCTGCAGTCCTGGCTGCTCTACTTCTGATCCAGCTCTCTGGTATGGCCTGTGAAAGCAGTAGGAGATGGCCCAAGTGTTTGGGCCCTTGCACCCATGTGGGACACCTGGAAGAATCTCCTGGCTCCTGGCTTCAGATGGGTGCAGCTCTGGCTGTTGAGGCCATTGGGGAGTGAACATCAGATGGTAGACCTTTCTGTCTCTCTCTCTACCTCTAACTCTGCCTTTCAATTAAATAAATACATCTTTAAAAAAAGAAGCGGGGCATATTGGAAGATACTTAGGTTATAAGGTGTGCTAGCCTTAGAAGGTAATGATGTTCTCCTTGAGTTCCTGCAAGAACAAGTTATAAAGCCCTGCACCTCACTTCACTCACTCTATGGCTTCCTTTATCAAGATGGAACATCTGAGGGTGAGTGTTGTAGAGCAGCAACTTGAGACACTACTTGGGATGTCTGCATCTCATAACAGAGTGCCTAGATTTGAGACCAGCCTCTACTTATGATCCACTTTCCTGCTATTGTACATTCAGTGAGGCAATTCTTAGATCCCTGCCACACTTGGGAGATCTGGATTGAGTTCATACATTCTCGTTTCAGCTTGGCTCAACTCTGGCTATCGTGGACATTCAGATAGCGAACCAGCAGATGAAGGATCTCTTCTTTCTCCCTCTCTCTCCTTCCTTTTCTCCCTCTCCTTCCTTCTTTCCTTCCCTCTCTCTCTCTCTCTCTGCACCTCTCAGATCAATCAACCAATAAACATTCTTTTGAAATGCCTATAATGCCTGCAGCACTGCTGCTATTATCACTCCATATGATACGACATCATCTGCCATTAGACCCTCACCAGAGACCAGATTAATGGGGTTGCCTCATCTGCACTTTGAACTTTCAAAACTGAACTAAATGAATCTCTTATCTTTATAATGTTAGGGTGTGTCAGGTATTTCATTATAGTGACAAATCACTAACACGAAATGGAAGGGTTGATATTGGAAGACAATTATGAACTTCTGAAAGAAGTTGTATGTATTGCAGCCGGCGCTGTGGTTCACTTGGTTAATCCTCTGCCTGCGGCACCAGCATCCCATATGGGTGCCGGGTCCTAGTCCTGGTTGCTCCTCTTCCAGTCCAGCTCTCTGCTGTGGCCTGGGAGGGCAGTGGAGGATGGCCCAAGTGCTTGGGCCCTGCACCCGCATGGGAGACCAGGAGGAAGTACCTGGCACCTGGCTTCAGATGGGCACAGCGCCGGCCTTAGCAACCATTTGGGGAGTGAAGCAATGGAAAAGGAAGACCTTTCTCTCTGTCTCTCTCTCTCATTGCCTATGACTCTACCTGTCAAATAAAAAAAAGTTGTATGTATCAGTTATCCATTGCAATGTAACAATCTACCCCACAATACGGTAGCCTAAATGAATAATCCTTCTTTTAGATCTTGTGTATAAGGATTGGCAGTGTAGAGACTGGGCTTTGTTGGGTGTTTTCACTGTTCTTGACAGGGTTCACTCAGTGTCTGTGATCATTTGCAAGGTTATAGACATGGTGGTTGGAGAGGGGGTAGAATTCTTTAATTTACTTCCTCTGCTCCGACAGGCTAGATCTGGCCTTATTACTTGGTGGTTCTGCATGGTCTATGAGATCCAGCCCTTTATACTCTACAATGTCACTTCTGCTACATTCTATTCACTGAAGCAAGTAGCATGGCCAGTGCTCATTTAAAGACGGGGAAATACATTCCATCTCATGAAATGAAGAGCTAAAAGTTTCACTGGCAGACAATATAGGAAGAGGAAAAATTCATTCCAATTTTTGTAATCTACCACGGAGGATAATCAAATTGGAGCAGTGATACATAAAAGTGTAGTATAAATATGAGACAGCCTCTTACTGTGAAATGCAACATATTTGTTAGAGACAGATCACATTACTGAAGGGAAATGGATGCAAATGTTAAATCCCTATGTCACATACAGCCATGAACATATGCACACTCTTGCATGGCATTTAAACCAGTCTTAAACCTTCTGCAGTGTACACCTAAGACATGTGTTATGAGGCAGCTGATCACTATTTTGTTGTCTGGGGACCATCTAGTAATGAGGGAGACAGAAGGGAAAGACATTAAATTATATGCTGGCAAAAAATAATTCAAATAAGCATTACAAAGTAGAGGTCAGAGAACAGGCCTATGTGACAGAAGAGCTGAGTTCTAGTTCAAGTTAGGCCTTTCAATTTGGAAGATTTTCACAAATTTGCCTCACATCTTTTAGCTCACTTCTCTTTATTTAATTTGTAATGGTTGTACTGAGTTAAATATCATACCCCTTCCTGTTCTGACTGGTGTTTATGAGTTCTGCAACTGAGACTCCTGTCCTTTCAGGTGACAACAGACTAGGAATATATGAATGAAAAGGAAAATGCAAATGATCACGATATCTAGCTGTAAATATCAAGATACACAAGTATGGATGTGTCTAGAAACTTAACCTAAATTCTGTATATAGGAATGACAACCTTAAGATGTGTCTGCTTGCAAGTCAACTAGAGAAACATTTTTCTTTGTAAATAACAAATTAAAATTAATAAAATGATGATTTATGTATGGCAAATAACCCCATAGAAATTATAATTCAAATCCAAATATATGTCTACAGACTATGATGCAAAATCTTTTTATGTGCATTTGTGCTATAATTACAATATGATAATTGAGTTCTATATATATTCCCCTATATTTTCTTATTTGCTGTGTATATACACTTTAGATAAGAATTCATTTTTTTCCTCATGCCATCTAGCTCTAGAAATCAAACACATTCATGTTCTTCTTCAAAACACTAGAATGGACAGTGATTGCTGAAATACACAAAATTATCTAATCAACAAAGATAAGGGCAATACAACATAAGGCCTCTGAATATGTGTGTGTGTGTGTGTGTGTGTGTGTGTGTATAAAATGACATACCAAGCTGCATTGTGGGCAATGCCTCAGAATTTTAAAGATCTTCATGGATTGAACAGCTCAATTGGGTCACAAAACTATGATCAGCAGCATATACATTGCCTAGGAACTTGTTTGAAACACAACATTATTCAGCCACACACCCAGACAATCTGAGTCAAAGACATTTTTAGAAGATTTGGTCATTTTTCATAAGCTCTATAGTGGATGCTGATACAGGCTACAGTTTGAGAACACTGGGCTAGCCAATGCTACTTAGCAAATAGTTAGTCAATTTGGAGGTACCAGGATAGGACAAACTCATTATGCAGCTTTCTAATTACTACTATCTTCTGCTTTATATAGATCAATAGAAGTGACCTTTGTTCTCTACATGAATGGTATCTGCGCACATCATAATTCTTTAGAAAAGCCCATGTGATTTTAGTTGACCAGCAAGAATGTGGGCCATGGACTTTGTACTGAAAAGCATTTCAGTAAAAATTTATTACTTAATTTATTGCAAATTCATTAAAGACACAAAGAGAATTTCTTAAACATGCTGTAAGGAGCTAAATTAAATATTCAAATGCAAAAGGGACTTTTTTTTTTAATCAGAAAGAATCATTGGGTATAGAAACAAAAAAAAATCACAACTGACAGAGGGTCAGGTGATTTTTCCAAGGTCAAATTGATTTTTAGTGGCAAAATCAGGATGGGAATTTAGGTTTCTAAATTGTAATGTAGTTATTATCTTCTTTAAAATTCACCCTCCACATAGATTAGTGATCTAGGGAACTATCACATTGTTTAAAATAAGACAAAAATGAAATAGAAAAAGAAACTCTTTTGTTCAGAAGAACAATGGTAGAGGATGCAATTAATCCACACAATATGGAAAAAATAGAAATTTAGACTTTTTCTAAAGGCTTTGTCCATCATTCATTTTTTAAATAAGCGATATCATTTTTTTTCTTTTTAAATCTTAAATAAGACATGACACCCTGGAATGCAAGAGCTTTACCTAAAAGGTTTTTTAAATTAATTCTTAAAAATCTTTAAGCATAAAGAAATCAAACTCCTCACCTAGAAAAACTCTTTTTGTAACATTAAAAGAGATAAATCCATAAAAGACAGAGAGAGAGAAAAAAAAAAGACTGTCAGAGATTGTCATAGCAACCTGAAAAGAACAAACTTGGCATAAAAAGCAACCTGATTATTTCTCCTTTTTAATCAAAATTACATATCATCAAGTTCGGAAGCAAAACAATTGGAAAAACAGCAAAAGAATTTCCAAGTATATCATATGCAGATTAATGTTCATTAACTCTCTCAATACCTAAAGTAGATGAAATTACTTATTAATACAGAATTATTTTATGGGCTTTCTACCCTTTTTCTTCTCTCTACCACAAACATTTAAACATCACCAAACACAGATTTTTCTTTTCTAGTAGTATTTTTCAAAATTCACTATTTTCTATGATCCCATAAAAATTTAAATAGTATGTACTGATACTCAAGAATCTCTACAATATTTGGTGAACTCAATTATTGCCTTAGGGGCAATTAATATTGACTTACAAAGCTTTTAGAAATGTTCATGCTTACTTGGTTTCTTCAAAATTGTATGATGTTTATGAGTCTGCATTTGGCCTCCTATTTTTGTGAGCAATTTGTCATGATAAATAGAAAAAAAATTGTGTGATATAGACACAGGTCAGGCCACCTTTTTTCCCTTAGCTGTGATTTCACATGTCTGGAGGAGTGAGCATATAAAATACAAGTGCACAGTAGGATAACCCCCAGATATTAGGTTCAATAAAGTGCTATGAGGCAAGGCATGTCAACCATATTTCCTGGGTTGAGAGAACATTGCTGCTCTCTTCAATTTTGGTAAGGTAGATGCTTACAAACTCTGAGAAATAAAAATTCTGTTAAATTAAAAACAAAACAAAACTCAATGCTAAATCTAATAAAAAATTACGTGAGACTTCAAAACATAGAAATGTTTGAGACTTTGCAAAATGGATATCCATGGAGATATACCTCTGACCTTTACAGAGGTCAAATCTACAAACTGTTGTTCAAACAAAGTATAGAGAAAATTCTTCAACATACCCCCTTCAATTACTAATACAAGAAGGAACACAAATGGTATCAATAAAGATATACAACGACTTGGATGCATTTGTTCACTTAATTGCTTTTGCTTCTGGGATCTTATTAAAAAGTCTTTGTGCCAATATCTTGCAGAGTGTCCTCAATGTTTTCTCTACTAATTTAATGGTATCAGGATGTAGATTTAGATCTTTGAACCATTATGAGTTGACTTTTATATAAAGTGTAAAGTAGGGGTCTTGTTTCATACTTCTGCACATGGAGATCCATTTTCCCAGCACCATTTGTTGAAGAGTGGCAGTCTTAACTACTATTCATTAGAATTTTTCAATCAGGCCAAAGAATCAATTCCAGAAATCACAGAACTTATTCAGTAAACTCACCCCTACAATTCTGTCCTTTTATGGAATAATAAGGTTGATGGTAGAAATAAATTAAATAGAGACCAGAAAAAAAGAGGAAGGATCAATAAAACTAACAGTTTTGAGGATTTTTTAATATACAAAATTGAGACAACTTAGGCTAGATTAAGGAAAATAAAGAAAAGACTCAAATAAAATATCAGAGATACCATTGAAACCACGGTAATTCAAAGGTTATACCATTACTGACAAGTATATCCCCAATAAGCTAGATAACTTAAAAGAAACAAATTCCTAGAGACATATGACCCACCAAGATCAAATCATGAAAAAAATTTGGACAGACTAATGAGTAAGGAGTTTAAATTAATAATTAAAAAAATGCCAGTAAACAAAAGTTCAGTACCTAATGGCTTCATTGGTGACTCTTACCAAATATTTAATGAAGAATTAATACCAATTCATCTCAAATCCTCCCAAAAAATTAAAGAGGAAACGAATCTCCAAAGTCACTATATGAGTCCAATTTACCCTGATCCATAAGCCAGAAAAACAAAGACACTATAAGAAAAAAAAAAATTGAAACATTGGCCAATAACCCTGATGAACATAGATGCAATTATCCTCAATAAAAATACTAGCATACTAGTGAGATGGCATTGGTACATGCCACCTTGATGGGATTGAATTCGAATCCCCTGGTATGTTTTTAACTCTACCGTTTGAGGTAAGTCAGCTTGAGCATGTCCCGAATTGCACATCTCTTCCTCTCTTATTCCCACTCTTATATTTAACAGCGATCACTTTTCAGTTAAGTTTCAGCACTTAAGAATAATTGTGTATTGATTACAATTTCTGTTCACAATTGATCATAATGATAGGACTAAGAACCAAAGGGATCACATAAACAAGAATAGTGTCTGCAAAACTAGCTGATAGAATCAAAAAGGGAGAGAACAATCCAACATGGGAAGTGAGATACACAGCAGCCCCATGGAATGGCAGATGTCCTAAACAGCACTCTGGCCTCAGAATCAGCCCTGAAGGCATGTGGATCTGGCTGAAAAGCCCACGAGAGTATTTCAGGCATGGAAAGCCAAGACACTCTGGGGAAAAAAAAAAAAAAAAAACCTAAATGAAAGATCTCCACAAGTGAGATCCCAGTGGAAAGAACGGGTCATCAAAGAAGGAGGTACCCTTCTCTGAAGGGAGGAGAGAACTTCCACTTTGACCATGGCCTTGTCTAAATATGATCAGAGTCGGTGAACTCAGGGGACTTCCATAGCCTTGGCAGCTCATGACAAGAGCCTAGGGTGATTACTGAGGCCATAAACAAGAGTGTCAATTTGTTAAGTCAACAACAGGAGTCACTGTGCGCTTACTCCTCATGTAGGATCTTTGTCCTTAGTGTGCTGTACATTGAGATTTAATGCTATAACTAGTACTCAAACAGTATTTTTCACTTTATGTTTCTGTGTGGGAGCAAACTGTTGAAATCTTTACTTAATATATGCTAAACTGATCTTCTGTATATAAAGAGAATCGAAAATGAATCTTGATGTGAATGGAAGGGGAGAGGGTGTGGGAAAGGGGAGGGTTGCAGGTGGGAGGGACGTTATGGGGGGGAAGCCATTGTAATCCATAAGCTGTACTTTGGAAATTTATATTCATTAAATAAAAGTTAAAAAAATATACTAGCAAACTGAATTCAAGAGCACATTAAAAGATTGTACACTATGATCAAGTGGGTTTTATCTTGATGATGCAAAATTGGATCAATATATACAAATTAATAAATGAGATAATATTAACACAATGAAAGAACATCTGAATGATAATATAATTATCTAAATAGATGCAGAAAAAGCATTTATGAAATTCAACATCCAAATTCTCCAAATATTAGGTTTAGAATGAATGCACTTCAACTCAGTAAATGTAATGTAATACAAGCCCCTAGCTAATATTATAATCAAAGATTAAAAGCTGAAAGTATTTCCTTCTATGATCAAGACTATATGATAAGGCTGCCCACTATTACCATGTCTACTAAACATAGCAGTGAAAGTCTTAGAGCAATTAGATGAGAAAAGAAATAAAAGGCATCCAAACTGGACAAGAAGAGAAGTAAACTCATTTCTGTTTGCATATGCTATGATCCTATAAAAGCAAGCTCCTAATACTCAAAAAAAAAAAAAAAACTGCTGGAACTAAGAAGGGAATTAAGGAGTGTTGGAGGATTAAGAAAACCCAACACATAAAACTGATTTTTGTTCCTACAAACTAAAAACCAAAGAAATTAAGGGAATAATTCCATTTCCATTAGCATCAAAATACTAAAAACCTAGAAATAAATTTAACCTAGGCTATGATAGATCTGTACATTGAAAACAATATAACATCAATGAAAGAAATTGAAGAACATAAAAATAAGTGGAAATATATTTTGTGTTCAGCATATAATATTATACTAAGAATGATAAACACTATCAAAATGTACAAAACAATCTACTAATTCAATGTAATCACTATCAAAATTCCAGACATTTTTCAAAAAAACTGGAAAAAATCCTAAAATCCATATGGAATCACAAAAGACCCCAAATAGCTAAAGCAATCATAAACGAAAAGAAGAAACCTAGAGGCATCACATTTCATGACTTCCAATTTATTACAAAGCTATTGTAATCAAAGCAGCAGGATATTGGAATAAAAACAGACGAGTGTAATAGAATAAAAGACTCAGAAATAAACCCATGCATGGGGATCAACTAATCTTTGACAAGGTTGCCAAGAAAACACAATGACAAAAGGATAATTTCTTCAATAAATCAGGTTAAAGAAAAAAAACAAACTAAATAACCTCAATCTGAAAAATGAAATTGAATCCCCCTTTTTTTTAACCATACACAAAAACCAACTGGAGATGGATTAAATATTTAAATGTAAGCCCTGAAACTTTGAAATTCTTAGGTGAAAAAATAGAGAGAAAATCTCTATTAATTAGTCTTAGAAATTATTTTTTGTATATAATAACAAAAGCACACACAAATAAAGCAAGTAGAGATAAATTGTACTATCTCCTACAAAATAAAAGGTAACTCATGGAATGAAAGAAAATATTTAAAAACTATATATCCAATAAAATGTTTATATTTGAAATATAAAAAGCACTCATGCAACTCTATGGCAAGGAAACAATTAACCTGATTTGAAATAGGCAAAAGATTGGAACAGAGATTTTTCTAAAGAAGCTATAAAATGACCAATAGGAATATAAAAAGGTATTCCGTCTCACTAATCATTGAGGAAATGCAAGTAAAAGTAACAATTAATTACCACCTCACACATGTTAGGATGGCTATTATCATAAAGTTAAAAGATAAAAATTGTTTGGCTAGGCAGGTGGAGCAGCGCATGACCCTTGGGACAGCCCCTTCCCATATTGGAGTGCCTAGCTCAAGTCTCTGCTCCTCCATTTCCAATGCATCTTACTGTAATGTGCATCTGGGAATGCAGCACACAATGGTTCAAGTACTTAGGTACATGCACACACATGAGAGACCTGGATTGAGTTTCTGGGCTCCTAGCTTAGGTCAAGCCTAACTGTTGTGGAAATTTGAGGACTGAATCAGAACATGGAAGATCTTTATGTGTTTATCTCTTCATCTTCCTCCCTCTCTGCCTTTCAAATAAAAATGAAATGAACTTTTTAAATTTTAAAGATAAAAAGTATTGGTAAGCATATAGAGGAAAGGGGACCACTGTACGTTGTTGTGGGGATGTAAACTGATTCAACCATTAGAGCAAACAGTATGGAGGTTTCTTAAAAAGTAAAAAATTTGGGGCTAGCTTGTGGCGTAGTGGTTAAAGCCGCGGCCTGCAGTGCTGGCATCGCATATGGGCACCTGCTCAAGTCCCTGCTGCTCCATTTCCAATCCAGCTCTCTGCTAGGGCCTGGGAAGGCAGTAGGAGATGGTCCAAGTCCTTGGGCTCCTGCATCCACATGGGAAGCACAGAAGAAGCTTCTGACTCCTAACTTAGGGTCATCCCAGCTCCAGCCATTGTGGCCATTTATGGAATGAATCAGTGGATGGCAGACGTCTGTGTTTCTCTCTGCCTCTGCTTCTCTATAACTCTGCCTTGCAAATAAATAAATAAATCTTTAAAAAATGAAAATAAAAAATTTAACTATCATATGGTTCATCATTTATACTTTTCAGTAGATGTACGAAGGAAATTACATCAATGTTTAAAAAATATCTGCATTCTGAGGGTGGAGCCAAGATGGCGGAATAGTGAGGGCGCACACCGATAGTCCGGGAAAATTTAGTTTAATAAAAGGGGAGTTACGGTAGCCGCAGAAAAAAGAACCAAAAAAAAATCGCAGGGGAAACCCTTCTGGATGGAGCAGCCGTGAATCGGAGGACCTACTGGGAGAACAAGGTCACCCACGGTGCGGAAGCCAAGTTGCGGGACCGAGCCACAGAAGCCCCAGGGTCTGCACGCCAGTGCTCCAAGGGGAGTGCATGCCACACAGACAACAGCGGGGAGACTTGGGACGCTCAGGGCTCCGAGTCCACACATCGGCGCTGGAAGGGGAGGTGAGCTCAATAACCCGAGACATTGGTGGGGAAACGGGGGTCAGAATCTAGAGGGGGGCCGGAAAGTGCAGCAAACTCACTACCGGAAAGAAGGAAAAAAAAAAAGCTTCAGGGTTTCTCTTCCCCCTAACCTTGCAAAGGTTACAAGGCTGCAAGGCTTGAAGAATTCCCAAGAGACAAAGAGCAGGCCTCCTCTCTGGATTTACATATCAATGGGGGAGAGCTAAGGAACTGAGTCACTACAATTCAGTAGCCTAGGCAACCCAGTGGGAGTCCAGAGGAGCCAAAGACTGGAAGCTAAATACCATCAATTCTACACAGCCCTGCCCTGCAGTGTTACTTACCCCCTGAATAAATAAAATAAATAAATAAATAAAAAGAGAGAGATTTACCACGCATAACCTGAGGGTGTCACCTTTGCACACCCTTAACCAGGAAGAACCAGGCAGAGCTCTCAGGCTGCACCCATCTCAAGCCTCCAAGGTTCCTCCAACAGCAGGCTGTCCACTTAACACGGACACAGTATAAAAAAAAAAAAAAAAAAAAAAAACGCACAGTGACACAAGAAGAATTAACTATGCCGAGTAACAAACACAGAAATAGAGGGAGCAAGATCAACGATGACACTATGATGCCTCCAAATAAGCAAAACACCCCAAGCCAAGAGTATGAAGATGATGAGCTAGAAGAAATGCAAGATACGGATTTCAAAAAAATTTATGATAAGAACATTTAGAAGTTTTCAAAAGCAAATCCTTGAACTACAGTAATCCTTAATGGACAAGATTGAAAATCTCTCTCGTGAAAATGAAATTTTAAGGAAGAGTCAAAATGAAACTCAGAAACTAGTAGAACAGGAAAGTGTAATAGTGAAGAGAAATCAAAATGAAATGAAGAGCTCAATAGATCAAATGACAAACACATTAGAAAGCCTTAAAAACAGAATGGGTGAAGCAGAAGAGAGAATATCGGACTTAGAAGATAGAGCACAGGAAAACATACAGCGAAACCAAAGAAAAGAAGAGGAAATTAGAAATCTAAAAAATATTATTGGGAATCTACAGGATACTATTAAAAAAACCAACATTCGAGTTCTAGGAGTTCCTGAAGGCATGGAGAGAGAGAAAGGATTGGAAGGCCTTTTTAGTGAGATATTAGCAGAGAACTTCCCAGGTTTGGAGAAGGACAGAGATATCCTAGTACAGGAAGCTCATAGAACCCCCAATAAACATGACCAAAAGAGATCCTCACCATGACACGTGGTAATTAAACTTACCACAGTGAAACATAAAGAAAAGATCCTAAAATGTGCAAGAGAGAAACGTCAGATTACTCTCAGAGGATCTCCAATCAGACTCACAGCTGACTTCTCATCAGAAACCCTACAAGCTAGGAGGGAATGGCGAGACATAGCACAGGTGCTAAGAGAGAAAAATTGCCAGCCCAGAATATTATATCCTGCCAAGCTCTCATTTGTGAATGAAGGTGAAATAAAGACCTTTCATAGCAAACAGAAATTGAAAGACTTTGTGGCCACTCGTCCGGCCCTGCAAAAGATACTTAAAGATGTGCTACACTCAGAAACACAGAAACACGGCCATCAATATGAAAGAAGGGAAAGGAAGAACACCTACCAGTAAAAGAGCATGGGAAGCTCAAAGCATATACTAGAAAATATTTCCGGGAAAATGGCAGGGCAAAGTCACTACGTATCAATAGTCACATTGAACATTAATGGTCTGAATTCTTCAGTTAAAAGACACCGTTTGGCTGACTGGCTCACAGAACACAACCCAACTATTTGTTGCCTACAAGAAACACATCTCTCTAACAAAGAGGCATGCAGACTGAAAGTGAAAGGTTGGAAAAAGATATTCCATGCCAACAGAAACCAAAAAAAAGCAGGTGTAGCCATATTAATATCAGACAAAATAAACTTTAATACAAAAACTGTTAAGAGAGACAAAGAGGGACACTATATAATGATTAAGGGTTCAATTCAACAGGAAGATGTAACTATTATAAATGTATATGCACCTAATTACAGGGCACCGGTCTATTTAAAAGATATGTTAAGGGACTTAAAGGGAGATTTAGATTCCAATACAATAGTACTGGGGGACTTCAATACTCCACTCTCAGAAATAGACAGATCATCAGGACAGAAGATCAACAAGGAAACAGCAGATTTAATTGACACTGTTGCCCAAATGGATCTAACAGATATCTACAGAACTTTCAACCCTACATCTACAGACTTCACATTCTTCTCAGCAGCGCATGGAACCTTCTCTAGGATTGACCACATACTAGGCCATAAAGCAAGTCTCAGCAAATTTAAAAGAATTAGAATCATACCATGCAGCTTCTCAGACCACAGCGGGATGAAGCTGGAAATTAGCAACTCAGGAAACCCCAGAAAGTATGCAAACACATGGAGACTGAACAACATGCTCCTGAATGAACACTGGGTCATTCAAGAAATCAAAAGAGAAATCAAAAACTTTCTGGAAGTAAATGAAGACAACAACACAACATATCAAAACTTATGGGATACAGCAAAAGCAGTATTGAGAGGCAAATTTATAGCAATAGGTGCCTATACCAAGAAATTGGAAAGGTACCAAATAAATGAGCTTTCAGCGCACCTCAAGGACCTAGAAAAACTGCAGCAAACCAAACCCATATCTAGTAGGAGAAGAGAAATAATTAAAACCAGAGAAGAAATTAACAGGATTGAATCCAAAAAAAAATTACAAAAAATCAGCCAAGCGAGAAGCTGGTTTTTTGAAAAAATAAACAAAATTGACACCCCATTGGCCCAACTAACTAAAAAAAGAAGAGAAAAGACCCAAATCAATAAAATCAGAGATGGAAAAGGAAACGTAACAACAGACACCACAGAAATAAAAAGAATCATCAGAAATTACTACAAGGACCTGTATGCCAGCAAACAGGAAAACCTATCAGAAATGGATAGATTCCTGGACACATGCAATCTACCAAAATTGAACCATGAAGACATCGAAAACCTAAATAGACCCATAACTAAGACAGAAATTGAAACAGTAATAAAGGCCCTCCCAACAAAGAAAAGCCCAGGACCAGATGGATTCACTGCTGAATTCTACCAGACATTTAAAGAAGAACTAACTCCGATTCTTCTCAAACTATTCAAAACAATTGAAAAAGAGGGAATCCTCCCAAATTCTTTCTATGAAGCCAGCATCACCTTAATCCCTAAGCCAGAGAAAGATGCAGCACTGAAAGAAAATTACAGACCAATATCCCTGATGAACATAGATGCAAAAATCCTCAATAAAATTCTGGCCAATAGAATACAACAACACATCAGGAAAATCATCCACCCAGACCAAGTGGGATTCATCCCTGGTATGCAGGGATGGTTCAACATTCGCAAATCAATCAAAGTGATTCACCACATTAACAGACTGCAGAAGAAAAACCATATGGTTATCTCAATTGATGCAGAGAAAGCATTTGATAAAATTCAACACCCTTTCATGATGAAAACTCTAAGCAAATTGGGTATAGAAGGAACATTCCTCAATATAATCAAAGCAATTTATAAAAAACCCACAGCCAGCATCCTATTGAATGGGGAAAAGTTGGAAAATTTCCACTGAAATCTGGCACCAGGAAGGGATGCCCACTCTCACCACTGCTATTTAACATAGTTCTGGAAGTTTTAGCCAGAGCCATCAGACAAGAAAAAGAAATCAAAGGAATACAAATCAAGAAGGAAGAAGTCAAACTATCCCTCTTTGCAGACGATATGATTCTGTACTTAGAGGATCCAAAGAACTCTACTAAGAGACTATTGGAACTCATAGAGGAGTTTGGCAAAGTGGCAGGATATAAAATCAATGCACAAAAATCAACAGCCTTTGTATACACAAGCAATGCCATGACTGAGAAAGAACTGCTAAGATCAATCCCATTCACAATAGCTACAAAAACAATCAAATACCTTGGAATAAACTTAACCAAGGACGTTAAAGATCTCTACGATGAAAATTACAAAACCTTAAAGAAAGAAATAGAAGAGGATACCAAAAAATGGAAAAATCTTCCATGCTCATGGATTGGAAGAATCAACATCATCAAAATGTCCATTCTCCCAAAAGCAATTTATAGATTCAATGCAATCCCAATCAAGATACCAAAGACATTCTTCACAGATCTAGAAAAAATGATGCTGAAATTCATATGGAGGCACAAGAGACCTCAAATAGCTAAAGCAATCTTGTACAACAAAAACAAAGACGGAGGCATCACAATACCAGACTTCAGGACATACTACAGGGCAGTTGTAATCAAAACAGCATGGTACTGGTACAGAAACAGATGGATAGACCAATGGAACAGAATTGAAACACCAGAAATCAATCCAAACATCTACAGCCAACTTATATTTGATCAAGGATCTAAAACTAATTCCTGGAGCAAGGACAGTCTATTCAATGAATGGTGCTGGGAAAACTGGATTTCCACGTGCAGAAGCATGAAGCAAGACCCCTACCTTACACCTTACACAAAAATCCACTCAACATGGATTAAAGACCTAAATCTACGTCCTGACACCATTAAGTTATTAGACAACATTGGAGAAACCCTTCAAGATATTGGCACAGGCCAAGAATTTCTGGAAAAGACCCGGGAGGCACAGGCAGTCAAAGCCAAAATCAACTATTGGGATTGCATCAAATTGAGAAGCTTCTGTACTGCAAAAGAAACAGTCAGGAGAGTGAAGAGACAACCGACAGAATGGGAAAAAATATTTGCAAACTATGCAACAGATAAAGGGTTAATAACCAGAATCTACAAAGAGATCAAGAAACTCCACAAAAACAAAACCAACAACCCACTTAAGAGATGGGCCAAGGACTTCAATAGACATTTTTCAAAAGAGGAAATCCAAATGGCCAACAGGCACATGAAAAAATGTTCAAGGTCACTAGCAATCAGGGAAATGCAAATCAAAAGCACAATGAGGTTTCACCTCACCCCGGTTAGAATGGCTCACATACAGAACTCTACCAACAACAGATGCTGGCGAGGATGTGAGGAAAAAGGGACACTAACACACTGTTGGTGGGAATGCAAACTGGTCAAGCCACTATGGAAATCAGTCTGGAGATTCCTCAGAAACCTGAAGATAACCCTACCATTCGACCCAGCCATCCCACTCCTTGGAATTTACCCAAAGGAGTTTAAATTGATAAACAAAAAAGCGGTCTGCACCCTAATGTTTATTGCAGCACAATTCACAATAGCCAAGACCTGGAACCAACCTAAATGCCCATCAATGGTAGACTGGATAAAGAAATTATGGGATATGTATTCTTTAGAATACTATACCGCAGTAAGAAACAATGAAATCCAGTCATTTGCAACAAAATGGAGGAATCTGGAACACATCATGCTGAGTGAAGTAAGCCAGTCCCAAAGGGACAAATACCATATGTTCTCCCTGATCGGTGACAACTGACTGAACACCAAAAAGGAAACCTCCTGAAGTGAAATGGACACTATGAGAAATGGTGACTTGATCAGCATAGCCCCGACTGCTAATGGACAACTTAATACATTATCCCTCATAGTATTTTTTTTTGTCTGTTCTACTTAATATGACTGGTTTAATTCTGTAATTATCACACAGTTATTCTTAAGTGTTGAAAATTAACTGAAATGTGATCCCTGTTAAACATAAGAGTGGGAATAAGAGAGGGAAGAGATGTATAATTTGGGGCATGCTCGGGCTGACTTGCCCCAATTGGTAGAGTTGGAAACATACCAGGGGATTCCAATTCAATCCCATCAAGGTGGCATGTGCCAATGCAATCTCACTATTCCAAGTGATCAATTTCAGTTCACAATTGATCATAATGAAAGGACTAAGAGTCAAAGGGAGCACATAAACAAGTCTAGTATCTGCTAACACTAACCGATAGAATAAATAAAGGGGAGAGTGATCCAACATGGGAAGTGAGATACTCAGCAGACTCATAGAATGGCGGATGTCCTAAATAGCACTCTGGCTTCAGAATCAGCCCTAAAGGCACTCGGATCTGGCTGAAAAGCCCATGAGAGTATTTCAGGCATGGAAAGCCAAGACACTCTGGCAAAAGATCTCTGCGAGTGAGATCCCAGTGGAAAGAACAGGTCTTCAAAGAGGGAGGTGCCTTTCTCTGAAGGGAGGAGAGAACCTCCACTTTGACTATGACCATGTCTAAACTAGATAAACTGATCTTCTGTAAAAAGAAAAAAAAAAGAAATTATCAATTCCCAACTTGACTCTCTCACTGGGATTAAACATGACAATAGGTCTGATCTGATTTCATCATCATTTAAAAAAAATCATCTATTATTTTTCACTTTATGTTTCTGTGTGGGAGCAAACTGTTGAAATCCTTACTTTAGGTATACTAGCTGATCTTCTGTATATTAAGATAATCGAAAATGAATCTTGATGTGAATGGAAGGGGAGAGGCAGTGGGAAAGGGGAGGGTTGTGGGTGGGAGGGACAGTATGGGGGGGGAAGCCATTGTAACCCATGAGTCGTACTTTGGAAATTTATACTCATTAAATAAAAGAAAAAAAATAAAAAAAGAAAGAAAAAAATATGTTAATTGTATTTGAAAGCATTACAAATGAGGATACATAATAGAGGTTTATTTAAAACATGTTATTTGCCTTGCAGAAAATAATTCTTGTAGTCAAAGTAGGTTTTAGAAATTTGTCCTCTATATTCTGTGTTAAAAATTTTGACATACGATATAGTTCATAAACTGTACTTTGGAAATTTATATTTACTAAATAAAGGTAAAAAGAAAGAAAAAAATCTGCATTCTCATGTTCAAGAAAGTATGATTCACAATAGCCAACATATGGAAACCTAAATGACCAGTGAGAAGTGAATGGATAAAGAAAATATGATGTATGTGTGTGTGTGTGTAACAGACTATTATTCTGCTTTAAATAGAATATCATATCATTTGCAACAACATGAATGACACTGGAGCACACCAAGTTGCACAAAGTAAGTCAATTTCAATAAAAACAATAAAACAGAAGAAAAAACAAGTAGGTGAAGAACTAAATATAATTCGCTTGGTTTGGATAATCATTTCACTATGTACACATATATCAAAATATCACATTCTATGCTTGAGTATATATAACTTATCAATTATGCATCAAGTTCACACAGCAGAAAAAAAAAAGATGTAATAGCCACAAGCCACTACTTAAAGCTATAAAGAATAAACCATTACATCTTCTATAGGCTCAGTACAGAGCCTTCCTCAAAAGCACACCAAACCAATGTCTGCTGCCCACTCAAACTGCTAATTAAAAATAAATTTTTTTCTAAACCACTTGTATGACTCAAATCTATATTAATCAAAGTTATCTGGAGAAACAGAAATAAGATATTTATTATGAGGAATTAGATTATACAGTTATAGAAGGTGGCAAGTATTAAGACCTTTAGGGTGTATTAGTACACTGGATGCTCAGTAGAGCCAATGGTTCAGTGCCAAACAGAATCTGAAGGCCTGAAAACAAGGGAGGAAGAAGGGTAGTAAATTTGAGACCCCAGAAAAGTTCATGTTCCCATGTGAGCTCAAATGTGGGAAAAATGTAGGTATATTAATTTAAAATCCAACAGACAGGAAGAATTTTCTCTTGGTCCATAATTTTTTTCCTTTGTTCACTTCTTCAAGTGATAGGAAAAGATTCACTTTTATTATGGAGCATAATGTACTATATTCAATCCACTCTTTTTTGTTTTTATTTATTTTTTATTTAGTAAATATAAATTTTCAAAGTACAGTTAATGGATTACAATGCCCCCCATAATTTCATTTAAACTCATACCCCTCCTATCTCCCACTCCCTCTCCCATTCCATTCACATCAAGATTCATTTTCAATTATCTTTATATACAGAAGATCAATTCAGTATATATTAAGTAAAGATTTCATCAGTTTGAACCCACACAGACACACAAAGTGTAAAATACTGTTTCAGTGCTAGTTATAGCATTACTTCACATTGGACAACACATTAAGGACAGATCCCAAATGAGAAGTAAGTACACAGTGACTCCTGTTGTTGACTTAACAATTTGACACTCTTGTTTATGGCATCAGTAATCACCCTAGGCTCTTGTCATGAGCTGCCAAGCCTGTGGAAGCCTTTTGAGTTCGCCAACTTCAATCTTATTCAGCCAAAATCATAGTCAAAGTGGAAGTTCTTCCTCCCTTCAGAGAAAGATACCTCCTTCTTTGATGACCCGTTCTTTCCACTGGGATCTCACTTGCGGGGATCTTCCATTTAGGTCTTCATTTTTTTTTTCTTTTTCCAGGGTGTCTTGGCTTTCCACACCTAAAATACACTCATGGGCTCTTCAGCCATATCCGAATGCCTTAAGGGATGATTCGGAGGCCAGAGTGCTGTTTAGGACATCTGCCATTCTATGAGTCTACTGTGTATCCCGCTTCCCATGATGGATCGTTCTCTCCCTTTTTGATTCGATCAGCTAGTATTAGCAGACACTAGTCTTGTTTGTGTGATCCCTTTGACAATTAGACCTATCAGTGTGATCAATTGTGAACTGAGATTGATCACTTGGACTAGTGAGATGGCATTGGTACATGCCACCTTGATGGGATTGTATTGGGATCCCCTGGCATGATTCTAACTCCACCATTTGGGGCAAGGCCGATTGAGCATGTCCCAAATTATACATCTCCTCCTTCTCTTATTCCCACTCATATTTAACAGGGCTCACTTTTCAGTAAAAATGTATAGTTTGCAAATATATTTTTCCATTCTGTCGGTTGTCTCTTCACTTTCCTGACTGTTTCTTTTGCAGTGCAGAAACTTCTCAATTTGATGCAATCCCAAATGTTAATTTTGGCTTTGACTGCCTGTGCTTCTGGGGTATTTTCTAAGAAGTCTTTGCCAGTACCTACATCTTGCAGGGTTTTTCCAATGCACTCTAATAATTTGATGGTGTCAGGTCATAGATTTAAGTCTTTAATCCATGTTGAGTGAATTTTTTTTTGACAGGCAGAGTGGACAGTGAGAGAGAGAGACAGAGAGAAAGGTCTTCCTTTGCCGTTGGTTCACCCAACGGGACCGCGCTGATCCGATGGCAGGAGCCAGAGTCAGGTGCATTTCCTGGTCTCTCATGGAGTGCAGGGCCCAAGCACCTGGGCCATCCTCCACTGCACTCCCTGGCCACAGCAGAGAGCTGGCCTGGAAGACGGGCAACCTGGACAGAATCTGGCACCCCAACCGGGACTAGAACCTGGTGTGCAGGCGCCGCTACGCAGAGGATTAGCCTAGTGAGCCGCGGTGCCGGCCAAGTGAATTTTTGTGTAAGGTGAAAGGTAGGGGTCTTGCTTCACATTTCTGCACGTGGAAATCCAATTTCCCCAGCACCATTTATTGAATAGACTGTCCTTACTCTAAGGATTGGTTTTGGATCCTTGATCAAATATGAGTTGGCTGTAGATGTTTGGATTGATTTCTGGTGTTTCAATTCTGTTCCATTGGTCTATCCATCTGTTTCTGTACCAGTACCATGCTGATTTGATTACAACTGCCCTGTAGTATGTCCTGAAAACTGGTATTGTGTTGCCTCCAGCTTTGTTTTTGTTGTACAAGATTGCTTTAGCTATTTGAGGTCTCCTGTGTCTCCGTATGAATTTCAGCATCATTTTTTCCACGTCTGAGAAGAAGGTCTTCGGTATCTTGATTGGGATTACATTGAATCTATAAATTGCTTTTGGGAGAATGGACATTTTGATGATATTGATTCTTCCAATCCATGAGCATGGAAGATTTTTCCATATCCTCTTCTACTTCTTTAAGTTTTGTAATTTTCATCATAAAGATCCTTAACATCCTTGGTTACGTTTATTCCAAGATATTTGATTGATTTTGTAGCTATTGTGAATGGGATTGATCTTAGAAATTCTTCCTCAGCCGTGGCATTGCCTGTGTATACAAAGGCTGTTGAATTTGTTCATTGATTTTATACCCTGCTACTTTGCCAAAATCTTCTATGAGTTCCAACAGTCTCTTAGTAGAGTTCTTTGGATCCCCTAAGTAAAGAGTCGTATCACCTGCAAAGAGGGATAGTTTGAGTTCTTCCTCCCCAATTTGTATCCCTTTAATTTCTTTTTCTTGCCTAATAGCTCTGGCTAGAACTTCCAGAACTATATTGAATAGCAGTGGTGAGAGTGGGCATCCCTGTCTGGTACCAGATCTCAGTGGAAATGCTTCCAGCTCTTCCCCATTCAATAGGATGTTGGCCGTGGGTTTTTCATAAATTGCTTTGATTGTATTGAGGAATGTTCCTTCCATACCCAGTTTGCTTAGATTTTTCATCATGAAAGGGTGTTGTAAAGTTTATATTGTCTGATATTAAGATGGCTACACCCACTCTTTTTTCATTTCTGTTGGCATGGTTTATCTTTTTCCAGCCTTTCACTTTCAGTCTGTATGGATCTTTGTTGGAAAGATGTGTTTCTTGTAAGCAGCAAATAGATGGGTTTTGTTCCTTAAGCCCATCAGCCAATCGGTGTCTTTTAATTTTACAGTTTAGGCCATTAACGTTCAATGTGACTATTGATAAGTGGTAACTTTGCCCTGCCATTTGCAAAGATATTTTCTAATATATGCTTTGAATTCCCTGTGATCTTTTGCAGTGAGCTTTCCTTCCTTTACCTTCTTTCATATTGATGACCGTGTTTCTGTGTTTCTGTGTGTAACACATCTTTAAGCATCTTTTGCAGGGCTGGACGAGTGGCGACAAATTCTTTCAATTTCTGTTTGCTATGAAAAGTCTTTATTTCACCTTCATTCACAAATGAGAGCTTTGCAGGATATCATATTCTGGGCTGGCAGTTTTTCTCTCTTAGTACCTGGGCTATGTCTCACCATTCCCTCCTAGCTTGTAGGGTTTCTGATGAGAAGTCAGCTGTGAGTCTAATTGGAGATCCTCTGAGAGTAATCTGATGTTTCTCTCTTGCACATTTTAGGATCTTTTCTTTATGTTTCACTGTGGCGAGTTTAATTACAACGTGTCGTGGTGAGGATCTGTTTTGGTCATGTTTACTAGGGGTTCAATGAGCTTCCTCTACTAGGATGTCTCTGTCCTTCCCCAAACCTGGGAACTTTTCTGCTTTTATCTCATTAAAAAGGCATTCTAATCCTTTCTCCCTCTCCATGCCTTTAGGAACTCCTAAAACCTGAATGTTGGGTTTTTTAATAGTATCCTGTAGATTCCCCACAGTATGTTTTAGATTGCTAATTTCCTCTTCTTTTCTTTGGTTAGACTAGATCCTTTCCTGTTCTCTGTCTTTTTTTTTAATTTTTTTTTAATTTTTTTTTTATGACAGGCAGAGTGGACAGTGAGAGAGACAGAGAGAGAAAGGTCTTCCTTTGCCATTGGTTCACCCTCCAATGGCCGCCACGGCTGGCGCGCTGCAGCCGGCACACCACGCTGATCCGATGGCAGGAGCCAGGTACTTATCCTGGTCTCTCATGGGGTGCAGGGCCCAAGCACCTGGGCCATCCTCCACTGCACTCCCTGGCCACAGCAGAGAGCTGGCCTGGAAGACGGGCAACCTGGACAGAATCCGGCGCCCCGACCGGGACTAGAACCTGGTGTGCCGGCGCCGCAAGGCAGAAGATTAGCCTAGTGAGCCGCGGCGCTGGCCCTGTTCTCTGTCTTCTAAGTCCGATATTCTCTCTTCTGCTTCACCCAATCTGTTTTTAAGGCTCTCTAATGTGTTTGTCATTGGATCTTCACTTCATTATGATTTCTCGTCACTATCACATTTTCATGTTCTACTAGTTGTTTCATTTCATTTTGATTCCTCCTTAATATTTCATTTTCGCGAGGGAGATTTTCTATCTTGTCCATTAAGGATTTCTGTAGTTCAAGAATTTGTTTTTGGGAACTTCTTAATGTTCTTATCAATTTTTTGAGATCCGCTTCTTGAATTTCTTCTATCTCATCATCTTCATAATCTTGAATTGGGGTGTCTTTTTCATTTCAGGGCATTATAGTGTCTTCCTTGTTCTTATTACCTCAGTTTTTGCATTTGTTGTTTGGCATATTGGAGATATTATTTGGTTTCTTAGGTGTGGTGTTTTTTCTTCTTATATTATGACTCTAGATTAAGTGGACTGTCTGCTTTTGATGGAGCCTTAGAGGCTTGAGATGGGTGTGGCCTGAGAGCTCTGTTAGGTTCCACAGGGTTAAGGGTGTGCCAAAGGTGACACTCCCAGGTTAGGCGTGGTAAATCTCTTTTTCTTTCTTTCCTTTTTTTTTTTTTTTGATTCAAAATGGAAGTAATTCTGCACAGCTGAACAGAATTGGAGGTAGTTAGTAGGCAAATGATATACCCACAGGAGCCAGAGATTGGAAGCTCTTTCCCAAGGACCACACAGGGACTCTGTCCTGCCCTCAGTGTGGGCTCAAATTCTCCTGGAATCTCCCACTGGGTTGCCAAGGTTACTGAATTGTAGTGTCTCTGGAGAGTACCCATGTGAATTCCGTGAGTTCTCTCCCCCACCATCTCTTTTTTCACAGTCTCAGTTCAGTAGCACCACACATTCACTAGGTCCTAATCTCCTGTTAATTCACACCCCCACCCTGAGTTAGGATTTTCTGCTAGGCTCAGGGCCGGTGCAGACCTGAGGTTGCCCTGCTTATGAAGTATGTCCAAGATGGCGCCTGCTCTTTGTCTTGCTCGCCTTTGAGAGGTGAGCGGAGAGAGAGAAACTCGTGTCCGTACCAGTCACTTTTTTTTTCTGTCTCTCTCTCTTCCAGTTAGAGAACTGGTGAACTTTTCCCCACGGGGTCATTCCCTCTAGTCTCCTCTTTCCGCTTGCCTGCCGGTGTCTTGAGCTACTGAGGTTCGGCTCACCTCGCGTTCCAGCGCTGGTGTGTTGAGTCTGCCACTGGTATCACGAACTGTGGGCTCCCACGCTCTCCACGCAGGTCCACTGTGAATCATTAGTTCTGGAAGAGTTTCCTCTGCTGTTTCTTCCCCTATTCTTCCTTGAACCTGCAGTATCTCCCCTTTCATTAAACTGTCTCTCCCCGGACTATCAGTGTGCTCCCTTCCTATTCCGCCATCTTGCCGCTCCCCCTCAATCCACTCTTTACATGCTAATCTTATCTAAAAATATGATCACGGAAAATCTAAGCACAATGTCTACCTAAGTAGACTCAGTAAAGCTGTCAAATGACATTAATTATTCCAGAAATGTGAAGGATTTGAATCACAATCACAAGGGTATGAACAGTAGAGGCAAGATTGGAAACCAGGTGTTTAGACTCAAGGTTGCTCATTTACACTTATAGATGTTTTTATATTTACTTACAAGGAACAGGAACATTATATCGAATGAAACATAAAGAACAAATAGAAAGTTCATTTGATATAATCTACTGTCCTCATAAATTTTCCAGTTCACTTGAATTTACCGATGCTGTTAGAACTACCAAAGAGATTTTGTAGGCAGTATTTTGTGAGTGGTTGGTTGATTTTATTTGTAAGTTACAAGGGTAGAGTGAAAATTGCCTCTGGAAAACAGTACCTCAATGGGATTAAGATGGCAGAGCAAGGAGAGAGCTGTAAGTTTAGGAGAAAATAGTTTAAAACAAATTGAGAGAGTACAGTTTCAGGGAAAGAATTAGGGAGAAAACAGCAGTGGAAATTCTACATAAAGTAGAGGGACACAGTGGACCTACATGAAGGATGTGGATGCTCACAACTTAGGACCCCAGCTACTGAGAGCCTTTGCACAAGTGTTGAAGGCTGAGGTGAGACCAGACTGCAGCAGCAAAAGCCACTGGCAATAAAGCTGCAGGAAGAACCTAGAGGAAAATCAGCTTGGAGTCCCGTGGGGGATAGTGTACCTGCCAAACTAGAGGAGGAAAAAAAAGGAAGGGCACATTTCTCACTTCCTGATGACTTTCCAATGGTGTCCTTTAAGAAGCTGATAGAGCAGGCACCATTTTGGACATATGTAACAGCTGCACCAGCTCCTTGCCCAGCAACCAGCTGAGTGGAGACTCCTGAGTCTGGTGGGGAAAACTGACAGGGGGCTAGGTGCTCATAACTGTGGGAGGCTTGTGTGCCAGGATTGTGAAAAAAACTGAGGCTGTGTGGGAGGGTTCATGGTGTGGCTGAGACTTTGGGCAGTCACTGTGGAAGGCTCCTCATGCTCAGGGCTCCCTGATTACCTGGTGAGGGACACTGTTGGGGAATCTGAGCTTACACTGAGGACTGCATAGATCCTTTGTGTCATCCTTGGGGCAGAGCAGACAAATATTATACCTATCAGGGACAGCCCTCAGGCACTTGTCTCCTCTGAGGAGAGGAGCTCAGTTGAGCAGAATAAACCTCCCCTCTGATATAAAAAAGAAAATAGAGGAGATTGGCCAAGCCAAACCTGGGTATGTCACTTTATACATGCCCTTCGGCCTAGAGAACTGAACAGAGCTCCCTGGCCACCCCACCACAAACCTCTAGGTAGTCACTGAAAGCAGACACTCCACTAATTTACAGATGAATAGTAAAAAGATAAAAGGTACCATGGCGAAAAAAATAAAAAAGAAACCAATGAGTATCTCCACAAATGCTGAATAACAAACATTATCAATTCAAGAAAGAATAAGGGAACAAAACACTCCAATATTGGATTGTGAAGATGAGATTGAAGAAATGTTAAGAAATGGAATTCAAAAAATTGATCATAAGGTTACCTAGAAATAATCAGAAGCAAATGCATGAACTAATGAAACCTGTACATGACAATAAAGAAAATTTCTCCCATGAAATTGAGATTTTAAAGAGAAATCAAAATGAAGTCTTGGAAATGAAGAATAAAATAGAACAAATAAAAATGCAGTGGAAAGCCTTAACAACACAATCAGTAAACCAGAAGAATGAATGTCCACTTAGAAGGCAAAACACAGGAAATTTTGCAGTCAAATCAAAAACAAGAAGAAATTAGAAAACTAAAAAACACTATTGGGAATCTGCAGGATACTATCAAATGACCCAACATTAGGATTCTAAGAGTTCCTGAAGGTGAGGAGAGAGAAATGATTAGAAAGCATTTTTAGTGAAATAACAGAAAATTTCCCTAATTTGGACAAAAAAAGGGACATCCAAGTACAGGAAGCACATAGAACTCCTATAGACATGACCAGAAAAGATCTCCAACATGACACATTGTAATCAAACTCACAACAGTAAAAACAAGAAGAAAAGATTCTAAAATGTGCACGAGAGAAACACCAGATTATTTTCAGAGGAACTCCAATTAGACTTACAGCGAATTTCACATCATACACCCTAAGGCTAAGAGAGAATGGCGAGATATATTCCAAGTCTTAAGAGAAAAAAACTGTCAACACAGAATACTGTACCCTGCAAAGCTCTCATTTGTGAATGAAGGTGAAATAAAGACCTTCCATAAAAAAGAAACTGAAAGAATTTGTCACCACCTGTCCAACCCTGCAAAAGATGCTTAAGGATGTGCTGTACACAGAAACACAAAAACATCACTATGAAAGAAGGTAAAGGAAGAAAATTTCCCAGTAAAATTTCAAAGGAAATTCAAAGTAAAAAATAGGAATATTTTTCAAAAAATGGCAGGGCAAAGTCATTACTTATCAATAGTCACCTTAAATGTAAATGGTCTCAACTCCCCACTTAAAAGACATAGACTGGCTGAATGGATTGAGAAACCAAACCCAGCTATGTGCTGCCAACAAGAAATACATCTCACCAACAAAGATGCACACAGACTGAAAGTGAAAGGATGGAAAAAGTTATTCCATGCCAATAGAAACCAAAAAGCAAGCTGGTATAGCCAACCTAATATCAGACAAAATAGACTTTAACACAAAAACTGTTAAAAGAGACAAAGAAAGGCACTATGTAATGATTAAGGGATCGATTTAACAGAAAGGTGTAACTATTATGAATGTATATGCACCTAATTACTGGGCACCTGGCTATTTAAAAGAAATGTTAAGGGGTCTAAAGGGAGATGTAGACTCTAATACAATGGTAATGGGGGTTTCAATATCCCACTTTCAGCAATGGGCAGATCAACCTGACGGAAAATCAGCAAGGAAATAGCAGATTTAATCAACAATAGACCAAATGGATCTAACAAATATCTACAGAACCTTTCATCCTACAGTTGTAGAATACACATTCTTCTCACCAGCGCATGAAACTTTCTCTAGGATTGACTACATGCTAGGCCATAAAGCACATCTCAACAAATTTGAAAAAAAAATCAAAATCATACTGTTCATCTTCTCAGAACACAGTGGAGTAAAGCCGGAAATCAGCAACTCAGGAATCTCTAGAGCATATCCAAACTTATGGAGACTGAACGACATGTTCCTTAATAAACAGTGGGTCATAGAAGAAATCAAAGGAGAAATAAAAGAATTTCTTGAAAAAAATGAAGACAACAAAACAACATATTAAAACTTATGGAATACAGCAAAAGCAGTGTTAAGAGGAAAGTTTATAGCAATTGAGGCCTAAACAAGAAATTGGAAAAGCACCAATCAACTGAATTATCAATACATCTCAAGAATCTAGAAAAACAACAACAAACCAAACTCAATCCTAGTAGGATAAAAGAAATAATTAAAATTAGAGAAGAAATCAACAAAACTGAATCCAAAGAACAATAAAAATATTAACAAAATGAAGAGCTGTTTTTTTGAAGAAATAAACAAAATTGAAGCATCATTTGCCCAACGAACCAAAAAAGGACAGAAAAGACCCAATTTAATAAAACTAGAGATGAAAAAATAAATGTAACAACAGACACCACAGAGATAAAAAGAATCATTAGAAATTACTACAAAGAGTTGTGTGTCAACAAACTGGGAAACTGAGAAGAAATGAATAGATTCTTGGGCAAATATAACCTACCTAAATTGAGCCATGAAAACACAGAAAACCTAAACAGACCCATAACCAAGATGGAATTGAAGAAGAAATAAAAACCATCCCAACAAAGAAAAGTCCAAGACCAGATGGCTTCATTCATGAATTCTACCAGACATTTAAAGAAGAACTAACTCCAATTCTTTTCAAGTTATTCAAAATAATTGAGAGGGAATACTCCCAAATTCTTTCCATGAAACCAGCATCACTATAATTCCTAAATCGGAAAGAGATGCAACAGAGAAAGAAAACAGATCAATTTCCCTGATGAACATAGACACAAAAATCTTCTACAAATTCTAGCCAATCAAATCCAAAAACACATCAGAAAGATCTTCCACCAAGACCAACTGGGATTTATTCCTGGTATGCAGGGATGGTTCAACATTCACAAATCAATCAATGTGATAGATCACATTAAATAATTGAAGAACAAAACCCATACATGTATCTCAATAGATGCAAAGAAAGCATCTGATAAATTACAACACCCTTTCATGGTGAAAACTCTAAGAAAATTGGGTATAGAAGGAGCATTCCTTAACCAATCAAAGCAATTTATGAAAAACCCATAGCTGGGTCCTATAGAATGGGGAAAAGTTGGAAGCACTGCCACTGAGATCTGGTACCAGACAAGGATGCTCACTCTCACCATTGCTATTCAGTATAGTCCTGGAAGATTTATCCAGAGCCATTAGGAAAGAAAAAGAAATCAAATGGATACAAATTGGGAAGGAGGAAGTCAAACTATCCCTATTTGCAGATGAAATGATTCTATATGTAGTGGATCCAAAAGACTCCACCAAGAGACTATTGGAGCTCATAGAAGAGTTTGGTAAAGTTAGAAGAATATAAAATCAATACACAAAAATCAATTGCCTTTGTGTACACAGACAATGACAAGGCTGAGAATGAACTTCTAAAGTCAATCCCATTCACAATACCTACCAAAAAAATCAAATTCCTTGAAGTAAATTTAACCAAAGATGTCAAAGGTGTCTACAATGAGAATTACAAAACATTAAAGAAAGAAATAGAAACAGATGCAAAAAAGGGAAAAATCTGCCATGTTCATGAATTGGAAGAATCAATATCATCAAAATGTCCATTCTCCCAAAAGTAATTTACAGATTTAATGTGATATTAATCCAAATACAAGACATTCTTCTCAGATATAGAAAAAATGATGCTTAAATTCATATGGAAATACAGGAAACCTCGAATAGCTAAAGCAGTATTATACAACAAAAACAAAGCTAGAGGCATCCCAATATCAGATTTCAAAACATACTACAAGGCAGTTATAATCAAAACAGCCTGTTACTTGTATAAAAGTAGATGGACTGACCAATGGAACAGAACAGAAACACCAGAAATCAATCCAAACATCTACAAACAACTCATATTTGACCAAGGAGCTAAAGCCTATCTCTGGAGCAAGGACAGTCTCTGCAACAAATGGTGCTGGGAAAACTGGATTACCACATGCAGAAGTGTGAATCAAGACCCCTATTTTACATCTTACACAAAAATCAACTCAAAATGATTTTAAGACTTAAATCTATGACCCAACATCATCAAATTATTAGAGAACATTGGGGAAACCCTGCAAGACATTGGCACAGGCAAAGAGTTCTTGGTAAAGATCCCAGAGGCACAGGCAATAAAAGCCAAAATTAACAACTGGGAGTGCATCAAATTGATAAGTTTCTGTTACACACACACACAAAAAAAATCAGGAAAGTAAAGAAGCAACCAACAGAATGGGAGAATGTATTTGCAAACCATGCAACTGATAAAGAATTAAAAACCAGAATATATGAAGAGATCAAGAAAATCCACAACAATAAAACAAGCAAACCAGTTAAGGAATGGGCAAAGGATTTACACAGACATTTTTCAAAAGAGGAAATCCAAATGGCCAACAGACACATGAAAAAATGCTCAGGATCACTAATGGCCAGGGAAATGCAAATCAAAACCACAATGACACAATGAAGTTTTACCTCACCCCAGTTAGGCTGGCTTTCATACAGAAATCAATAAACAACAAATGCTGGTGAGGATGTGGGGGAAAATGTACCTTAGTCCACTCTTGGTGGGAAGGTAAACTGGTAAAGCCACTATGGAAGTCAGTATGGAGGTGCCTCAGAAATCTGAATATAGACCTACCATATGACCCAGCCATCACACTCTTGGGAATTTACCCAAGGGAAATGAAATCAGTAAATAAAAGGGTTATCTGCATTCCCAGGTTTATCGTAGCTTATTTCACAATAGCTAAGACATGGAATCAGACTGATCGCCCATCAACCAAAACTGGATAAAGAAATTATGGGATATGTACACCATAGAATACTGCACAGCAGTAAAAAAAAGTTGAACAAGTTTTGCAACAAAATGGATAAATCTGAAAAACATCATATTTAGTGAAATAAGCCAATTCCAAAGGGACAAATACCATATGTTCTCCCTGATCTTTGAGAACTAACAGAGCACTTAAATGAAATCTGTAGAAGTGAAATTGACACTTCAGAAGCAATGACTTGAACCTTGAACAGCCCATGTCTTGACTGTGGAGGAACTGTTTTTTTTTTTTCTTCTTCTTCTTCATACTATTTATTGAACTTGTTTCTTAACACAGAGGTAATCATATGTGTGTACAAAATCAATTGAAAATAGATCTCAGTAAAAAATAAGAGTGGTAATAAGAGAGGGAGTAGGAAGTTTGTAACTGTAAAGCTATATAGTTCTGCATACATTCTTATGGACATACTTCTTTTTTTAACTTTTATTTAATAAATATAAATTTCCAAATTACAGCTTATGAATTACAATGGCTTTTTCCCCTCCATAACTTCCCTCCCACCCGCAACCCTCCCAACTCCCACTCCATCTCCAATTCCATTCACATCAAGATTCATTCTGAATTATCTTTATATACAGAAGATCAATTTAGTATATATTAAGCAAAGATTTCAACAGTTTGCACCCACATAGAAGCACAAAGTGAAAAATACTGTTTCAGTACTACTTATAGCATTACTTCACATTGGACAACACATTAAGGACAGATATCCTACATGGGGAGTAAGTGCACAGTGACTCCTGTTGTTGACTTAACAATTGACACTCTTGTTTATGGCGTCAGTTATCTCCCTAGGCTCTTGTCATGAGTTGCCAAGGCTATGGAAGGCTTTTGAGTTTGCAAACATCAATCTTATTTAGACAAGGTCATAGTCAAAGTGCAAGTTCACTCCTCCCTTCAGAGAAATGTACCTCCTTCTTTGATGGCCCGTTCTTTCTACTGGGATATCACTCGCAGAGGTCTTTCATTTAGGTTTTTTTTTTTTTTTTTGGCCAGAGTGTCTTGGCTTTCCATGCCTGAAATACTCTCATGGGCTTTTCAGCAGGATCCCAATGCCTTAAGGGCTGATTCTGAGGCCAGTGTGCTGTTTAGGACATCTGCCATTCTATGAGTCTGTTGTGTATCCCGCTTCCCATGTTGGATCATTCTCTCCCTTTTTGATTCTATCAGTAGTGTTAGCAGACACTAGTCTTGTTTATGTGATCCCTTTGACTCTCAGACCTATCAGTATGATCAATTGTGAACTGAAATTGATCACTTGGACTAGTGAGATGGCATTGGTACATGCCACCTTGATGGTATTGAATTGGAATCCCCTGGCACGTTTCTCCCTCTATCATTTGGGGCAAGTCAGTTTGAGTATGGACATACTTCTAAGGGTACAGTTTAAAAACTTGCCATGGGACCCCAAAATTCCATTAAGCTGGGTGGTAAAAATGTCATCTTAAGCATTAAAGTGATCATATTAAGTGTTCAAGTGAACATTTAGATAGGATTAGGTGTTAAAGTTCGCATATAAAATAGGATCAAGTGTCTCTGAATAACAGATAGAATTATAAAGGAGAGATGTTCCAACATGGGGAGTATTCCCCCAGCAAATTTATAGAATGACAGTTGCTTTAAGTAGCACTCTGACCTCATAATAACCCATGAGAGCACTTCAGACATGGAAAGCCAAGACATTGTTGCAAAAAATTTTCTGCACGAAGGAATTCTGAGAGTGAGACCCCAGCGGAAAGAAGTGGCCATCAAAGAAGGATGTACTTTTGTCTGAAAGGAGGAGAAAACTTCTATATTTCTATGGCCTGTCTAAATACTTCCAGTTTGTGGATTCAAAGGCTTCAATAGCCTAGGAAGCTCATGGCAAGAACCTTTATTGATCACTGACATCATACATAAGAGTGTTAATTGTTAAGTTAACAACAGGGGTCACAGTGCACTAACTTCCCATGCAGGACCTCTGTCCTAAATGAGTTGTATTTTGAGAGTTAACTGTAAAACTTGTTCTCAGTTTTTTTTATGTCTGTGTATGCAAATTGTTGAAAATATTTATGTAGTATAGAGTTGGTTTTCTGTGTATAAAGTTAATTGAAAATGGATCTTAATGAAGAATGGTACTGGTAATGGGAGAGGGGAAGGGAGGAGGAGGCGGAGTGAAAGTGTGGATGGGAGGGCATATGGTGGAAAGGATGACTATAATCCTAAAGTTGTACTTATGAACTGTGTATTCCTGAAATAAAAGGTTTCTTTTGGGAAAAAAATTGCCTCTGAAAATGTCAAAGCCTCAATGACTAGCATAGTGATAATAACTGGTCAAAGAATAATTGAAGTGATTTGATGGAGCAGTTTAATTGGGGCAGCTAGTGATAAATGCATCTCAGAATACCCAAGGGGGACAATCCAGAGTCCAGTTGAAAGATTATAACTGCAATATAAACCTGTAACTATTAAATCTACTCTTTTACTTATTTTTTAAAATATATAACAGTTTTATTAAGATATAATTCGGATATAATTCACTCATTTCAACATACAGGTTGATGGTTTTTAGTATACTCATTGGTCAACTTCAGAATATTTTCTTTACCTGAAAAAGAAATCTATTTCCATTTGTAGCCATTCGCCCCCTGCTCCAAGTTCCCTGGTATAGAGAACCACTAATCTAGATTCTGTTTCTTTGAATTTGCCTATTGTGGAAAGAGGATACTATGAGAGTAATATCCTTACAATCAAAAGGGCTGTGAGGATGACCTCTAGGGAAAATAAAGAGAACTTAATATGTCCCAGTTGGGAGTTTGAAACTCTCATAGAAAAACTAAAGGATAAGAGATGCACATCTGTAAATGCCATTAGAAATGCAAGATTAGGTTGGAATTGTCCTGTTTGACCAAAGCTTCTTAGAACAAGGGACACATAATATTTCCCATGTACTAGATGTTCACAGTGAATAGACAGCCTGAGGACTTCCTGAGTCTTCTCTAACAAGTCACCTAGAGGAGCAGATGGACTCCCAACTGTAAGATCTGAAGTGACCACTGCAACTGTGGAAGCCATGGCAAGTCACCAACAGATATATACCCATTCTTGCAACAGAGCTATAGAAGGCACAGGCCAGCAAGAAACCTTGAAGGAATCCTTAAGGCACTTTACCACGAAAGTAGACAGAATTAAACATAGGCAAACCTCATGGCCCGTGTGCTTTTTTCTTCTAACAGAGGAAACAATTCAATTAAATCCAGGTGAGCCTGAGAGGTATATCAGGGAGCAGGCATAACTAAACAGCCTCAGTAAACTAAGGGGAAAAAATCCTCCAGGGCAGCAAAAATGAGGCATGGGACAGGTTTGCACTGGGATAGTGTGGGTCTCTCTTACTCCAAGCTAAATAGATCACTAAAAGATCAGTTTGTTTAATAAAAGAACAGTTGGAACATACTCAAGTCTCTATGCAATTATTTTCAAAGGTACAATGGAATGCTTCCTATATTGGGCCTTAGAAATCATACATTCAACAGCCTCCCTTTGAGGGCTACATCTTGCTTATCTATAAAACAGTGAAAAAAAAAACACACATTCCTCACATCATTATGAAAAGCCTAGGTAGAACAGTGAATATAAAGATTTTTGCCATTTGTAAGTGGAAATTACATTTTTAGCATTATTGCATTATCATCTCTCAGTACTATAAGGAAAGCACTGTAGTGGTTAGAAAGCATCTTTAAGCATACTGCCCAGGATGGAATATTGGCTTCTCACTGTTGCCTGTGTTATTTTACCTTGGGTAGCTCCTTTCTGTGATCCAAAAAGTAATGGTGATAATGCAATGATCCTCGTAGAGTGATGATAAATATTCAGTGAGCCGGTACAGGAAGCACGTTCCGTAAATGTGAACCAGTTACTTGAATGTGAGTTGGTATTCATGGAGACTGAAGCCACACAGGCACAACTCTTGACTCCAGGCCGTGAAGACCAGCTAGAGAAATGTAGAAAGGGCGACCAGCCAGGATCCTATGTAACTAGTGCCCTCTTGGGATCAAAGAAGAATCAAATTTATTTTTGAAAATTACAGAGAAATTTGAAGAAGAGAATCCCACAAAGAACTATTTATCATGGACCCCAGTGGGAGAACAGAATGCTTTGAGGATCAGCGAGCCAGTTGGATTAGGTTGAAAGTTATTTTTTGGTCTAAGATTATAAATCAGCTGAAGAAAGTCTCGATGTGGTTTTCACAAGGATGGGGAAAGTGGATTTGGTTTGTAGTAAGAAAATGAAAACAAAACTTCAACCACAAAACAGAGTGGGAGAATCCAAATCTGGCATGATGAAACCAAGAATTCTACAGCTTGTTCATAATTCAGTTTCATTCACAGCAGTCAATCCAGCAAGATCTACGGCTGACATAAGTCTCCTTTCTTCCTCCCTGTCTCCCTCTTTTTAAATTTACTGCTGTTTTTCCCTTTGGATCCATCTGTTTTATAATCTGAACAGCATATCTGTGATAGGTTAAGCTACTCTGACACACTTTTTGTTCAGAATCTAATGGGAATTTTCTAATTACTAATAATGTCATGTGAAATTCAGGTTATTTTATTCTTATAGCATAATTTTATTTAATCAACTCTTAGTAGACTTAGCAGTAAATTTCTTTAGAAGAAAAATATTTTCTCATGCTTTGCTACTTCATTGTCCATAATTTTAAATTACTTCATTTTAAATAGTTTTATATTTTTTCCTAAAGGAATTGACCTCTGTCTAATGGATTTATGCAGTGTTTATATAAGTAAAGAACACCTCAGTAAAATTGATTCAATGCATGTACACTACAATTAGAGGAATGTAGCATGACAGGCTGCTGCTATTTTTTAAAAAATCTGTTTTGTGAAAGCATTTTTGGAATTTTGAGTCTTTTCTTTTTTTTGCAGAATAGCTGTCTTCTGTGGCCTGACTATAGATAAAGCACACAGAACACAGAGAAATACTTGTATTCCTTTAAGCTTCTGCTATTTTTTAAGAATACTTTCATTTTCATAGGAGAAAATAGCCTTACATAATTGATCATATTGATAATGTCTGTATTTCAAATATGAACACATTTTCAGGTGGTAATTGTATGTTCCTAATAACTTGCACATCATTGCCCAAGATTATATGGGACAGCATTAAGTTTTGGGGTATCATGAAATTGAAAAGGCTAATATACCATTAAATAAATAACAATGCCTAATAAAATAATTACAGTGCTATATACACATTAAATACTTCTAAATTTCAACTAAATGCATACTTATAATTTGATATAAAAATACAAAAAGAATTCGAAATCCTGTCTCCATGACACTGAGAAGAGCTGAAAACCTGTGAGATTCACAATCCAAACACCCAAGTTTTGGTATTAGCTTATTATATCATATGTCATAACTTGTGGATACATCATCTAATCATTATCATTTGAGTAGATATTTGAACATTGGAAAGCAAAATATGTTTACTGCAGTTTATCTTGAAGACTTAATCAAATGGCATTCCCATAATCATTTTTAAGATGCACATCAATATAAAGAAAAGTATTGTTTTGAAGCCTATTCCAGTGATATAATGTCTTTTCATTAGGAAAAGTAAGATTATTCTAAACCTTTTACATAGATTTGTTATACAGATTTCTGCCCAAAGGACCAAGGAAAACATAATGACCCTTAAATTTTTATTTTTAAAGTTGCAAAATTGTTGGGGCTGGCACTGTGGCATAGCAGGTAAAGTCACCTCTTGCAATCCCTGCAACCCATGCAGGCATGGGATGTTCCTCTTCCTATCCAGCTCCCTGGTAACATACCTGGGAAAGAAGCAGAGGCTGGCCCAAGTGCTTGAGCCCCTACACCCACATGGGTGGGAGACACAAATGAAGCTCCTGGCTCCTGGCTTCAGCCTGGCCAATCCTGGCCACTGAAGCCATCTGGGGAATGAACCAGTAGTTGGAAGACCTATTTCTCTGGCTCTAGTGTATGAAAGTTGTAATGGATTTAAATAATTTGAAGATTCCAAGTATATCATATAGCATGCCCAATGAATTAAGAACATTCATTTCTTAGATTTTTTAGGAACCAAAGTGTACAAACACCCAATGAAAAGATGTTTACATCCTAAGGGAACACCTTAATTGGTGATGGTTAGTAGCGCAAATTAATTCTGAAATCCATCTTAATCAGCCCAGAAACCCACAAGAGTTAAAAGAAAAAACTAATATAGCTAAGATTAATCTAGTAACAAACCCAAAGTTAATGTATTTGGATGAGCTTTCTCAAAAGGAAAACTGCTTTCCTAACCTTTCAGGAAGTTATTATTAATCGAATGACAACATTGTAGAGGTGTTCAAGGCAAATTATTACAGATTCTGAACCAGAATAATATATAGGTTTACATCATAGGTCAGCCTCTTGCCAGAAGTGTAACCTTGGGCAATGTGTCTAATCTCTCTGTGTTCCCATTTCCTTACCTATAGAATGAAGATAGCAGTAATAATACCTTTGTTATGGTCATAATGTTTTCAGGATTAAATGAAGTCAACCATGCAAAGCATTTGGAAAAAGGTATAATATTTATTTTGTTATTTTGTTTTCTCTGGTCACTATGAGATGGTGGTTCTATCTCCTGTTCCAACTTGTTCCCCAGCTCCATTCCCAAAAAGGGTCACATTCACACAGCCACATATCTAGTGCTTTGTATTTTGTATTCTAACTCCTTCTCTTTATTAAAGTGAAGGATTTACCCATTGCCTATGTAGTATATGCTCACTGAACACTCTACCAATACCAATAGAGTGTTTACTACATATGATCCAGTTTATCTTCTCAAATACCTGTGATGCAGTCCTATTTATTATTGTCACTATTATACAAAAGAAGAAAAGGGTGCCCTTAGATTTTAAACAACTTGCCCATGGTCACACATGCTTCATGTGTAAAGCTGAAAGTTGAACACAGGTTGGATGGTTTGGAAATTCAAAACAGTCCTTGCCTGTAGGAAGTGGGAGCAAAGGCAAGACTGGTTGGGATTGGGAAGATAAAACTTAATGGGATGAAAAACGGTCTGCATTTTTATGTCCATGGTGGTTACTAGACACATAGATTTCTCTATACACTTTGTGCAATTCTTTGTCCAACTGTACACTTTAACTATGTGCATTTCATTGTATATAGAAGCTGGTATGCTTCTATAACCCAAAAAAACCTTAATAGTGATCCAAAATAGTTGTTCTTCCTGTTTTATTGTTGCAGTTATGCTGACTCTGTAGTACATATTTACTTGTGTTCTCAAGTATTTTCAATATTTATAGATCTTTCTTACAGCATGGATTTTCCACAGCATCGAACATATGTTTCATTTATTTCCTCTCCAACAGTGCCTAGTTATAAATAAACTCTCAGAGAAAAATGATATGTGAAAAGAGGGGGGACATGTTTCATATTTTTTACATGCATCTTTTTAAAAATTTAATACAATTCTTTTCAGGCTGGCAGTGTGGCAAACCTGGTGGAGCCACTGCCTGCAACATCAGCAGGCCATAGGGGCTCATGTCATCAGCATCCCAGTTCAAGTGTCAGCTGCACTACTTTTAGTCCAGCACTCTGCTCATGGCCCAAGTACTTGGACCCCTGCCACCCACATGTGAGAATCTGAAGAAGCTCCTAGCTTTGGCCTAGCCTAGCCCTGGCCATTGTGTCCATCTGGGAAGTAAACCAGCAGATGGAAGATCTCTCTCTCTCTCTCTCTCTCTCTCTGTCTCTGTGTGTCCCTCTCTCTCTTAGAAATAAATAAATCATTTAAAGAAAAATTATTCTCATTTTACTTAAAAGACAGAGATAGAGATAAATAGATAGCAAAAGTGACAGAGATGTTCTATATGCTAATTTACTCCCAAAATGCCTATAAAAATCAGGGCTGAGCCAGGCAAAAGCCAGGAACCCAGACAGAACTCCACGTGAGTCTTCCACATCCACATGAATGGCAGGAACCCAAGCACTTGAGCCATCATTTGCTGCCTTCCCAAGGTGCACATTAGCAGAGAGCTGGATCAGAAGCACAGTTGCCAGGACTCAAACCAGAGTGTCTGATGTGGGATGCAGGCACCATCATAAGCAACAACCCAACTGCTACACCACAATTCCTAAACCTACTGTAAGAACAGCCGCTCTGTATTCCTCCAAAAGTGACAGGACTGAGATGGATACTTACAACAGTGATTTGAAGACAGATTACTCCCTCTGGTATAGATGGACACTGACCAGGCTATGATCTAGCATGTATCTGTGACATAGTCACTGTGAAATGGTCTAAATAATCTCCCTTGGCCCGTGAAGGCAATTTCCCCTGATATACAATGCCTTCCACCTTCCCTGGTGTGACTCCATTCAGCAACTCCGATTCTTCAGTCAAGTCTCCCATACTAGAATAGCCTTGTATGGTGGTAGAACAAGGAGTTAATGGAAGGGAACGTAGAAGGAAGTGTGGTTCACCTTCCATTGGGGAATATTTGGAGGAAATTTTCGCAAGTTATACTCAGGAGAAAAGTCTCCCATCGCTCATTGTAGACTTGGAAATGTCTGGAAGAATCCCTCACAGAGCAATCAGTGCCAGGTGGCAAGTATGAAATAGGGGATCAGTAGTCCTTTTCTTCCAAAATATTCTAGATAAAGAGCACCTTTGATGGAAATGGGAAGGGTAACACTTTGAGTTATAGCTCTGAATAAGTGCATTATACAATATGTCTGTTCTTGTAAACTGTACCTTTTTTGTGAATCTCAAGTCTTACATAGTATGTTATCCTCCAAATAACAGAAACCAAGATAAAAACATTTAAAGAGGCTGGTCTGCAATGAATGACAATTTTTAGGACTGTCCTAGGTAAGCCACAGCAGCCAACTGTGAAGAAGTTGCTTGTGTATATGGGGTATTCAGACAGAAATTGGGTTCAAGCTATAGTGCTTATTCAAAATATAAAGTGTCAGCATTGCCGCTGTTTTATTTTTATGACATGTCATCTGACAAGAAAATCACATCCTTTCAGCTCACTGATGAATGAGCATTTGAGCCATGCAAATGTATTTTCCATTTGAACTTTATATTTCTTTATTATTTCAAGTAAAATTGGTTTTACTGCCCTCAATATAGGCTACATAGATTTCATTCAGGGGAGAAAACAACCTTTATGTATTCAATGTCAATTTGTATTCTAAAGGAACCAATACATCCCTAAAAGCCTATTATCTTCATAAAAAAGCCAAGAACCTGTTGTGTGCCAGGCATTTAACATCTCTGTTCTGAATTCACTCATAATGTAGTTATGGAGGCACGAAAAATAACAAGAAAAATAATGGTACAAGGCAGCATATGCTACATGTATTCATTTAACTCCTAAAAAACATTTCAGATAAACATTTCTCTTCTACAGAGTATAAAGAAGCATGCTGAGCATTGTGAATGATAAAAAGATGGTTTAGAAAGAACTAAAAGAAAGGTCCCTTGTTTTAAGGAATTTCCAGTTTAGTGAGGAAAATTGTAGAGACTTTGAGTGTAAACACTGACTTAGGGGAAAAAGAAATTCAGTACAATTTAGTGACCCTCAGATAAAAAGAAGAAGACTGATTTTGTTGTGCTGCTTTGAAAATCCTTATGCAATAGTGTGTTAAAGAATTCCTCCCATCTGTCTTAATATGGAGAACAAGCCAAAAGAATAATAACAAGGACAGCGAACATTTATTGAGTACCTATTAGGCACTATGAGAATATTGACACTTTTCACTCCTCTGGGGCTTTATCTCCCACAAGTGCCACATGCTGCTTGCAATTGCCAAGCAGTTGCTCTAAGCAGCCTCTTAATTGCTTTAGGGGCAGAAGATTCTAGAAGAACAGAACACAATGGACATAGCATATTTCTTTCACAAAATCTAAAATCTGCCTCACAAGGTAAGAATAGCAAATTAAAAATTAAAATAAATTTTTGCTAGGGGTAGGTGTTTGATATAGCTGCTATGAAGCTTCATCCCATATCCCAGTGCCTCGGTTTCTCTCCTGACTCTGCTCCTGACTCTAGATTCCTGCCAATGTGTACTCTGGGAGGCAGTAAGCAATGGTTGGGTCCCTACCAACCATATGGGAGACTTTGATCTAATTGCAGGCTCTTGGCTACAGCTTTGCCCTACCCTTAACTGTTGCAGGCTTTTTAAAGCATGAAACATCAGATGTGAGATCTTTGTGTGTCTGCTTCTCTGTCTCCATCTCCCTGAATTTCAAATTAATAAAATAAAAAGGCCGGCGCCGCGGCTCACTAGGTTAATCCTCCACCTGCAGTGCCGGCATACCGGGTTCTAGACCTGGTCAGGGCGCCAGATTCTGTCCCCGTTGCTCCTCCTCCAGTCCAGCTCTCTGCTGTGACGCGGGAGTGCAGTGGAGGATGGCCCAAGTGCTTGGGCCCTTCACCCACATGGGAGAACAGAAGAAGCACCTGTCTCCTGGCTTTGGATCAGTGCGGTACGCCGGCCGCAGCAGCCATTGGGGGGTGAACCAACGGAAAAGGAAGAACTTTCTCTCTGTCTCTCTCTCTCTCACTGTCCACTCTGCCTGTCAAAAAAATAAACAAACGAATAAAAATATCAAAATAAATAATGTTTAAAGATACTTATTCTAAATTTATTAAGGATTTTACAAAACTATGAAAGTTAAGAGGAATACAAGTTTTGGACTGGGGTGATAATGGAATACTTTTGTGATAAACACATTTTAATTGTTCTCCGAATGGTGGATAAGAACAAATTTGGAGTAACGGAGTTCATTCCAAAAACAGTAGTGGGAAAATCTCAGGAATCAGAAAGAAAGAGTCAAGAATTTTTAATAGTTTTACAATAATTTTGAAATCATTCCCTTTCTATGGTGTCTTACATATGGAAGAATATCTCAGCTTCCTTACCTATAAAATGAAAATAAATGTTGAAATATTTTATAAAATTAAATGTAATATCCAGTCAGAAAACTTTCAAGGGACTTGAAAAATAATAGCAGTAAGAAGTTGGTGAAGCCGGCACCGCGGCTCACTAGGCTAATCCTCCACCTTGCGGCTCCGGCACACCGGGTTCTAGTCCCGGTCAGGGTTCTGGATTCTGTCCTGGTTGCCCCTCTTCCAGGCCAGCTCTCTGCTGTGGCCAGGGAGTGCAGTGGAGGATGGCCCAAGTACTTGGGCCTTGCACCCCATGGGAGACCAGGAGAAGTACCTGGCTCCTGCCATCGGATCAGCGCGGTGTGCCGGCAGCCATTGGAGGGTGAACCAAGGGAAAAGGAAGACCTTTCTGTCTCTCTCTCACTGTCCACTCTGCCTGTTAAAAAAAATTAAAAAAAAAAAAAAGTCGGTGAGCAGGTACAGGAATATCAGTTGAAATGTGGGAGAATAGGCTGAAGAGGCAGTTTGAGAATAGATTTAAAGGACTTCCAGAAAGACTGACAAGTTTTCCCTCTAATAGCCCATCTACTTGCTTGTCTATTTAGATCAGTAAATATTTTCAACTGAATAGTCACCTCTTCTAGAATATCTTAATTATTTGAAGTAAAATTGATCATTTCCATTCTATAACATGATTAAACTCTACAAATATTTGTCATAGAATCTGTATCACTGAATTTTACTCTTGTTTACATTTTTGTCTCTCTACCCTGTTTAGTGAGTTTTACTCATAAATTTTCTTATGTTATTTTTATCTCTTACATCTGTATGTAAGATATAAAATTATAATAAATGCTCCTAAATTTCAGCTGCACTATTCAACCAGTTTCTCTGTTGGAACCCCTCATTACCTCTTTTTAAACTGCTAAAGTATCTTAGTCACAAATCTCAAAATGCACAAGTAGGTCTGGTTCAACATGGTGAGCACACACATTATAGCACATGCATGTAGAATTATACTAAAAAATTCTTTCAAATTTTATTAAATCAAACAAAATAAAGAGTAAGAGGGAAGGCATTAGTGCTAAGAGACTTCAACAAATTTGGGGAATATCACAAACAGGTGGATGAGTGCTAACGTTGAAGCAAATAAGTCAAGTCCCTTCTTAGCATACAGGTAGACAGAACAACAGCAGAGGAGGTTGACTCCATCCCTAGGTGATAGCCAAAGAACAAGAGGATTCTAAGACAATGATATGAAAGTATATAAAAGTGACAGTTAGAACTAATTACATGGGAGTTGTTGCAGGTCTCCATAGCGAAGAATTCTCACTCATTACCACATTTCATCTCTCAGGATGGGCAATCACCTGCAAACCTAAAATTACGGTGTTTTTCTCTATATAAGTTGAACAACCTTTCTGAGCAAAATGAGACCTACTTGGAGCAAAGTCTTTATCTTGGCATTAGGTATTACTCCAAATAGTGTCTGGAGTTATATCAGCTCACCCCAAAGACATTGGAGAATGGCAATTCTTATCTATGAAACTTCAATCAACATCTTTATGAAACTCATTTTTTTATTATTTTATTTTATTTTTTTTTTTTTTGGACAGGCAGAGTGGACACTGAGAGAGAGAGACAGAGAGAAAGGTCTTCCTTTGCCGTTGGTTCACCCTCCAATGGCCGCCGCGGCTGGCGCCCTGCGGCCGGTGCACCGCGCTGATCCGATGGCAGGAGCCAGGTACTTCTCCTGGTCTCCCATGGGGTGCAGGGCCCAAACATTGGGCCATCCTCCACTGCACTCCCTGGCCACAGCAGAGAGCTGGCCTGGAAGAGGGGCAACCGGGACAGAATCCGGCGCCCTGACTGGGACTAGAACCAGGTGTGCCGGAGCCGCAAGGTGGAGGATTAGCCTAGTGAGCCACGGCACCGGCCAAAACTCATATTTTAAAGCTTGATTTATTTATCTGAAAATAAAAAAGAGGAAAGCGGAGGGAGAGAGGGAGGGAGATCTTCCATGTGCTGGTTCACTCCCCAAAGGGTTGAAATGATCAGGTTTATGCCAGGCAAAAATCACAAGCCAGGAACTCCATCCAACACTGCCATGTGGGTGGCAGAGACTCAGGTACTTGAGTCATCTTCCGATGCCTTCTTGGAACATTAGCAACAAGCTGGATTGGAAGTGCTGTAGCCAAGTTGGCATTCTGCTAAGGGACTCCTGTGTGGCAAGTGGTGGCAAGTAGCAGTTTAATTCACTGTACCATCATGCCAGCCCCTGACTTCATTCTTAAATATAAATAAACAAAGGGACCGGTTTGGGCTATAGTTAGGGTAACAGGATCTCACATCAGAGTACCCGAGTTCAATATCTAGCCCCATCTCTTGACTCTAGCTTCCTGCTACGCAGACCCTCAGAGGTAATGTTGATAGCACAAATAATTGGGTGCCTTGCACATGGCAAACTTGAATTAAGTTCCTGGCTCCCAGCTTCATCCTGCCCCAGTACTGGCTCTTGTAGGCATTTGAGGAGGTAAACAGCATATGGGAGCTCTCTTTTTGTCTCTATTTATCTCTGCCTCTTGTATACATAAAAAAAATAAATAAATAAACCATCAATGATAAACAGACGTTAGGTCAAATAATGCAACATTATTCTGGAATAAGCAGCTATACCTTACTCATAGAGAAATAAATATCAGACTGGCATAAAACTTCAGAATTCTGGGATATAACACATCCAAAGACTATGAAGCATTACTTTAAAAGTTATAAGAAAATTTATTTTTATTTTTAAATTCTATATACAGAGAAGCTAGTAGAAAACAATAAGACAAAGCAAAACAAACAAAAAAACTGTTCAAACCTCTGGTCCCAGAAAATATACCACTTTGCTTAAGACATTCAAAAATGGTACTTAAACGGGTAAAGAGAGGAGAAAAAGCCTTACACTCTGCCCTTACTCTCCTCTCTTCCAAATCCACCTTGTCCTCCCGGTGGGAAGACTTGCTCATCCACAGCTCCCTATGCCCACCCAAGATGCAGAAGGATTACCTTCCAGAGATGCTGTGATTAGAGTATGTTTTCGTCTCTGAACTAATCCTGTAGGACTTTAAACCCTCAATTCATAAATTATTGGTACTAAGAGGGTGGAAAGTTAATCCAAGTATCTAAGTAAGAGGTGGGGTCTAGTGAAAGTTTCTTAGGTCATTGGAGGAATGCCATTGGAGGGTGGTCATAACAAAGGAGTTGTAATAAATACCTGAATTTGAGCCCAACTTCTCTCTCTGCTTATTGATTTACCATGTGATCCTTCCTATACATTGCCATCCACCAGGGGCACCAGACACCAAACCAATGAAGCAGACTGATTTGGGACTTTTAACTTCCAAAACTGAGCTAAAGAAGCCACTTATCTTTATAAATACCTGATTCAAGCCAGCACCACAGCTCACTAGGCTAATCCTCCACCTGCGGCACTGGTACTCCAGGTTCTAGTCCCAGTCGGGGTGCCAGATTCTGTCCCGGTTACTCCTCTTCCAGTTCCAGTCCAGATCTCTGCTGTGGCCAGGGAAGGCAGTGGAGGTTGGCCCAGGTCCTTGGGCCCTGCACCCGCATGGGAGACCAGGAGGAGGCACCTGACTCCTGGCTTCACATCGGCCCTAGCGCGCCGGCCACAACGCACTGGCCGTGGCGGCCACTTGGGGGGTGAACCAAGGGAAAAGGAAGACCTTTCTCTCTCTCTCTAACTCTGCCTGTCAAAAAATAATAATAATAAATTACCTGACTCAGGTACTTAATTATAGAGATAAAGGCTGGCTAATACAACATATTTCTCCATCAGCTCACCTTTGCAAAGCCTATTAGGAAGCTGCATATGCCTGGCTTCCTAAATGGTCCTATAAGTTCCAACTTGTCCATCCATATCAGTGCTTTTAGGAAAGCTGGCTGGAAACTTTTCTACGATCCTTCTACTCTTGTTTACAAGATCTTATCTCCCTAGTTCCATCCCATAGTTGAATGACTTCTAATTTCTATAAGGAATCATTTATTTAATGATGCTTATAGTGGATCTGCTTCCATAACTCAAAATGGGATGACACAGACCCCTTAGGAAGGAAACATAAGCCAAGCTCACTTTTTGGCTGCACAGTGAACATTATTTACAGTCTCATACTAAAGTAGACACTGCTTATTGATTTCCAAGTTTTAGAATAAATATGGAAAAACATTTGTGGGAGATTAAATTTTGGTAGTAACACTAGATAGAGCTGTCAGAATTTAGAAGCAAAATAGGGTAAAAAAGAAGATTACAATGGCTAATGCCTTCGATTCCACAGTGAAAGATGAAAAATGAAACACACTGTGTGCAGTTGCAGAGTGGATTAATAGAAGAACTTGGGACAGTGAAATAATCATTTGATAGGAGAGGAAGAGGGGAAAGTCCCCGTTATTCATGGTAGAAAATAAACACAAAAAATCCTAAACCTGACAAGTTGAGGAAATAGCATAATAAACATATCTAAATAATATTTTATTATTTTTATTTTTACTGACATCACATTAGTATGATACATTTGTTTGAATTAATGAACCACACCCAGATTGCCCTATTTTTCTAATCCAATCTGCCTTTATCTCTCCCACCCTCTGTTTCTAGTAATCACCATTGTGTTTTCACACTGAGTTCTATTTTTTGCTTTGTTTTTGCTTTTAAATTTCATTTACTTACTTGAGAGGTAGAGTTACAAAGAGGAAGAGACAGAGAGAAAAGTCTTCTACCTGCTGATTCACTCCCCAAATGGCCACAATGGCCAGAGCTGGGCTAATCTGAAGTCAGGAGCCAGGGGTTTCTTCCAGGTCTCCCACCTTGGGTGCAGGGCCCCAAGCACTTGGGCTATCCTTCCACTGCTTTCCCAGGCCATTCACTGAGAACTAGATTGGAAGAGGAGCAGCTGGGATATGAGCCAGCGCCCTTATGGGATGCTGGTGCCACAGGTGGAGGCTTAGACTACTACTCCACAGTGCCAGTCCCTGTTTTTGTTTGTTTTTTAAGCCTCCTCTTTGAAAGCCTTTTCTCCAAATACAATCACATTGGAGGGCAAGGCTTCAACATGCAAATTTGGCATGGAGAGGGGACACAATTCAGTCATAACCGAATGTAAATGGAATTTATCTGTAATCAATAAATGGTTGAATTTTTAAAAATTTTTGAGAAGACTATTTTTAGAGTATAAGACTGAACATGTGAATAAGAAAGGGAATGCTTCCTTCCATTTTAAGCCTGTGTATACCAGTTGATAACTTTATTTGGGTGCACAATTTTTTATTTATTACATAAGTGAACTGTAAAGAGAGAAAATTATCAGCATTGTAATCATTTTTCCCAGTGTGGAACCTCAAAGGGAGCCCACATCCTCCCCTGGCCTCCCAGCTGTCACACAGAGGATGGGAATTTCTGACTTGCTTCAATAGCTAGCAAAAGTTTCCTCCTTTGTCCACTGTCATTAGTATGTTCTCTCTCCTGACTTCTCTTTCAGTGGCCTTACAGCTGGGTTTGCTTTATGTGGATATTCTCATGTTTCCCAAAACAACATGAATTACTTGAGTACTGGAATGCTACCAATTCTCTTCTCAATTCTAGTGGTTTGCACAAAAAAGACCTCATTCATTTATTAGTAAAAAAATGAGGATGAAATCAGGAGTAGAGAAATGAACAATGCTAACATAGGAATTTGTCTAGAATATATTCCCATTTTTCATTTTTCTTTTCCTATTCCAAAGAAAATGTATACATAAAACACAACATATTTCATGTTCAGGCAACTAAATCTAGGGAATGAGCATGGGAGAATGTGTTGTGAGGATGATCTAGAGAGACAAATAACAATGCTAGAGTGTAGAATCCAAAATCAATCATTCACCATTCAGCTGATTCAAATAAATGAACAGGGTGAATGAAAGCAGAGAAGCAGGATCAATGCTGGTAAAATGCAAAATGAAATCAACAATAAACCCTAGGGTCTAGCTAGACTTTAAACAAATCTGATGTATATTTGGCTCCTGGTCAGTTGATTCTGGAAGGCAGAAGGTTCTATGAGTCCTAGGGAAGGGCACAAAGAGATCAAAGGTCTAACCTTTCAGGTCTTGGGGGGATTGCTCTGGGACATTGGATGCCCTATTTATAATGTAGAAATGTCAACTCCATGTTGTTAGGCAATGCTGAATGGGTGTTTGCGGTATTTGCATGCAAAGTACACTGACAGGATGGTCTTGCTATCAATTTCATGTTAATTCTAAATTCATAGTAGGAAAAGATGAGTGCATATTTTATACAGGAGAGGCCTTATTTCAAATTTAAATATTTATGGTATTTGTCAGTTCAGTACACACTGAAGACATTGATCTGACTTCAAAAGTCTTGCATAGAAACTAAACTGACTGCTGAGAACATATTTTCCAGCACAAAGAATAATATTGTGCCATCATTATTTGGTCATTCTCTGGGCACAACACACATTAATTTTATTTGAGTCCATGGCAAAACAATTATTATAGTGTCAAGCTTTTTATAAGTTTGTTATTTAGTGGATATTTATTGAGATCAGCAGTAGGAGTTTTGCGGAAGAAGATTGTGCTTTATAGAAGCTCAGGATCTAGAGCCAAGCAATACCCAAAACACTACAAGCTCATTTAAATAAAGTACCAACAAAGTGTCTCGTCTACCTCAGCATCCTCACTTTTACTATAATTTAAGAAGAATTCAAGAATATATCAGAAAGAGAAAGAAAATCAAAAAATGTTAACCTTTACCTTCCAATTATTGAGCTACAAAAAAGAATGAAAATTCTACCATTTGCATCAAAATGAATGCAACTGAAGGACATCAAGTTGCGTGAAATTAGCCAGTCATAGGAAGACAAATTCCATACAACATGTTCTTTATTTGTGGGAACTAAAATTAAAAAAGAAAAAAAAATCCAAAAAACAAAAACTAAAAAAGAAATTCCTGTGTGTAGCTATATTGCTACAGTTAGAGTCTTGTCAAACTTTGTTTCATACTTTTGTCATACCAATAGTTAAGAATCTTATATCACTATTATGGTCTGTGGTTACTTTAAAAGTTATTGTATATGGGTGAATGCTCATCTTTGCATTTGTTTATTGTTTATAGTCTTTACTTATAGCCCTGGTAAACTAGGATCTTTTTACTCTGTGTTTGTTGAACTGTTTATCTGGTGGAGCATTAAGCATTTGACTGTAATGTTAATTAAAAATAGTAGTTTTCTCAAAAATGAAAGAAAAAGAAAGATTGGAGAGGAGAGGAGAGGAGAGGAGAGGGGAGGGGAGAGGAGAGGAAAGGAGGGGAGAGGAGAGGAGAGGAGGGGAGGGGAGAGGAAGAGAGGGGAGAGGAGATAGAGAGAGAAGGAAGGAAGAAGGGAATACCATTATGTTCTTAGACTTGTATCAATGAACTACACTGAATCTGTCAAAAACTAAAAAGCTAAAAATAAATAAATTTAAGGCCAGCGCTGTGGCTCAATAGGCTAATCCTCTGCCTGCAGCACCGTCACACCGGGTTCTAATCCCGGTTGCTCCTCTTCCTGTCTAGCTGTCTGCTGTGGCCAGGAGTGCAGTGGAAGATGGCCCAAGTGCTTGGGCCCTGCACCTGCATGGGAGACCAGGAGAAAGCACCTGACTCCTGGCTTCAGATCATCGCGGTGTGCGGCCATAGCGGCCATTGAGGGGTGAACCAATGGAATAAAGGAAGACCTTTCTCTCTGTCTGTCTCTCTCACTGTCCACTCTGCCTGTCCAAAAAAAAAAAAAAATTCTGATATCTAATTGGAATTACAGAAATTTTATGCAGGATAGGAAAGGATTAACAGCATTCTTTTTTTGTTGTTGGAAATGTGCAAGGGTTTTATTTCTGCTAATGGGTATAATAAAACTTAAAAACAATGATGACAGAAATAAAAACAAAGCCTGAGTCTCCTAGGGGCAACATATTTTAATGCTAGTTAAAGTTTGGATGTGTTTTGTCTATAAGCAGTTCATATGCTGGAAGCTTGATACACAGGATGGTAGGGTTGAGGCTGTGGAATCTTTAGGTGGATAAGTCATTGGTGGTGCCATCTTCAGAAGAGATAATTGTGGTTTTCCCAGGGTCCTAGTCAATTACTGTAAATGGTAACTTATAAGTCCACTAAGTCATGCTGGTGAGGATGTGGGGAAAAGGGGACACTAATCCACTGTTGGTGGGAATGCAAACTGGTAAAGCCACTATGAAAGTCAATTTGGAGATTCCTCAGAAACCTGAATATACCCCTACCATAAAACTCAGCCACCCCACTCCTTGGAATTTACCCAAAGGAAATTAAATTGGCAAATAAAAGAGCTGTCTGCACCTCAGGGTTTCATGCAGCTCAATTCACAATATCTAAGACTTGGAATCAACCTAAATGCCCATCAACAGAAGACTGGGTAAAGAAATTATGGGCTATATACTCTATAGAAAACTATACAGCAGTAAAAAAAAAAATGAAATCGGTCATTTGCAACAAAATGGAGGAATATGGAAAATATCATGCTGAGTGAAAAAACCAGTCCCAAAAGGACAAATATCATTTGTTCTGCCTGATTGGTGACAACTAACTGAACACCTAAAAGGAAACCTGATGAAGTGAAGTGGACAGTATGAGAAACAATGACTTGATCAGCCCTAGTCCTGACTGTTGAGGAACAATTTACTGAAAAAAAGCCCTTGAGAATTTCACAGGCATGGAAAGCCAAGACACTGTGGCAAAAAAAAAAAAAAAAAAAAAAAAAAAAAAACACAACACCTAAATGAAAGAAAGATCTCTGTGAGTGAGATCCCAGTGGAAAGAACGGGCCATCAAAGAAGGAAGTACCTTTCTCTGAAGGGAGGAGAGAACTTCCACTTTGATTATGGCCTTGTCTAAACAAGATCAGAGTTGGTGAACTTAAGAGGCTTCCACTGGGGGTCGGGGGGGACTAAATGAAAGATCTCCACGAGTGAGATCCCAGTGGAAAGAACGGGTCATCAAAGAAGGAGGTACCTTTCTCTGAAGGGAGGAGAGAACCTCCACTTTGACCATGGCCTTGTCTAAATATGATCAGAGTCGGTGAACTCAGGGGGCTTCCATAGCCTTGGCAGCTCATGACAAGAGCCTCAGGTGATTACTGATGTCATAAACAAAGAGTGTCAGCCGGCCGGTGCCATGGCTCACTTGGCTAATGCTCCGCCTGTGGCGCCAGCACCCTGGGTTCCAGTCTCGGTTGGGGTGCCGAGTACTAGTCCCGGTTGCTCCTCCTCCAGTCCAGCTCTCTGCTGTGGCCCAGGAGGGCAGCGGAGGATGGCCCAAGTGCTTGGGTCCCTGCACCCGCATGGGAGACTGGGAGGAAGTACCCGGCTTCTGGCTTCGGATTGGCACAGCGCTGGCTGTAGCAGCCATTAGGGGAGTGAACCAATGGAAGGAAGACCTTTCTCTCTGTCTTTGTCTCACACTAACTCTGCCTGGCAAAATAAATAAATAAGTAAATAAATAAATAAAATCATCAATTATTAAATCAACAAAAGGAGTCACTGCGCACTTAACTCCCCATGTAGGATCTCTGTGCTTAATGTGTTGTACTATGAGAATTAACAGTAAAACTACTACTAAAACAGTACTCTCTACTTTGTATGTCTGTGAGTACAAACTGTTGAAATCATTACTTGGTATATACTAAGTTTATCTTCTGTATATAAAGATAATTGAAAATGAATCTTGATGAAGAATGGGATGGGAGAGGGAATGGGAGATGGGATGGTTGTGGGTGGGAGGGAGGAAATGGGTGGGGGGAAGCCACTATAATCCAAAAGTTGTACTTTGGAAATTTATATTTATTAAATAAAAGTTAAAAAATAAGTACACTAAGTCTTGCTTCTGAATCTTTCTTGTTTCCTGTGTCACCACATCGTGTCTCCCTATTGCATGCTCCCACCATGATATCATCTGCCTTGCTGTGATGTAACCAGAAAGCCCTCACAAGAGGCTGAAGCAAAGGGGCCATATAATCAAACTTTCTGTTTCCAAAACTATGAACTAAATAAATCTTTCTTTACACGTATCTGCTGGTATTTAGTGATAATAGCAGAACATGTAAGACAATACTATGAGAAGAATGTATTTATATCCCAAATACCCATATTCCTTGGTTTTCCAAATACATAGGAATCTAAAACTTATAGGATATTCTGACTTTCACCCCTTAGCAAGCAAGGCCCTGCGTTAAGAATCTACCACTGATTTGCTTCTCCACTGTCCTACAGAGGGTGATGGTTCATTCAAGGCCCAGTCCACTCTGGGGTGGTGTCACACTTTTTTGGTTTCCTCCATAGCCTGGTTGGAGTCCTTTTAAGGAAGATATTTTCTCTCCCTTGGAGACAAGGTTGTTGGATATCAAAGTATGCATGTCAAATTTATATACTTAAGGTCAACCAAGGTCATCCACACATAAGATAAGTACTTAGGCAGCTGTGCCTGGAAAAATCTCTAATATCAGCTGCACTCTAGACAAAACATTTCCCATCTGGTCCTTCAGCTTTCTACCTTTATCTCTGGTCATCAGTCTAGCCTTATCTGCATTTTTTTATTTGTTTAAGTAGTTTTATTTCAAAGTACTCAGTGCCTTTCCTGAATCTCTAATCTATATGAAAAGTTTCAATAATTTGAACCTAAGTAAGAGTGTTAGGATCTTTATTCCTTTCTCTCAAACAGCTATTGTTTCCTGAGCAAACTTAATCTAGTTCACCACAAATGCACACACATACACACACACACATACACACACACACACATACACACAAGCTTCACAGAACAGGATGCTCCATGAACATCTCAGCAACCTTTTGCTTAATAATCTAAACAATCAGGAGACCCATAGAAATCTAATAAGTTTACCTTCATTTAAGTTAGGAAGTTATAGATACTGAATTGGCTATAATTAACTAACATAATAATTAACCAGTCATATAAATTGATTCCTCAAGAATCTGATAAGTCCAAATTTAAATTCTCAGACTAAAAGAATATACCCCATCAATTACCCTCAACTATTTGTAATTCTCCTTTGGCCAGGTAGACAGATCTATATTCTTAATTTTGATTAAGCTTCTCAATCACATCTCTGCTTCTGGAATTTTTTTCATTTACTACAGTAATGCTATTATTTTATTCTATGTTTTCTCATTTTGTTCCAATTATTTAGACTTAAGAATGTTCCATGTTTTTCCCTTTTGTGTGTGGTAGATTAAATACTGTCACAAATTCTTTTCTGCTTCTCCCATACAGAGGAGGAATCGGATTCTACTTCCCTTGAATGTGGAATGGCCTTCTTTACCTACTAGACCAAGAATGTTTTGCTGAGTCTTCCAAGGCTTGGGTATAAGAAACATCTGACCATTCGTCTTAAAATGCTCACTCTTGGGGAAGCCAACCATGTATGTATAATGACCAACCTCCATGAGACTGACATGCTCTGAGGATTCCTAGGCTAGCCAGGTGGCAGGTAGATGCAAAACAAAAGATTCTCAAACCACTGCCAGCTCTCAGCCACCCCAGAACAAGAATCAGATGTTCACCTAAAAGCCCCAGAAAGTCAAGGACCTAACTGATAACCAGAATAAAAGATTCATTATCTTGTCACAAATATCTAACTCAAATCCATGGTACCTTCATTTCTTGTATGATTGTAACAAGTTACCATAAACTATGAGGTTTAAAGCAACCAAAATGTATGCCCTGATGGTCCTGGGACCATAAATTTTAAAGCATGTCACTGAGATAAAATCAATGCCAACAGGGCCATATTCTCCACCTCTAAAAACTCTAGAGGAGGAACCATTTCTTGTCTCACACAACGCTCCTTGGCAGGTGGTCAAGTTTCTGCTCTCATCTTCACCTTCTCCTCTCTGTAGGTCTATATGAAATGACTCTCTGCCTTTCTTACAAGAACACAAGTAACTGCATTTGGTGCCTATCCATAAAATTCAAGATATCCTTCTCATTGAAAAATCCTTAGCTTGATCACATCTATTGTCCTGTAATATTTTTAGTTTCCAGAGAATAGGGTTAAAATAGTAAAATGATATTTTTCAATACTACCAAATTCATCATGCCCTTTATTTTTATTTATATCATCTATGCCAAAAAACCTTAAACTCCCAACTTACGTTTCCTTCTACTCTGATTTCTGTAATATTCTGGTTCCACCTAGTCACTTCTGTTCCTTTTTTCCCCACTGTACTTCTTCCATAATGGTTCACACTGCCTTCTAGAGTCCACAAATAATTATCAGTTTCTACACAATATTTGATCTTTACTTTGAATATTCCATTTATCTTTCAGCTGTAATGGAAACTTGACCATTAGTAAGAGCCAGGTCTCCTGCAGTCATCTCTAGGGGCCACTGATTTGCTGCCATTGCTATTCCACTGAACTTGGAAGTATTGTAGACAGCTCTTTTATTCCTCTTTTCGATTGAAGTTATTCTCCCTCCTTTTACTCCTGAAACTCCTCTTTGAACCAGCATATCATGTTTCTCTCTACCCTTCATTTTTGCTGACATCTGTGACTTTAAGTTTATTTCTCTTCATTTCTCTAACACTCAACTTGTAAATCTTGGCACTTTAATATGCACTGAGGTAGTCTTTCTAACACACTGGCTTCTTAAGTTTATGAATCTCATCACTTCAATAATTTCAGCTTCTACTCTACATCAGCCATATGTTAATAGTCACCCTTGCCTTTATTAATAATTCCTACCTTTTCACAATCTCAATTGCATGAAATCTCTTATTTCACTATTTTCACTTCCTTTGAGCTCAATCCTACATGAATTTTTCAGTGGCACAAAGACCTCATTTCTGTTGACCTATAATCTTTTCACCCTTACTCTTGATGACCTTTCTCTCCAGTTTAAATTCTATGGTGTATCACTTGCAAATATGCTCTGCTTACTTGAGGCTCTTCCTCTTTCTCCTTCTTCCTTGGTAAAATCAACATTCTCTCTAATTCAGTCCTGAGTAAATGTAACTGTAGACAAATTCGCAAGCACTTAGATTGGCTCTTCAAAAAATTTATTACTGTGACTATTTGGCGTATCCTTAATGCAGCCAAGCAATCAACTGTATGACCCTAACCCCTTAGGGTTAAGCAATTGTTTGTTACCTATTCCCTTCAAACTGGAAAGAACTCCCTTGTGCCATCAGCCAATAATATTACTTTCTCTACAATTCAGAATATAAATGGCACACAGTACAGATTTCTACAAATTGAGATCACCATGATACCCACCAAGCAGTAACAATACCTAGATTCTCTCTTCCTTCCCTGTTGCCATGACCATATGCCCATGTTCCTATCTAAAGTCAATCCCTCCACTTGGTATTCTATACCCTGACCTCTTTCAAGTTACTAAAACCTTTGCTCTCGCAGTTCTCTATTCCCTCTTGTCTTCATCATATTTTCTTTCTCTACTGTATCATCTACCATCATTCACACATGCTGTTAGGTCATTCTAAACAATCATTATCTTGTCTTCTGTTTCCCCAATAACTATAGTTTTATTTCTTAGTTCACCATTTCCAAATAATTCTGCTACAAAATTGACTAATTTTATCAGCTCCAAATTCTCTCTTCCTCTCCTAAGTCCATTGCAGTCATGGCTCAACCCTGCCACCATGTCAACACTGCTCTCATTAATGCCACAAGTGTGCTTCATGTTGTTAAAGAGTAACTTTCTAATCCTCTTACTACTAGTCTATCAGTAAAAGAATCCAATATGGCCTGAAGAGTCTTTGTTCACAGTTTTTCCTATAATGATTGAGAATGCCTAATTTTATCCTCAAAGAATCTTAATTTAGCTTTACTTGTATAGTTACCCTACTTGTTATATATACAGTGTTATACGATTGATGTTTTCATTCCCCAAACAATTTCTTCACTTCACATCTATTCTTTTTGCTTTCCTACTTCCTTCTCGGCCACTTCTGCTGAGTCTCATTTATTGGTCCCTCCTGTTCTTTACAACTTTCTAAACAACAGCATTTGGCTCAGTACTTGGACATGAAACCCTAAAACCTACTTCAAGTAAGTAACCACTGCTGTAATATTTAAAGTAACTACACTGAAAATGAAATAAGTACTTTAGACAATGAGTTACCACATAAGAAGGCATTTCTGCATGATATTTATAAGGTATTTTTGCTTTATAAATGAGACTAAAGCAAAAACAGATTTTAAAAATATGTCAACATTGGCCAGTGCCACGGCTCAATAGGCTAATCCTCCACGTGCAGCGCCGGCACACCGGGTTCTAGTCCTGGTCGGGGCACTGGATTCTGTCCCTGTTGCCCCTCTTCCAGTCCAGCTCTCCGGTATGGCCTGGGAGGGCAATGGAGGATGACCCAAGTCCTTGGGCCCTGCACCCGCATGGGAGACCAGGAAAAGCACCTGGCTCCTGGCTTCGGATCAGCGCAGTGCGCTGGCCACTGCGCGCCGACCGCAGAAGCCATTGGAGGATGAACCAACGGTAAAGGAAGACCTTTCTCTGTCTCTCTTACTGTCCACTCTGCCTGTCAAAAAAAAAAATATATCAACAGATCTGCAGAACTATCCAAAATTACTCCACATTCTTTCTTTCCTATCAACATTCATAAAAATAAAATATTACCAACATAATTTTGGCTAAAAAAGATACTTGGTGTTTGATCAAATGAAAATATAATCTATAGCTTTATCTCTACCAATTCTCCAAGAGTGTAATTATTGATACCAAATTCTACAGCAAGTTTCTTCTCTATGATAATGGGTAAGCAAAAATCTTAAAGGAAGAAAAGGAGAATTATATATGTACATGTAAAATGTAGATCAGTGCTTAGAATATTATATATAATCTGTAACTTCATTCTTTCTACCCAGAGCCTTTCATAAAATGAATAGAAAAATGGTAGAGCATTGATTGCTCCAATTCTAAAGCAAGTCCTTTTTTTCTTTTGTTGATTTTGTTGGTGAAAGACTAAGGGAGCCTTTAGGAGAGAGGCATGTTGGAAAGCAACCCTCAAATATAAATGTAAATTACAACATTCCCACAAATTGTAACATATCATTATCTTGCCCATTCTTTAAAGAAAGAAAAACAAGGCTAATAATCTTCTAGTTACATATTGCAATAGCACAGTTTCAGTTTTTTTATTAGGCTATTATGTTCAGTCATTTATAAATCAAGATGTTTAGAGCCAGGGTGGCCCTCTCCGACCTTTTGGATGCCCCGATGTGAAAGTTGCTTCTCATTATTGGACAACTCTGTTGTCACTAGGCTACTCCTGTAGATCTTTTGCGTAGCTGTTTCTCTGTATCTCAAGTCCTGCTTCATTTTTTACTGCCTTGAGCCAGCTTTTTTCTCACTCAATGACAAATAATTTTCTCACGTTTTTTAATAAAACACAAAATTAGAAGATAAGTGCAATGTTCTTTCCTTCCATAAACACCGCCACCACAGATTGGAATATCATATAGATTCAATATCTTTTAACTTCCAACTATGGTCAGGAAGGCCTGGACTGGATTCTCTATGCATACATTAAACCATTCTTCGGTAGTATGTGATGTGTAGCTAATCTATCTACGTATTCCTTTTATCACATGCTCACTGTCTATTTTTTTGTACATGACCCGATTGTTGAGCTGCATTCTATTGATGCAAAGGAGCCTTATATGCAATTTCCATCCCATTAACTGTTCCAAAGAGATAATCCACATTCTAATGGAGGTGAACAGGAAACCACAGACAGTTCTGAGTCACTGTCTGATCTTTTGTTCAGCTGTCTTTTGACACTTTCTGACATTTCAGCCATCTTTAGAGTTTTTATTGCTTGCCTAAGAAGATCCTGGACAAGTTGTGATTTGCTTGAATAGAGAGGTAGCTGTTGTGTTTCAAATTATTTGTTATAAAAAGAGGTGTTTCAAATAGGATTTCAGTTGCTAATTCAATTATTGGGAATGTAAAATATTTGTGCTTATTTTAACTAGCAGATAAGAACTTAACAGACATGATTAAACATAAGGAATGTGTTAGTATTTAATTTCTTAGCTTTGAAATAAGATTCCTAATTGTATAATTTAATGACTCAATGCTTCGTGTGAACTTGTGTGAGCAAACTATGGTCACCCGCCTAGTGTCTCAGGTCATCTCCAAGTTGATACTTACATCATAGTGTTGTTATAAGGGGAAAATTATTTGTATAGAAAGCTAAAAGCCTGGAACATATAGGCCCATCCAGTGACATTCTATTTATTTTCAGCAAAAAAAAATCTAGGACATGAAACAATAATACTGTCCTTCAGAATTGCAGTGTAGACAGCATTTTAATTGCTGCAAGTAGTATTCTCTGCCATTGTCCTTTCTATTTGACCAGTTTTTATAATGGTATTGATTTATCTTAGGATGAGCAATACTGCTAACCTGAGCATCTGGGCCACCCAGATTGTGACTTTGCAATTGTCTTTGTCCAAATGAGGACTTTTTGGCTTTCAATAAAATGTTCTCCATTTGTATTTTTATCCATATTTCTGATGAAGAACCACTTCCATACAAATGTAGGCAACATTTTATATTGTTCAAAGTAAATTTCTAATCATGCCATCCTACATAGTCTTAAATACAAAATATGTTTGATTACACCTGCATTTTTCTCTCTGAACTAAGAACCTCAAATTGCATAATATGGTAGATCTCATCTAAGTGGTGCAAATAGTCTGCCGACACTACTGCCACTGAGAAATACCTGAATTTATATGCACATACCCTTTATTGTAACAAAAGATAAATTACAGTTTAAATGAGTCCATTCCTAAGTAAATATATTTTATAGTTTTAGAACTCAAATTACTTGTCAAATGTTAGTTTAACAATTCCAAATACATTTAAAGTATATTTGAGAATTAACTCTTTGTGTTGCTGCCAAATTGTCAGTTTTTAGTTCATGACGTCACTAACACCTAAAACTGTGTGGCACATCTGGAGTCAGGATATGGCTGCAAAGAACAGAAGCAAAATAAGCCAATTACAAAGGTAATGCTGAGCTCCCCTTACATTTGAAAAATTAGATCTTTACTAGCACACTTCTGAAATCAGAGAGACCTTGAAGAGCTAAAGCTTTCAAAACAAAAACTGAATATGAAGACATGTAAAGAAGGGAAAGAATGAGAGAACTCCAGGGCTCCCATATGCAGTAAAAGTCAAGATTAAAATGTGTTTTTTAAAAGTTACTTTGAGATTAAGATTTAGAAATTTGGGGTCACACATTTGGTCTGGCAGTTAAGATACCAGATAGGATGCCAGCATCCCATGTCTGAGTTCCTGGGTTTGGTGCCTGTCTCCAGCTCTTGATTTCCTTTATGTACGCTGGAAGGCAGCAGGTGATGGCTTAAGTAATTGGAACCCTGTCCCCCACATGAAAGACCTGGATTGAGTTCTAGCCTTCCAAGTTAGGCCTGGTCCAGCCCTGGCCACTGCACTCATTTCAGAGTGAACCAGCATATGGGAGCTTGCTTTCTCACTCTGTCTGTCTCTCTCTCTCCAATAGAAAAAAAAGGTACAAGTTTTCTATAAGCAAAAATCAATCTTCAAAGATGAAAAAAATATTCCACATATGATTTATTTCTTCACGTATGCAATGTAACTAGTGATGTAAAGACAACGCTTAATATCAGGACAGGTGTTGTGGTGCAGTAGGCTAAGCCACAGCCTCAGATTCCACATACCATGTTGGAGTATCTGGAATTGAACCCTGCCTCTGCTGTTGATCCAGCTTCCTGAGAATGCACATCCTGAGGTAAGCAGATGATGGCTCAAGTACTAGGGTTCCTGCCTCCCATGTGGGAGACCTGGATTGCATTTCTGGCTCCTGCTGTGCCTGGCCAGGTTCCAGCTCTTGTGTGTCTTTGGAAGATGAAACAGAGGATGGAAGATCTCTCTCCTTGCCTTCTTCCCCCTCTCTTGCTCTCTGTCTCCCTTTCTGTGTCATTCTGCCTTTTAAATATTTTTAAATCATTTTAAAAGATTACCATCAAAAGAAGATAATTTCAGAAGTGAAAAGAAACTTAAGTAGATATTTGCCAAATTATTAAAAATTAAACTCACTAGCATAGACTGTGAAAGCTATCAATTCTTCAAGATTCTCTCTCCACGACTTCCCTCCTCCTAACTTATAATGCTGCCCCCATTCACAGCAGTAACACATCCCCGTGCATAGAGTAATGGTCTAAAAGTAATTGATAAGTGGCCAGTCACAATCATTTCTTGGGCTTCCACTTTGGATATTAAAAGAAGAAAATTCTGGGGCCAGCATTGTGGCACAGTGGTTTAAAGCCCCAGCCTGCAGCACCAGCATCCCATATGGGCACCAGTTCGAGTCGTGGTTGCTCCACTTGTAATCTAGCTCCCTGCTGATGAATTTGGGAAAACAGTGGAAGATGGCCCAGGTCCTTGGGCCCTGAACGCATGTGGGAGACCCAGAAGAAGCTCCTTGGTTCCTGGCTTCAGATCTGCTCAGCTTCAGGCATTGAGGCCATTTGGGGAGTGAACCAGCAGATGGAAGACCTCTATGTGTGTGTGTGTGTGTCTACCTCTTTTTGTAACAGTCTTTCAAATAAATAAAATAAATCTTTAAAAAAAGAAAAGTTCTTTCCTCTTGGGTTACAGTCTAAAAAACAATGTGACTTGAACATGTCAGCATGTAGAAGTCACTGATCACAGGTTAAAACTGACCTGCATTAAAAGATAAAGGTAACATAACTTTTTAAAATCTATTGTGGCACCTGAATTCTGCTATGCTGGATGTCAAGTCCTGCACTAGGCTTACAAATGTGAAAATCCAATATTTCCCTTTTGCTTTCTACCACTTTGGTTTAAGTCTCCATTACTTGCAACCAAAAGTTGCTGCCTAATATGTATGTCCTTCAAAAACAGTGTAGACAGCATTTCCATTGCTCCTCTAGGGGATATCTTTCTCTCCCATCAGTTGGATTATGACTGAGCCTTCCATAGGAAAAAAATAAAATGGACTAGCAAGAGAAAAGCATGAAAATGTATGTAATATAAGCTTTGTATGACATGATAAACTTCAGAAATAGATGACTCAACAGAACCTGTAAGCATGTATTTTCATGTATTGCTTAATGAAGAGTATAGAGTCCCAGAACTACGACTGAAGGACAAAACATCTGAAATAATGGTAACAAACTGGGAGACAGCAGACACTTTAGCCTGGCATGTGTGTTCAGATTCTTCTGTGTCTCAGTATTTTCAAACATAATGGTAATTTTTACCTCCATGGAAAGAGCATGTCTCAGGGAAAGGTCATTTTTTAAAGAATTTTTTTATTTCTTTAAAAGCAGAATTACACAAAGAAAGCACGTGTGTGCACACACACGAGAGAGAGAGAGAGAGAGAGAGAGAGAGAGAGAGAGAATCTGCTGATTCATTCCGCAAATGGATGCAACGGCTGGAGCTGGGCTGATCCAAAGTTAGAAAACAAGAGCTTCTTCCAGGTATCCCATGTGGGTGTAGGGCCCTAAGAACTTGGGCCATCTCTACTGCTTTCCCATATACATTAGCAGGGAGCTAGATTCAATCCCATCAAGGTGGCATGTAACAATACCATCTCACTAGTCCCAGTGATCAATTTCTGTTCACAATTGATCATAATGATAGGACTAAGAACCAGGAGTCACTGTGCACTTACTCCTCATGTAGGATCTCTGTCCTTAGTGTGCTGTACATTGAGATTTAATGCTATAACTAGTACTCAAACAGTATTTTTCACTTTATGTTTCTGTATGGGAGCAAACTGTTGAAATCTTTACTTAATGTATGCTAAACTGATCTTCTGCATATAAAGAGAATTGAAAATGAATCTTGATGTGAATGGAAGGGGAGAGGGAGTGGGAAAGGGGAGGGTTGCGGGTGGGAGGGACGTTATGGGGGGAAGCCATTGTAATCCATAAGCTGTACTTTGGAAATTTATATTCATTAAGTAAAAAAATAAATAAAATGGACTAGCCAGGGACTTAAAGAAAAAAAAAAAAACATTCCTTGGGAGCTGGTTTAAGTATTTATTTGAAAGGCAGAGATACAAAGAGTGAGAAGTAGAAATAGAGAGATCTTCCATCTGCTGGTTCACTCTCCAAATGGCCACAATGGCCAAGGCTGGGCTAGGCAGAAGCCAGGAGTCAGGAGCTTCTTTTGAGTCTCCCACGTGAATGCAGAGGGCCATCCTTTGCTGCTTTCCCAGGCCATTAGCAGGAAGCTAGAATGAAAATGGAGCCACCGGGATTTGAACTGGTACCCATACGGGATACTGGCATGGCAGGCTGTAGCTTAACTCACTATGTCACGGTGCTTGCCCCAAGAGAAAGGTCTTATAACTTGCTTCAGGGGTATATACAAGAGAAGATGAGAGTGAGTTTCTTATTTTTGTTGTTTCTCAAATGCCACAGTGCATATCTAGGGGTAGCAAGTCTTGAAGTTCATCACTACACATACAATTTCTTGGTCATTTCTTTTGATTCATATTATAATGTATTGATTTATCCTGAGATGAAAGTGTGTCCTCCCCCCCCCCCCCAGTCTAAGGATACGGTGAAAACTGACGATAATGATTTGTGGATTCCGCAAGGCAACATGCAGGTTGCAGGAGTAAGAGAGAAAGTAACACATGAGGAACTCTGAGTACTGCTGCTTTCTCAAATGCCAAAGTGCCCTGTTCTGGGGTAGCATGTCCAGAATCCCATAAGTATCTTCATTTCATGAGAGTACAAGGACTTTCACAGAAGTGATACAGGATAGTCATTACCTGAAGAAGCAGAGGGAAGAGACAGAGGAAAGATAAATAGCGAATTTTTACTATGTTTATGAAGCTTTCCATGGGAGGGAAATAGTTGATGAAAATATGGCAAAACATGGCCGGCGCCGCGGCTCACTAGGCTAATCCTCCGCCTAGCGGCGCCGGCACACCGGGTTCTAGTCCCGGTCGGGGCGCCGGATTCTGTCCCGGTTGCCCCTCTTCCAGGCCAGCTCTCTGCTGTGGCCTGGGAGTGCAGTGGAGGATGGCCCAGGTGCTTGGGCCCTGCACCCCATGGGAGACCAGGAAAAGCTCCTGGCTCCTGCCATCGGATCAGCGCGGTGCGCCGGCCGCAGCGCGCCGGCCGCAGCAGCCACTGGAGGGTGAACCAACGGCAAAAGGAAGACCTTTCTCTCTGTCTCTCTCTCTCACTGTCCACTCTGCCTGTCAAAAAAAAAAAAAAAAAAAATATGGCAAAACAGAGTCAGCAAAACAGGTTGGCGAGAGACTTACGTGGGTGCCCTCTATATTATCCCTGTGTTATTATTCTCTATACTTTCTTAATGCTTAGAAATGTTTATAACTTTTGCTTAAATTCTTCATTCTTAAACAATGTCACCATTATTTGAATGAACTGATTAACCTTTGTTCTTTTCATTGCTGCTCCATTTGCAGCCCCTACACAATAAGACATGTTTCTTTGTTGGCTATCAAAATTTCAATTAGAATAGGTGCTATTAAAAGTTACTGTCTTTTATCACTCCATCAACTATTATCTGTTTCCCTTCCATTTTTAGAGGGTGATATAGTTCAATAAATACAGGAAAGCTCATTTGACTCTTTTTTTGTGTGTCGGGTTAATCAATACATCATAGGAACCAGAAATCCCAGTGGCTTGAAATGTTAGAGTTTTCTTTGAAAGTATCTGCTTTTAAAATCTAGGTTTGAGCCGAATGCATAATAAGATTAAAAAACCATTGAGGAACTGCTTTAGATGCACATTGCCTAAGGGCAAAAGAGTACTTGGTGGCATGTGACAATTTAGATTTTCTTTGGTGCAAAGGCTCTGTCTTCAATCTTCTGGTATGGCCGAATACTTTAAGATAGTTAGAGCTTATTAACGTCAGCAACTTGACCTTTACCTTAAAACTAGCAAACCAAAACTAAGCCAAACAAACAAAAAAAAAAGGCTAAAGAAAAGTGTTTGTATTCCAGACTTATAGATTCCAGGTAGACAGGAATTGTCTGGCTCCTTCTAGAAGGCTGATTGTTGAGACCATTAAAGCAGATCATTATGAAGAGTGAAGGAGATGGATCACAATTGTGACAGTCAAAGCAACCTACAAAGAAAGAACTGTCATATCCCTAGCACTGAATTACATTATTTAACTATTCAGGATACTTTTATCATCAATTATTTACAAATAAAACAGAATTTTCCCTCCATTATTCCCTTTTCCTATTCTTTCTTCCTTTACTTTCTTTCTGAATCATCCTCATTCCTCTTATCATTCTATTTCCTTAAAACAGAAAGAGAAAATTAGTAGCTCTCTCCAACATTTATTGAGATAATTTGTTCCTTTGAAAGCAGCTAACATTGCACCAACAATGTCTCAAGTGCTCAATAAATGTTGAACAATGTGACTGGATTAAATGTCATTTGTTAAATATGTATAGATTGAAGATGCCAACACTATTAGAATATGCATTGTGCAGTTCATCCTTTAAGATATATTACACAGCTAAAAATCAAAATAAAGAGTCCTGCTTAAGCATACTTAACCCACTGAGCAAATTTTGTCTACAGTCACCTTCAATCACTTTTGAAATTATGCCTTCCAGAACATTGTAACATGTTTCAAAATTAAAATTCTATTATCATAGATGATTATACCTGCTTCAGTGATTAATTTCAGTGATTCATGAAAAGATACACAAAATTATTTACCATATGAATTGCTATGAAGTAGATATATTATAAAATAAAATGAAATTAAATTATAGGTTAATGAATTAATGATATTTACTTGCCTCTAGGAAAGTGGTCAGTCAGCCAAAAATTTTCTGAAAAGGGCTGAGTCTCTCTGCCCATTGTTTAACTTTGCAGTTACAACATGAGAGCAGCTATGGACAATATTAAAGAAAGAGGTGGCTAGATTTGGCCCAGGTGGAAGCTACGATTTTCAGACTGTGCTCTAAGGTAAAGTAGTTTTCATTTCTTAGATTTATTGTGTTTTCTGCTACTGTGCTTTTAAAACTGACGTTTCAATAGCCTTAGCTTGAAGTCAACAATAGTAGTATCTGATATTCCATTAGTTAACATTAATTAATTCTAGGTAATTTTGACTTTGGCGACATAATGGGCTGTACCTTTGAGGATGGCATTTCCTGATAGAAAAGCAGGTTTACTACATAATTGAGCTGAAATATCTTGATAATTCACAGGATTAATTTGCAACAGTCTTTAAATTAGTACAGTAATCAGAAACTAAATTCCTCCAAAAATAATTAAGAGATCTTCCTTATTTGTTTCAGATCTCTATTCAAATATCTCCAATCTCCTAATAGAAACTTGCAATACTCTCTTCTCAGTTTTATTTTTTCCACATTGCTTATCAAACTATATATATATTTTACCACTTAAGTTTTAATGTCTATCTCCTCCCATTTGGAGGCAAATCTACAAAGAGAATGTTTGTGACGTTTAATTCACCATTGTATTCTTGATATCTGTAGCTAGAACATAATAGCAATTTAATGAATAGTTATCACAAAGAGAAATGCTTATAGATAAACATGTTAACACTGATCAAATATAATTATTTAGAAAGCATTCAAAGATAGCATGCTTGATGAAAAAAATAGATTGCACTCAGAAGGCTTGAATTATAGTTTTAGTTTGGGGACTTAAGTTGAAGAACTTCTTACAGGCATGTCATTTCACTCAGCTATTGTCACAGAATATATTCCTTTTGGTGACAGCAAAGCAAAACACTAAGTACCACATTGATAGGAAGGGGAAAAACAGCCTCTAATCTCTGACCATCTACCACCTCCCAGGCCTCCCAAATATTTCTGATATCAAATTCAATCAAAAACAAATCTAGGACAATATTGTATCAAGTTTCTTTTCTAGTCTTCTCTCTTCATAATATAACTAGACACACTGGAAATGATTAAACAGAATCATAAGGACTCTGAAAAGTGGAAAGAGTGTCCTAAAGACTCTAAGAATGACCTAGTGGCTAAACACTGGGTTTCATATCTGATATATCTCAGACAGGGAAATAGAGAGCCATAATGTGTAATCTTCAACAGGGGGGAAAAAAGGAAAGGAAAGCTTTCTTTGGCTAAGTGTTGGGAATGGGAAAGCCCAGCAGACTCTGCGTGAAGACTCAGGCATATTGGCCAAAACAGCGCCACCTGTATGTGAAGTAGTAGCAACAGTGCATCCCAACAAAGCGGACATACCCCACACACGACACCCACAGACAACAGGCAAGTCCTTCCACCCACTCAAAAGAATGGAGGTCCATTCTTTCCCAGCTTTCCACCCACAACAAAAGTTAAAATAGAACCAAGATCTTCCAACTCTCCGAGGGGCAATATTCCACACCTAAGTTGCCTCTTCTGGCCTCTACTCTAGGGCAAAATGTGTCTCAGGTTGATGCCTACCTCCCTGGGAGGAAAAAACAGACACAGAGTGGGAAATTGGATGGTACTGGGTGACAGTAAAACAGGCCAGAAGAGGCCATCTGGACATCTCTCACCCCATCTAACACTGGGTAGCATACATAAGCACATGCTGTCACAGAGACAGCACCAGCAGTGAACCAGCAAGAGCTGAAGTGAACCAAAAGAATGAAGTAGTTTGACTATCATTGTAAAAGTTCAGAAACCTAAATTTTATCAGTACAGAGCCCACAGAAGTAGGCTAGATACTACACATTAATGAAACCTAAACAGAGTGGCTGCCTACTAACACAGATTTAAATATGGTCAAGTGTCTTAATATAATATCCAAAATGTCCAGTATGCAATTGAAATTTACTCATCATATCAAGAACTAATAATGTTGTATCTTGATGAAAGAAAATCTATTGATACCAATACGGAGATGAACCAGATGTTCAAACTATGTAACAAAGATTCAAACAGCTTTAACTACCAATTACATTGCAACAAATGAGAAAAATGGAAAACCAAGCAAAGAAATACATTCTATAGTACTAAAATTCCTCAGAAGTCTGAAAATAGATCTACTATATGACTCAGTCATCCCACTCCTAGGAATTTACCCAAACACAATGTAATCAGCATATCAAAGAATTATTTGTACCTCCATGATTATAGCAGCTCAATTCACAATAGCTAGGATATGGAAATAACCAGATGTCCAGCAACTGATGGATAAATAAAGAAAATGGTATATATACATTATAGAATATAACTCAGCCATACAAACAAAAAAGCAGTCTGCACATTAATGTTTATTGCAGCTCAATTCACAATAGCTAAGACCTGGAACCAACCCAAATGCCCATCAACAGTAGACTGGATTAAGAAATTATGGGACATGTACTGTATAGAATACTATACAGCAGTCAAAAACAGCAAAATCCAGTCATTTGCAACAAGATGGAGGAATTTGGAAAACATCATGCTGAGTGAATTAAGCCAGTCCCAAAGGGACAAATATCATATGTTCTCCCTGATCGGCGACAACTAACTGAGCACCAAAGGGGAAACTTGTTGATGTGAAATAGACACTATGAGAAACAATGACTTGATCAGCTCTTGTCCTGACGGTTGATGTACAATGTAATACTTTATCCATTTTAGTATTTTTTTTTGTTCTAGTACCATTGGTTGAACTCTGTAATTAACACACAATTATTCTTAGGCGATTAAATTTTAACTGAAAAGTGATCACTGTTAGGAATTTGGAAAACATTATGTTGAGTGAAATAAGCCAATCCTAAAGGGACAAATACCACTTGTTCTCCTTGATAGGTGACAACTAACTGAGCACCAAAAAGGAAACCTGTTAAAGTGAAATGAACACTATGAGAAACAGTGACTTGATCAGCCCTCACCCTGACTGTTGATGAGCAGCTTAATATGTTATCCCTCTTAGTATTTTTTTTGTTTGTTCTACTTAATACTTTTGGTTGAATACTGTAATCAATACACAAGTCTTCTTAAGTGCTGAAACTTAACTGAAAAGTGATTGCTGTTAAATATAAGAGTGGGAATAAGAGAGGGAAGAGATGTGCAATTCGGGACATGCTCAAGCTGACTTAGCTCAAACAGCAGAGTTAGAAACATACCAGGGGATTCCAATTCAATCTCATCGAGGTGGCATGTACCAATGCCATCTCATTAGTCCCAGTGATCAATTTCTGTTCACAATTGATCATAATGATAGGACTAAGAACCAAAGGGATCACATAAACAAGATGAGTGTCTGCAAATACTAGCTGATAGAATAAAAAAGGGAGAGAATGATCCAACATGGGAAGTGAGATACACAGCAGACCCATAGAATGGCAAATGTCCTAAACAGCACTCTGGCCTCATAATCAGCCCTTAAGGCATGCAGATCCGGCTGAAATGTCCATGAGAGTATTTCAGGCATGGAAAGCCAAGACACTCTGGGGGAGAAAAAAACCTAAATGAAAGATCTCCATGAGTGAGATCCCAGTGGAAAGAATGGGTCATCAAAGAAGGAGGTACCTTTCTCTGAAGGGAGGAGAGAACTTCCACTTGGACCATGGCCTTGTCTAAAAATTATCAGAGTCCGTGAACTCAGGGGGTTTCCATAGCCTTGGCAACTCATGACAAGAGCCTAGGGTGATTATTGATGCCATAAACAAGAGTGTCAATTTGTTAAGTCAACAACAGGGGGCACTGTGCACTTACTCCTCATGTAGGATCTTTGTCCTTAGTGTGCTGTACATTGAGATCTAATGCTATAACTAGTACTCAAACAGTATTTTTCACTTTATGTTTGTGTGTGGGAGCAAACTGTTGAAATCTTCACTTAATGTATGCTCAACTGATCTTCTGTATATAAAGAGAATCGAAAATGAATCTTGATATGAATGGAAGGGGAGAGGGAGTGGATAAGGGGAGGGTTGCAGGTTGGAGGGACGTTATGGGGGGGAAGCCATTGTAATCAATATTCTGTACTTTGGAAATTTATATTTATTAAATAAAAGTTAAAAAAAATAACTCAGCCATAAAAAAGAATGAATTTATATATTTTGCAACAAAATGGATGCAACTGGAAACAACTATACTGAGTGAAATAAGCCAGTCTCAAGAAGACAAATAGAATATGTTTTCTCTGGTATGTGTTAGTTAACATATAATACCAAAAAAGTATAGGAATGAAATGGAAAGCTTGTGTTTTGATTGTTGTTTTTAACACTTGTTATACTCCTGTGGTACCATAGTCTTTCTTCTTTTTACTTGTTTAATATTGTGGCTAGTGGTTCATCAAGCCTGTGATCATAGAGTAGATTGAAATTATGTTTTTGTAAAAATTAAAGAAAACAAAAATGAAGAAAGGAAGGAAGAGGACTGAAGGAGGGAGGTTAGGGAGGACCATAAGTATGGTTACCTTCTTAGAACTGTGCCTATGGATTACCTGAAATCTGTTCCTTTATATTAATAAAAGTTTTAGAAACAACCATTAGAATAACTGAAAATAAAATGACAAATTTTGAAAAGTTATAGTATAGATTCAATTGCATAGAGGAAACAGAAGCTAAAATCAGTGAATTTGAAAGAAGATGAATAAAACATACTTAATGTGAATTAATAAAAAGAAATAGACTAAAATGAAAACAAGGTGCTGACATTATGGGTTAATCTGCCATCTGTGATGCCAGGATCCCACACGGATGCTGGTTCAAGTCCCAGCTGCTTCACTTTGAATCAGTTCCCTATTAATGTGCCCAAAATTTGGGCCCCTGCCATCCATGGGGGAGATCTGGATGAAACTTCTAGCTTTAGACTTTGACTTGACCCAGCCTGACATTTGGGGAGTGAATCAGCAGATGGAAGATTTCTCTCTCTGTGTGTCCCTCCCTCTCTCTGTGTAACTGTGCTTGTCAAACAAAATAAATCCTTAGAAAAAATAAAATAGGGCATTAGAACACAAAATATACAAATCTTATATTCGTATCATTATAATTTCAGAAGTAGAGTGAAAGGGTTGAAAATCCTTTCTTCTACCTTATGTAAAGCGTATAGTACATTATGATTGTATTTAGAAGACTTAGGCTATGTTCCTTTCCTAGAACTTATCACTATCATGTCACCCCAATATTCATAGAGAACTTTTGCCCTGTGTTATTTACCTGCGTGTGCACATGTGCAACACTCATTCTCTCTGCTCCTTCTGTAGTCCTGTTTACTTCTCTCCCTACTCTTGACTTCTCTGCCTTTTGTGGACAGCTTCTTCACTGTGGCTGCCCTGAAAAGACCATGTGACAGATGTTGGTGACACCACCAGCAGCAGATCGGTCTAGGCACACAGTGGGGCAGAAGGGAAGGAAGCATCTGTTATTCCCCCACAGCTCCACAAATCATGTTTTATTTCTTCATCTCTTTCCTTTTTTATTGCATGATTAATCATTTCTTCATTCTTTCCTTTTATTCTCTTTGAATGCCTTACTTCTCTTCTGATTATTCTTCAAATAACAGCTAGAGGAAGGTCTCTAAACAGAAAGGAAACTTGAATTTGAAGAATGCTTAGAATTCCTGAACAGAATAAGTAGTAAATGTATTAGATTATCCTTCTCAAAGGTTTCTAAAACCGCATCAGATCATTGAAGCAAAATTTAAAACATTATCTGTTGTAATATTGAAGGCATGAGGCATAAATATTTGAAACAATTATATTTTAATAATGGAGAAAGCTAAAGGGATATAGATGGAAGTTTTAATACTTCATTCAAAATAGTAATTGCTGGCAAAAGATGGCTGTGAAAAGTTACATGTACATTGCATAGTATATAGAACAACCATTATGAAAATTATGCAAAATTATATGATAAAAACAAAACAGATGGAATCCTATAAAAGTTTCAAGAACTCACAGAAAGATAAGAAGAGAAAAAAGAGGAACAAAAAAAAGAGAAAACAATTAAGTGGCAAATTTCAAACCTAGCATATTGATAATTATTTTCAATATGCATGCCTGAAATACACTAATTAAAAGAGATTGGCACCAAAGATTAAAAAGCTTAACAAACCTCCATACTGTCTACAAGAAATTCACTTTGATGACAAGGACATAGTATAAAATAAGAATGTAAAATGTTATATTTTGCTATTATTAATCATAAACAAGAAGTATTTATAGAAAAAGTCAATGAAATTAAAATATACTTTTTAAAAATCAGTAAAATTAATAAATATCTATCAAGAATTACAAGGTAAAAGGCAAAAGACACACATAGCAATATTGTAAATGAAATAGGGGTTATCAATATGGATCTTGCACCTATTAAAAGAATAATAGAGGAAACAGCAAACATCTGTAAACTCATAAATTCAATATAGAAGAGTGAATGAGCTGTTTGAAAAAAATACTACAAATATTTTATTAGGATAAAATTGATTACATGAATAATCTTACGGCTGTTAAAAGCATTAATTTGTAATTTAAAAGTTCCACCCAATAAGCCCTCAATCAAAGCTTCAGAGGAATATCTTACCAAGCTTTAGAGCAAATTTAACATTTGTTTCATACAGCATTATTTCAGAACACTTTGCAATTCATTTGATGAAGCTAGTGTTACTTAAAGATAATGCAAAGAAAGGAAACCTACAGACCAATAACTCTTATTAGATATAAAAATTTCAACAAAATGATAGAAACCCAACTTTAACAATACATAGAGAAATGATACTCCATGACTAAATAGACATTATTCTAGAAATACAAAGATTAACATTAAAAAACCAGTTAGTGTGATTTATCTCATCAGAAGAATATATTCATTTCAATAGATATAAAGTATTTGAAAATTCAACATCAGTTCTTGATAAAAATAACTCAAAATAGAATGCATCTTGCTTAATCTGATAAATGGTGTATTAGTTATCTTGTTTCAATAAATAAATAAATATCTGCTACTTAGAAAGAAAGGAGGTTGATTTTGGATCACGATTTGGGAAGTTCACAGTCCAAGATCAGTGTCCCTGTCGTTCCAGCATTTAGTGATGGTGTTCTTGTAGAGTCCTGAGGTGACACAGAGCACCACATGGCAAGGAGGGAACAAATGAGGCAAAGGACCACAGGCTCAGCCAAAAAGCAGAGCATGTGGCCCAGCAGGTTAGTTTCCATTTTGCCTGCATCCTATATCAGAGTACTTGATACAAATCCTGAAAACTCCAATTTCTATTCAGATTTCTGCTAACATGTCTGGGAATTCAGCGAACAGTGGCTCTTGTACTTGGGTTCTTGCCATTCACATGGGATAGCTGGTTGGAGTTCTGGAATCCTGGCTCCTGCCTGGCCCAGCCCCAGTTGTTGTGGACATTTCAGGAATAAACCAATGGATGGAAGATCTCTCTTGTCTATCCTCTGTCTTTCTCTGTGCCACCCTGCCATTCAAATAAATAAATCTTTAAATCTAAAGACACAAAAGCAGAATTGGAGGGGCTGGGTCTAACTTGGCTTTTAAAACCAACACTCTCGCCAGCGCCGCAGCTCAATAGGCTAATCTTCCGCCTGTGGTGCCGGCACACCGGGTTCTAGTCCCGGTCAGGGCGCCGGATTCTGTCCCGCTTGCCCCTCTTCCAGTCCAGTCTCTGCTGTGGCCCGGGAAGGCAGTGGGGGATGGCCCAAGTTCTTGGGCCCTGCACCTGCATGGGAGACCAGAAGCACCTGGCTCCTGGCTTCGGATCAGCGCAGTACGCCAGCCGCAGCGGCCATTGGGGGGTGAACCAACGGTAAAGGAAGACCTTTCTCTCTGTCTCTCTCTCTTACTGTCCACTCTGCCTGTTAAAAAAAATTAATTAAAAAAATAAAAAATAAAAAAAAAACACTCTCATAAGGACTGTCTTCTCAAGGCATGGATTCAATGATGTATGAGCCTTCCACTAGATATACCTCCTAAACACCATAAATTGGATTAAGTTTATACTCTTTAGCTCCTTTGATTTATGGCTTTGGAATTTAAATATCTGTATTTGGGAGATGTATCCTATTCAAACCATAGCAAAAGTCTTATATGAGGGCCGGCACTGTGCCATAGCCTGTAAAGCCGCCACCTGCATTGCTGGTATCCCATATGGGTGCTGGTTCCAGTTCTGGCTGCTCCACTTCTGACTTTGCTCTCTGCTATGCCTAAGAAAGCAGTAAAAAATGGCCCAAGTCCTAGGGCCCCTGCACCCACATGGGAGACCCGGAAGAAGCTCCAGGCTCCTGGCTTTGGATCGGCACAGCTCCAGCCATTGCAGCCATTTGGAGAGTGAACCAGCAGAAGGTCTTCCATTGTCTCTCTCTGCCTCTGCCTCTCTGTAACTCTGCCTTTCAAAAAATAAATAAATCTTATATATAATATAGATTTATTTATATATATATATTTATATTTATATGTATATGCACACACACACATACGTACACATAATTTTTTAAGAGAAGTCTTTAAAAAAAAGTCTTACATGAAAAACCCACAGCTGACACCATACCCAATAGCAAATATGGTGATTTATTGTCAACTTGACTGGACCTTGGGATTCCCAGATCAGGTTAAATAGTTGAGTCTGGAAACAGTTGGCATTTGAATTGGTAAACTAAATAAAACATATGGACCTCCTCCATGGGAAGGGGCATCATGTCATCTATTGAGCACCTGAACAAAACAAAAAGGTGGAAGAAGCTGACTTGGCTCTTCCTTTGCCTAACTCTTTGAGCTGTAACCAATACTGATCTCTTCTTTCCCATGGCACTCCCGATTCTCACTTCTTCAGACACAGGATGGAATCTATACCATCATCTATCCAGCACTCAGGCTATTGCACTATACCACCAGCATTCCTTGTTCTCTACTTTGCAGATAGAAGATCATAGAAGCTCTTAGCTTCCATAATTATGTCAGTTAACTCCTTGTAATAATTTTCACCTATTGGTTCTGTTCCTCCACAGAACTCCTAACTAACAGGATGAAAGATTAAATATTTTCTTCCTAAGATCAGGAACAAAGCAGATATTCTGCTTTATTCTTCCTCCATTCTTATTGACCATAGTGTCGGTCAATTAGTATTGACACGGTACTAAGCCAAGGAAAAGAAATAAAAGTCATCCAAAGGAAGAAACAAAACTGTCCCTATTTGCAGATAACATGTTTCTCCAAACGGAAATGGAGAAAAGATATCCTCTAACAAATTGTCCGAGAAAAATTGAATTTTCATATATACTATTTTAACTTAATATCATATCTTATATACAAATGTAATATCATAAATGTAAAATTTAATATCATAAAATAAAATTATAAAAATTTGGGGAAAATACATGGAAAATCTTTAGGCTTTAAAGTTCAGCAAACATAGTTTTATACTTGAAACCAAAGTACAATAAAAATGACAAATTGGATTTTAACAAAATAAAAACATTTGCTTATTATAAAACCAATTTAAAAGAAAAAGATAAGCAACAAATGTAAAGATTGTATTTTCAAATCATATGTCTAACAAATCGCTAATACGTAGTATAAAGAAGTCTCCAGACTCCACACTTTAAAAAAAAAAAAAAAAAAAAAGGAAAGAAAAAGCAGGGCCCAACATTCAGCACAGCAGTTAAGCCACTGCTTGCGATAGTCCCATTCTATACTCAGTCCTGGGCTGAGTCCTTCTTGTCCTTGATTCCCATTCCTGATAATGGTCACCGTGGGAGGAAGCAGGTCAGGAGTCAAAGAGTTGAGGCCCTTCTTCCCACAAGGGAGACCTGGACTGAGTGCCTGCTTTTGGCCTTGACAAGCTCTGGATATTATAGCCATCTGGGGAGTCAACCAGTGGATGGGAGATAGCTCTCTCTCTCTTCCCCTCCACTCTCCATAATTCCCTCTCTCTCTACCTCTTCCTCTCCATTTTAAATAAATAATATAATAAAAAGAAAAAGAACAAACAGATGAAGGAGAAAATGAGCAAGAGAAAAACAGACATTTCACAAATAGTATATACAGAGGGCAAATAGGCACATGTAAAGAGATTCAATATCACTAGTTGTTAGTTGTTAGCAAAATGCAAATAAAAACCACAAAGATATTTCACTAGGTATTTATCAGAGCAGCTAAAATGAAAAATGAGAAAAAATGTTAATTAAGATTCAAAGAACCTATACCATCCATGCAATCTTGGTAGAAATCATCTTTTTTAAAAATAATAAGAGTAAATCATATTGTCACCTTGGAAAACAAAATACTACTTTCTTATAATGCTGATTATGTTTTTATCATATGATCCAGCAATGGAACTCTTGGGCCTTAATTCCAGAGAAATAGAAATCTATGTTCAAATAAAAAGAAGCTTTGCTATCTGTAATAGCCCAAACCTGGACAGATTCCAGAGATCTTTCAATGACTGAGTTTAATAAGCAGTAGTGCATCAACACCATGAACTACTACTCAAAAAAGAACAAGCTATTGGTACATGCAACAATATGGATATATCTCCAGAAAATTACACAGAGTGAGAAAGCTAATCCCAAAGGCTTACACACTGTAGGATTCCACTTACAGCCATTGTTTTCAACTGATAAAATTATAGAGTAGTGATTGCCAAAGGTTAACCATGAGAGGGGATGAGAAGGGATGTGGGGTTGTAAAATAGCAGGAGGGATTCTTGTGGTGATGGAACCATATTTTATCTTCACCTTGGGGGTGAATACACAAACATACAAGTATGACAAAATGGCATAGAATCGAATACACACAAATATAAATGAATATAAATAAAACTGCAGAAATCTGAAAAAAAAATCAGTGGATTACAACTATGTCAATATTCTGATTGTGCAATAGGACTATCACCTTGCAAGATGGTGTTATTGAGAGACACTGGGTAAAAGGTACACAAAATCTCTGTTTAACTTCATATCCCTGCATGTGAATTTGCACTGATCTTTGAAAAAAAGAAGTTTAACTAGTTAACTTTGGGGACATATTATAGCAATAATATGAAATGGTACATTCCTGTCTCGAATGGGTGTTGTGACACAGCAGGGTAAGCTGCTGATTGAGACACCCATATCCTGTAACACAGTGCCTGGGATTGAGCTTCACTTCTGTTTCAAATCCTGCTTCCTGCTACTGCACACCCTGGGAGGCAGCAGGTGTTGGCTCAAAAACTTGGGTCCCCGTCACCCTTATGGGAGACCTGCATGGAGCTCTGTCCTCCTAGTTTCAACCTAGCCCAGCTCCAAATGTTTATAAGTATTTGCAAAGTGAACCAGCAGATTGGAGATTTCTGTTTCTCTCTTTTTGTCTACCATTTAAATAGATAAATACGCTTATTAAAAAAAAAAAAAAAAAGACTTGGGTTTGAATTTCATTATTTAAAAACAAATTCCCTTCTGAATGTAACATGTTGATAGAGTCAAATAGAACAACAGTCGCATCATTATGAATACTTTTAGTAATGAAAGAGTCAGAATTTGACCATGTTGGGGTTGGCACTGTGGTATAGCAGGTAAAGCCACTATCTGCACTGCCAGCATCCCATATGAGTGCTGGTTCAAGTCCCAATTACTCCACTTCCAATCTAGCTCTCTGCTATGGCCTGGAAAAGCAGTAGAAAATGGTCCAAGTCCTTGGGCCCCTGCACCCACATGGGATACCCAGAAGCTCTTGGCTCCTGGCTCCTGGCTTTGGATCGTTCTAGCTCCAACCATTGCAGCCAGTTGGGGAGTGAACCAGCGGATGGAAGACCTCTCTCTCTCCCCCTCTCTCTGTCTCTCATTCTTCCCCTGTGTAAATCTGACTTTCAAATAAATCAATCTTTCAAAAAAAAAGAATTTGACTATGTTAACATGACTGAAAAAAATTGAGACAGATTTGTATACTCTAGAAAATAATCTATGCAAAACTATGGGATTAAAGTATTCAAAGTTAAGTATGCCACAGCAACTTTTGATAGTAAAAGGAGTCAATGAAAGAGAAACTAGAATTGATGAAATGTACTAGGGACTATACAAATGTTGTCTATTGTCTTAGTTATAAACTAGCCACTGAGACTTCTCCTTCTTCACCTCCAATACACAAAGACATTAAGAATGGATCCAAAATCAAAGCTATTTTTGTGATCACCAGAGATCATTTCAAAACTATTGGCCATTTTTATCATAGGAGGCAAAGAAGTACATGTTTGTGTGACTGCAACAAACTTCCATGTAAAAAGATTCAAAATCTTAGCCGGCGCCGTGGCTCAATAGGCTAATCCTCCACCTTGCGGCGCCGGCACACCGGGTTCTAGTCCCGGTCGGGGCGCCGGATTCTGTCCCGGTTGCCCCTCTTCCAGGCCAGCTCTCTGCTATGGCCAGGGAGTGCAGTGGAGGATGGCCCAGGTGCTTGGGCCCTGCACCCCATGGGAGACCAGGAAAAGCACCTGGCTCCTGGCTCCTGCCAGGATCAGCGCGGTGCGCCGGCTGCAGCGGCGGCCATTGGAGGGTGAACCAACGGCAAAAGGAAGACCTTTCTCTCTGTCTCTCTCTCTCACTGTCCACTCTGCCTGTCAAAAAAAAAAAAAAAAAAAAAAGATTCAAAATCTCTTGGTTAGATTCTTAGATTCTGAGCTTGACAAGGGCAATGAGTTGATTTCAACATGGAGTAATGGCTCCAAGCATTCCAAGGATAGATACTTCTCTAATTCCATGTGCAGTCGTAGGAAGATCTAAATGTCTACTATTGAGTGACGGCTGGCTTTAATTAAGTGAACAAAGAGACATTTAAATGTAATTATTTTTGTGATTTCATGTCAGTGTCTTTACATCATGTACTATGTATGACAACTGGAATGTATAGTGACTTGTTCTTAACTCTTATTTCATGACAGAAAGCTGAAGTCCATTTGTAATTGTTGCCTGTATTTTTAAAAACATTCTTTTCTTTTTTAAACGATTTAATTATTTTACAGAGAAAAAGGGAAACAGGGAGGGATAGAGAGGGAAGGGGAGGGAAGGATAGGGAGAGGGAAAGGGGGGGATTGGGGGAGAGAGGGAGAGAGTGAGCTAGGGAGTACGCATATCTTCCATCCTCTGGTTCATTCCCCATGTGGTCTAACTGTAGGGGCTGGGCTAAGCCAAAATCAGGACCCTGGAATTCCATCCAGATTTTCCATGTGGGTGGCAAGGGACCAAGTACATGGGCCATCATCCTCTGCTTTCCCAGGCAAGTTAGAGAGTTGGATTGAAAGCAAAGAAGTGGGACTCTAATTGGTGCTCCTATGTGGAATGACACACTGGAAGCAACAGCTTAACCTACTGAACCACAGGGCTGGCCCTTGTTTCCTATGTTTCAAAATAGAAATATTATTTGTTGTGACTTTAAATTATTTATGTGATATTGTATGAAATGTTTTATAGGTCATCTTTAACAAAGAAAATATCATTGTGTTTTATTTTCAAATGAATCCTTAAGTAATGTCTATCCAAAAACATATAATCCTTTAAAAATATTATCATTTCTATTATCATAGACATTTAAAAATAATCAACTTTTATCTGAATTTAATTAAATGAGAAACAAATTCATCAGCCCTTTATTTTAAAATGTCTTTGATGTATTCCGAATACATCAAATGATTACTTTTTTCAAAATTTGAAATCATGCAAATGCCTTTCTTTAGAGTATCAGATATTTTACTCTCCTGAAAATTTGCATTGTTAGAAATATATAGCATAAAAAGAATTCAAATGCTATTAAGGTTTTTAAGCTGTCAACTGAATTCTGCACACTACATTTATTCTGTTCCCATTTGCTACCCAGGAAAAGTGCAAAGTCAAATGTGTTCTTACAAAAACCACTCTAAGTTGCATGTAAATGAGACCACTTTTCCTGAGGGTCTATCTTCAATTTGATAGTACAGCTAAGTGCTTGCTTTCACTTAGAATGGACTGAAATATACAAATAGAAATTGAGAGCAATGAGAATGCCATTTTCCAAGATTTTCTCCAGGAATAAAATATTCAAAATAGATTATGCTGTCTCTTTAAAGCAGCTATTTCATTAATTAAACAATTACTTTCTATCAAGAAATACAAATGTTAAGTATTATAACAAATACTTAAGGCAAAAACTGACCAAAAGAAAATAATAATCTGGCAATTTTATTGAATGACACTGCTTTTAAGTGATCCAACACCTTTCACCCTTTGCTTTTTTTTTCTTTTTGTCTGTTTTTCTCCTAATATCATACTGATAACTGCAGAGGGTTTGGAGTCATAGCTGTGGTTATTTATAATTTTCCAAATGGCAGGAGCTTTGTAGACATAATAAGCCTGCTAATTCAGACAAAAAAATTCAGATCATTCTTTCTTCTTTAATTCCGCATTTCAAGACACAGTCCAGGATTATAATACAAGTTTTTTTTTTTTTCAGGTTGTTCTATCAAAATTATCCATATCATAATTATTTTTACAGCAGTGTCCTTCCCAGAATCTCTACTGAATGGGTGGGATTTGGACAAACATGCTTGCAACTTGGTGAAAAGCCTGACTTCTGTTTCCAGACACACCTTAAGTTTATTTATTTATTTATTTATTTGACAGGCAGAGTGGACAGTGAGAGAGAGAGACAGAGAGAAAGGTCTTCCTTTTGCCATTGGTTCACCCTCCAATGGCTGCCGCGGCTGGCGTGCTGTGGCCGGCGCACCACGCTGATCCGATGGCAGGAGCCAGGTACTTCTCCTGGTCTCCCATGGGGTGCAGGGCCCAAGCACTTGGGCCATCCTCCACTGCACTCCCTGGCCACAGCAGAGAGCTGGCCTGGAAGAGGGGCAACCGGGACAGAATCTGGCGCCCTGACTGGGACTAGAACCAGGTGTGCCGGCGCCGCAAGGTGGAGGATTAGCCTAATGAGCTGCGGCGCCGGCCCCACCTTAAGTTTAGATCCCGAATCTTCCTCTAATGTCATAGAATAAATCAGTAAGTCACTCAGGGTATGTTTCTCTGTTTTTATAGAATATGTGTATCTAAATTTATTTTTATTAATATCTCTGCCAATGAATTCAGATGTTTAGGGAAAAACATGGATTGATTCTAAAATTGATATAGAATTGGTATTATGGTTGACTATGAACTTACCTTATCAGAAATAGAACACTCAAATGATAGAGAAACTGATACATATTTTAAATTGCTTACTAAAGATACATTTTTTTTTTTTTTTTGGACAGGCAGAGTTAGACAGTGAGAGAGAGAGAAAGACAGAGAGAAAGGTCTTCCTTCCGTTCGTTCACCCCAAATGGCCACTACAGCTGGCATGCTGCACCAATCCAAAGCCAGGAGCCAGGTGCCTCCGCCCGGTCTCACATGTGGGTGCAGGGCCCAAGCACTTGGGCCATCCTCCACTGCACTCCCTGGCCACAGCAGAGAGCTGGCCTGGAAGAGGGGCAACCGGGACAGAATCCGGCACCCCGACCGGGAGTAGAACTCGGGATGCCAGCGCCGCAAGGCGGAGGATTAGCCAAGTGAGCCAAGGCACCGGCCAAGATACACATTTAATAAGTAGTAATTCTATTAATTCTGATTCAATAAGTGTTTCAAGAGATTAAAATATTCTAATCATTTTTCTTTTACTAAATCCACAAAAATAGAAGACCTTAGCATATTACATTCATCTCTTTTAATGGAAGGTAAAGATAGAGTCTACAAAATGCTAAATTTATTAATGTTTATCTTTAGCCAAAGTGATTAAAATAACTCATTAAATAAAAGAGCTAGGGGTAGAACAGTAATTAAAAACTACATAAAATTGCATAATTTTCCTGAAACTATAAGTATATATCACAAAAAGATGATAATATTTTGTTTAATATAACATTTCATAAACACATATTTTTAAATATACTGGTATCAGAATTCTTTAAGGTTAATCCATTAATCTCTATTTTTTTGTTTCCTTCATTTCTCATCTGAAGATCGAAGTCATTAAATAATTTAGATGCAAACAACTACAAATTAATCTTGACTTCCTCGTTCATAATTTATAATTGCACAGCATCAAGCACATGGCTTTCATACATATAGTAACTGCTCAGTAAATAATTGTTGACTGAAGGTTAAACAAATGTCTACTGGATAATCTAAAAGCTAAATTTCAATAATTCATATTACCTCCTTGCGAAATCTTTGACCTAGATATTTAACAAGCAGAAGAGAAGATTTCCTTTTACAGCAATGCTAAGAAGTGGTAAAATAAAAACATTGTGATCATATCACTTACAGAATTGAGCTCATAATCTCTTAGGGGAATTTATTCTGACACTTAGGAAATCATTCTCTTCTCATTCCACCATTTTTCCCAATGACTCTTATGTATCAACCTTTTCTCACTGCTTTTTCAACTCATAATAATCAAAAATACTTCTTCATGATTTTGGACATCCAGACACACCCTTTCGTGTTGCTGCTATCCAGCAAACTTCTATTTTCTCCTTTTCAGTCATTGAAGACTTTGGAGCAAATTATCAGCCTTTCTATTTCTATTTCTATTTTCTCCTTCAAAGGTTTCTTTTTATGTATGCTATGGTGTGGATATTAGCTTGGATATTCAATGTCCCCCAGAGGTCCATGTTTCCTAACATCTTATGAAAATGGTACTAAGATGGTAACTTCATTGAAGTACAGTGTTTGGAGGTGTGGCTTTAGGGAGGCAACTGAATGAGGTCATTACTGTGGAGCCGCCATGATTAAATCCTTGTGACTTTATGACACCACACTGACCATGATGCACACACACACAGTTTCTTTTGCCATGTGATACTCTGCCCCACCTCAGGGCTCCCAAAGCAAGAACACTAAAACCAGAGAATAAGCCAATAGAGTCTGTCCAATTTTGGACTGTGAATCTCCAAAACCATCAGTTAAAACAAAGTCCTTTTCTATGTAAAGTTGTTTGCCTCGGGCATCTCATAGTAGTAATGAAAAGTTTACCAGTACATTATGCATAGACAATGTGACATATTCACTGCTATACATTGAATACCTGTTCCCACATTCACTCAAATTCATATACTTAAGTTTTAAGCCCTTCTTGTGAGGGTATCTGAAGATAGGCCAGTGAGAACTAATAGGATTCATGCCCTACAGACCTCTCTAGAGAGGTCCCTCACACCTTCTTCTATGGGAGATTATAGGAAAATACTGCTGTCTGTGATCCAGATCATGGACCTTCACAAGGGTCTGAATCTGCTGCTGTGTTTATCTTGGATCATAGCCTCCAGATCTGTGAAAAGTAAATGTTGTTTAATGAGCTACCCAGTTTGTGTCAGTTTTTTTTTTTTTAGCAGCCTGAACAAGACAATTCATCTGTATTATTTATGAATCTTCTTACATTCAGTGGCCTTACCCTTCTTCAGCACCACCAGACCCACGTTCATCTAAAAGCTGTTCTAACTCAAATCTGAAACTCAACAAACTCTGAAGCCCACCTCCCTGACCAACACTCAGTTTGTCTCTCACACTCTCCTAAACACCCGAGTTTCTCCACCTGAGCTTTGACAACATAGGGACAGTTAGTGCCTTGGTGCTTCCATTTTGCCCTCCTCTGTGAGCCTTCTATGAGCTCTACTATGCTGTAAAATTCCATCTCTATCTTGTTCATATTTAGCATAAGCCTCAAAGTTAACGATACAAACTCTAAGCCAAGCTATAAGCCTATGAGCTACAGGTTTCCTTTTGCTTGTTTTGTTTTTTTCTATGCCCTCTTTATGTTCTTCTTCTCCCTCCTCCTCCTCTCTCTTCATCTAAGAAAACTGTAACAAAAGTGACTATGGACTGCTAACGCAATGATGCAGCTCTGGTGATAGGGGTTCCTATACATTCTTGCCCTCCAAACTGAATGCAGCCCTGACAGGATTTCCCAATTCCTTTTTTTTTTTTTTTTTTTTTTGACAGGCAGAGTGGACAGTGAGAGAGAGAGACAGAGAGAAAGGTCTTCCTTTGCCATTGGTTCACCCTCCAATGGCCACTGCGGCCGGCGCGCTGCGGCCGGCGCACTGCGCTGATCCGATGGCAGGAGCCAGGAGCCAGGTGCTTTTCCTGGTCTCCCATGCGCTGATCCGATGGCAGGAGCCAGGAGCCAGGTGCTTTTCCTGGTCTCCCATGGGGTGCAGGGCCCAAGCACCTGGGCCATCCTCCACTGCACTCCCTGGCCACAGCAGAGAGCTGGCCTGGAAGAGGGGCAACCGGGACAGAATCCGGCGCCCCAACCGGGACTAGAACCCGGTGTGCCGGCGCCGCTAGGCGGAGGATTAGCCTAGTGAGCCGCGGCGCCGGCCTAGGATTTCCCAATTCCTAAGACTAGAAACATCATTCCAGTCTTACTGAGTGAGGCATTATTTTCTATGTTGGTTATTAAGTCAGAGGATATGAATTTGTGGATATTGGTAGCAATCGTTACCCTACTAGCCATATGGTGGAATTCTGTATATAAGAGACATGAAACCAGAAATCAAAGGATGCAGAAATAAGAATTGAGAGCCCTGATGATCTTGTATGAGTTCTAAAATCAGCTATATCTAAAACCACTCCCATTTTGTACTTCACTGTTACATGTGCCAATTGTACTAATTAATTAAACTCAAACTAATTGAGTTTCATTATTGATCTTTCAGTGATAGTGACTTCTGGAGCACTAATTGAAAAATGACTTGGTCACTAGTTCTTCTCTAACTTGCTAGCCCACAATGTATATGTCAGTTTGGGCTTCATGGGCCTATTTTACCTCTTTTCTTTTGATATAATACATAATAACGAAGATTCTAAGAGTCAATCTCTCTACCTCTCTCGCTCACACACACACACACACACACACAGTCTATCTCATCTCATCCCTATATTCTTCCTTCTATATACACATCCATAGTAAATACTAAAAGCATATGCTTATATTTCTCAGTTAGGTTACATTCTCTTTAAAGACATGGTTTTACTACTCCAGTATGTCCCAAAGTACAAGAGTATATAATATTCAAAAGCTGTTTCTTTCTATTCAGTTAGCAAAATGACTGAATATTTGTAATGTTTAAGTGAAGTGTTGTAGATGCTAAGAATTTAAAGTAGATTTTATGGGTTTAATTTTGTCCACCCAATATCTTTTTCTCTAGAGAATCATTCATTATCTATTTCATTGTCCAGAGTTAATCTTTTCAAAACATGTGATTCAAGTGGAAGTGATCATCACCTAAAGGACAGGCAAATGACAACAAAGGAGAGGACCCATGACATGAGACCTTTCTGAACCTATCAGAAGACTGCCCTCTTCTCCCACTGGTGCTGCTAGGCTTGAGTTTACCACATGGAGGTAACTGATAGAAAATTGAAGCAAGGCCGAGACAGAGTCAAGAGATAAACATAGAATCAGATCATTTTTCAAACTCTTTAATCCATCCATGCCAGAAACCAGCTTATGCACCGTGGCTTTTACTTCAACTTGCATATCTTTTCTGTTTTCCTTTTTAGTTAAAAAAAACTAAAGAGTCCTAATTAATAAACAGGAACGACAAAATGAGAGAGGTAGAACCTATGCCATCTAGAAAGTGCCAGACACTCCCATGGAGGACAATCACATGCAGAATGTACTATAGTAACCTCTACAGAGCAGCACATAAAATTAACTGAGAGCTAAAAGAATAATTGATTTTTTAGAATAGAGAAACTAGAAGGTGGAAAAAAGTTTGGGGTTCAGAGATAAATACTAAATTGAGTTAATAAAATATGGAGACAGATTTAATAGCAAATTATTTTGTTTTCCTTCAAAATCTCAGTCTGTTTTTACTGAATGGAAGGAATGTACGAATAATAGAGGAACACTATGTTACACAAAGTGATATTCACAATTTCAAGGCAGCTTATTTAGGTCAGTGTTGAAGGTACCAAGGAGACATCAAAGTCAAGTAAATATCTCATAATGAGTTATTGTTTTAAGAGAAACTATTCTTGTCTTACATCAAATTCTTTTGGGAAAAGAAAAGATGCAATGAACAATTTATCTTTGGATAACCTTGCTATATTTCTAAGTTGAAGGATCAGATAGCTTCATAAAATGCACCTAATCAGATTACCTCCAGGAGCTAAACTGTAGACATAGACTGGGTCAAGGATAATCCTCCTAAGTGGCTTCTCTTTGAAGTTTTCTCTTTATAGCTTAAGAAAAGTGTCCCTGCAGAAAATATATAGTGCTCAGTATAAATAGTGACCAAAATAGCCATAGTTAAGGGGGAGGCCTATGTAAGCCTGTCAATTCTCCTAGTTCTAACCTGAACTGTCATCTCTCTCCAATCCCACATCTGCTTTTTCTTCTGCTTTCCATCTCTCAGAAAATGGCACATGCATATGAGGCACTAGAGTTTGAATCCCGGAAATCATCTTAAACTTTCCGTTTCCCTCTGTCTCTGTATTTGCTTGTTGTTTGAGCTTTGCCCATTTCAACATGGGTTCTCAAAAGTAGCATCCTTTTCATTACCCTCTTCTTTCAATTTCTACTTTTATTATCTTAATTATAACATCATCATCTCTCTCCCATATTTAACTCCACTTCCAAAGAGAGAGACCTGCAGAGTCAAAAGCAGATATTTATGATCTAGACTACAGGGTGAAACAGTGATTCACAAACACTCAACAACAAAAAGTTTTGTCCTGAAAGAAAATTGTGGTCAAACTGGAAAAAAAATAAGAGGAAGCTACACTTTGGGGTTGGTTCTAAACTTGAAGGATGATTATAGAAAGGTAGGATTAAAGAGTTGGAAAAGAAGAAAACAAGCAGTGTGTATCCTATGGAGAAGGCACATGTGAGGTGACCTCTCTTATTTTTGAGAGTAGGTGGCATTAACTCATGGTATTATTATATGGATCATGTGCACACACATATTTAAGCCAAACTTACTAGCAAAGTTGTAATAGGATGGACTGACAGAATCTTTGCAATACTCTCCCCATCTCCAGCGAAGTATCCACATTTCCTGAAATTATTTTCCCTTGTTTGTCTCTTCATTATCTCTCTAGTGCTTGAGACTTTTCAGTTGTTTTCTGTTGTCCAGCAACCTTCATAGGTTCTTAGTTGGAACAGAGCACTATCACGAGAGATATATCAGTAAGAAAAAGCAAACATGAGCTTATATATGTATATATTTCCTACATACACATACATGGGAGATAGCCAGCAAATGAGGAATGCTCAAAGTGGTGGCTTTGAACTTCAGCTTAGAAGACATCATCAACAAAGAACAATACACTTTTAGAGAGTTGCCAAGACAAAGAAAAACAATGCTGGGTCTCTGTAGGGATGGTAATGTGGGGAAAGGCAAGTAATTGGAAGATGAAGGCTAGTTAGTAAAGCTTGTTCATATAGATTCCTCTGGTATCACATACAGGCTAATATGTGTCTAATAGTCGTCTTTAGTGATTACCCGTTTTTCTCCCAGGTAAAGGGGATGGTGGAAGGATACCTTCCATCTTTATAAATCTGAGCTCTGCCTTTAGAGAAATAGAGAGCAAAGAGGTTTTGTTTTGCTTTGTTCTGTTTTGTTTTCTGCCTCTGCTTCTTAATTGCTTTCAGCTTGACAACTGTATCCTATTTGGGGGGTAGTATATTCTGGTCTCTGAAAAAAATCCATGATGATGACTGTCAAGAATTTATCTTTATCCCTTGGTGTGAAGGGAATAGAAAAGGCGACCCTGGCAATATCCAAAACATTATGTCAAATAACATCAGTCTGCCTTAGGTTCAGTTACAATCACTCCCTCTAGGATAACAAGATTTAGGAAACACAACTTAACTCAGTTGGCATAGTCTTCCAGCTCCCTTTCACTGGCTACGCAGTGCTGTTGAATTAGCTCTTATTACCCTGCTCCATTTAAATGCCTAATCAAAGCTCCAGTTTTTCTTTTTTCCTCTGGGATTCTATATTGTTTTTATTGGTCCACTCAGGAAAGACCAAGAGGGGGCGTTGAGAGTGATTAATAGGTCCTAAATCAATTCCTACATGTGGCTCTTCAAAACTGACAGAGTCATGATACATTCAGCACTGGAAATCACACCATCAGGACACCAAACAAGCTCACATGGCCCCGCCTAGAGGCCGATTAGCCTCCCTTCTCCATCTTTTGAGAGCAGATGCTCTTGTCAAGGTGTCTGGTAGAATGGCGACTTTGGCAACTGTATCCAAAAGAACTATGAAAGTTTAAGTTCCTCCCTTGCAAGAACTTCCCCCAGATTATTCAGAAGGGTGTGTCAGGTCTTTACTCACCCCTGGGGACAGGGAGACCCTGGCCTTAAAGGAGAGAGAACATGGCTCTGTATCACTAGAAAGACACCATAACGTATGGTTTCCAGCTGTGCTGGGACTACTCCCAATGGAATAAAAAATTCAATTAATCATGTCTGTCTACCCACAGCCCTATTTCAGGCAGAAAGCTCATTGTTCTGGCCACATCTATGTCTGCAGCTGCAGCCAGTGTTTCTGATGGAGCTGTCGTGTTGGCCCATTTTGGAAACTCAGGTTCTACTAACTTGCTTAGGAGTCCACCTCAGCTAGTGTGTTCGGTCACTGCTGCCACACTGGCATAACCCCTCTTACAACTCATCTGGTTTTAATGCAAAGGCATGGGAAGTTCTCCAGGGTGGCAGTGCTGGCCACAAGAGATTATCCAGACTTAGTTGGTACATTCCTCAGTTTCACTACAGGATCCTCAAATTACTATCATTTGTCACTTACAGATGAAGAACAATTTACCTATCTCAAGGAACTCCTCTGTGAAAACCAAAGCTCCCTTACAGCAGACAAACCCAAGTGCGGGAAGCTCCAAAATTGTGTGAGGTGAAGATGTAAAGACGATGATCTCAGAGAAGGCTCTATTTTTTATTGTGTTTCTCATCTTTTTAAAAAATATTTTATTACTATGAATAGAACAGATTACAGGAAAAAAAAAGCCATGATAATGACTGTCAAGAATTTATCTTTATCCTTTGGTGTGAAGGGAATAGAAAAGAAGGCCCTGGCAATATCCGAAACAGTATGTCAAATGCCATCAGTCTGCCTTAGGTTGTTACAATCTTCCCTCCCTCCCCATCCCTTTCTCTCTTTTTTAACTTTTGCAATAACATATTTTTAATTTACATTATAATAGGCTTAATGTTCCAGAAAATAAAGAGGTCAATGAATTAAAAGTGGAAAGACCTGTTCAGCAGGTATAAAGACAATGGCTATAAATAATAATCAAACCCAAGATGTCAATTTCCCTCATGCATGTTAATTCTTTATGCTCTACAAATTGTTACCCAAATATGGACATGAACCAAGCAGGTGTTTGGTGAAAAAAATGGTCCAGGAAATGGGAGGGAGGGAGGTCTTCCTTCTACTGGTTCACTACCCAATTGCCTGCAATGGCTGGAGCTGTGCTGATCCGAAGCCAGGAGCTTCTTCCAGGTCTCCCATGAGGGTGCAGGAACCCAAGGACTTGGGCCATCTTCTGCTTTGCCAGGACAAAGTAGGGAGCTGGATCGGAAGTGGAGCAGCAGGACTTGAACCGGCGTTAGTCTGGGATGCAGGTACTGCAGGCGGTGGCTTTACCTGCTATGCCACAGCACCAGCCCTTAGGCAAGAAACTGAGGAATGTATTAGAGAAGCAACAAAGAAGACATGCTGACTCCAATGGTGTAAAGGAAGAGATGGATGGCAGGAAATTACTATTTCTAATATGACAGTTCAAGGAGGAGCTATTAAATATCATAATCAAGTTATTCATAATTACAGGTCAATATGCATGCATCCAAGTCTTAAATACTATTTTCCCATGCTTATTTCCACATATCCTCTTTTATTTCTATCTCTTGATCTCTCCATCCCTCTTACCTCACTCCCTTTGTAAAAATAAGGTGTACTGGGGCCTGCGCTGTGGCACAGCAGGTTAAAGCCCTGGCCTGTAGTGCTGGCATCCCAGATGGGTGCCGGTTCTAGTCCCAGGTGCTCCTCTTCTGATCCAGCTCTCTGCTATGGCCTGGGAAGCAGCAGAGGACGGCTCAAGTCCTTGGGCCCCTCCATCCACATGGGAGACCCAGGAGAGGCTCCTGGCTCCTGGCTTCAGATCAGCACAGCTCCAGACATTGCAGCCATCTGGGGAATGAACCAACCAATGGAAGACCTTTCTCTCTGTCTCTTCCTCTCTCTGCGACTCTTTCATATATGTAAAATAAATCATAAAAAAAAATTAAAAACAAGGAAACAAGGTGTATTTGTTTGAGAGGCAGAGACAGACATTGAGAGCTCCTATTTACCAGTTCAGCCCCCAAATGCCTAAAATGGCCCTGGCTGGTGCCAGAGTCAGGAGCCTGGAACTTAATCTAGGTCTCCTACTCAAGTGAAAGGAACCCAATTACATGAGCCATCACCACTGCTTCCCGAGGTTTGCAAAGAGGAAAACAGGAGCCAGGGCCCAGAGCCAGAGCTAGGTATTGAACCCAGGCACTGCAATATAGGATGCAGCCATTTTAGCCAGCATATTAGCTGCCAGGCCAAATGCTTGCCCTTACTACCTTTAATGAGGGGGATTTTAACTCTTCTCTGTCTTCCAAATCACAGTGTTGCAGATTATCTTAGTGACTTTATATCTATGGAGTACTCAGTGCCACATTTACTCATAGAATGATAAAAACACTTGGTTCTAATACTGAAACCAGAAGAAAAATGTCCACTTCCTTCGGAGAACTTGTAAGGGGTCTTCAGGTTATGCAAGGGTTAACTGTGTGTGTGTGAAATAGAGGATGATTATATTGGCTGCTGAGTAAACAAAGGAAAGGAGACAGCTCTGCTCTTATTGTAATTGCAAATTTATTTTTTATACTTTCTACAGTTTCTATTTTCCTTTAAACTGCCTTAATCTGTCTTCCTGCTGTGACCTATTTCCAGTAATGCATATTCAGTATAAAAATAGTAGATCAAATCATATCAGAACAGGAGTTACTCATTGTCGAGAAGACACAAGTACTTTTATACAACACTGAAATCAATTCCCTTCTACTAATTATTTAATTTCCATAATACACTGACAGTATTCTGCCATTAAGTGTTCACATTTAAAACTTGTTTTGTAATATTTTAATAGACCTTTTTTTAAACAACACAGTGAAGAAATTTAGCCGCTCTTTTATAGATCAAGCAATTGAGCCACAGAAAGTTAAAATATTGATCCAAAGTCATACAATGAGGTTCTGGTTTTGATTATAATTAGCGTGTCATTTGATCGAACTGATCATTCAGTTCAAATGAGTTTATTGAATGAAAAATTAATCAGTCAAACTGAATATGACCAACTTGATCAACTCATAGAATTGATCATTCCAGATTGCTGTTTTTCATACTAGCCCATTAACCATCACATCAGAATCTCTGCAATGCTATTAATACAAAGAGTTGTCTTTCTTACCCCAAATCTATAGAGTAGAAGTTCCTGGCCCTACAAGATCAGGACTTGGCATTTTCAATAAATATGTCAAATGATTTTTATTCATGGGAAAGTCGGAAAAACACAGTTGTTGGTAGGCAGGGTCAGAAATGTACAATTAGGATGTTTCCTAAACTTCACATATTGGAGAAGCAACATTTTCAGGAGATCTGAGATCCAGACTCAGACAAGAACAAATGCTTGGTGTCACAAAACAGTACAGTGGAGCTTGCTAAATCTGATGCTGGATGCTCTTTCCCTTTAATCTACCTGCCAGAATCTGAAAACGCTCTACTTCTGTTTTAAATATCTAGGAAATCATCCTTGAATGGCTAAATGTATATATCCAGGGAAGAAAATATTAAAATCTGTAAACTACTCAGTTTACTCTGATTCAATTATATAGGAATAACACAAAATGTACACATCAGGGGAGTGCATTGGGCGCACTGTTTAAGATGCTACTTGGGGGCTGGTGCTGTGGCATAGCAGGTAAAGCCACCGCCTGCAGTACCTGCATCCCAGACTAACGCCGGTTCAAGTCCTGCTGCTCCACTTCCGATCCAGCTCCCTACTTTGTCCTGGCAAAGCAGAAGATGGCCCAAGTCCTTGGGTTCCTGCACCCTCATGGGAGACCTGGAAGAAGCTCCTGGCTTCAGATCAGCACAGCTCCAGCCATTGCAGGCAATTGGGTAGTGAACCAGTAGAAGGAAGACCTCCCTCCCTCCCTCCCTTCCCTCCCCGTCTTTCTCTGCCTCTCTTTCTGTGTGTAACTGACTTTCAAATAAATAAACAAATAAATAAATCTTAAAAAAAGAGGCTGCTTGGGATATCTGCTTCCCATTTTGTGTGGTTGGGTTCAAGTCCCAGCTCTGCTCCCAATTCCATCTCCCTATTAATGCGCTGCCTGAAAGGCTGTGGAGGATGGCTCCATAACTTGGCTCCCTGCCATCAATGTGGGAGACCCAGACTGCATGCCAGGTTCCTGACTTGGCCTGGCCCAGCCTTTGTTGTTATGGGTATTTGGGAATCGAAAGAGTAGATGGAAGATCTCTTTGCATATCTGTGTCTCTGTTTTTCAAATAAATAAAAAATATCTTTAAAGGTACACATCAGGTACATATTCCTAAGTATCATCCAACACAATATCCCTAATAATTCAAGAATACTTTTGACATATCTTACTGCTAAGCTATATAAGAGCTGTTAAGAACATCAAGCGTATCAGTAATATGTGCCCTGGTGTTATAACAAAAGTACACATCGGCCGGCGCCGTGGCTCACTAGGCTAATCCTCCGCCTTGCAGCGCCGGCACACCGGGTTCTAGTCCCCATCAGGGCGCTGGATTCTGTCCTGGTTGCCCCTCTTCTAGGCCAGCTCTCTGCTGTGGCCAGGGAGTGCAGTGGAGGATGGCCCAGGTACTTGGTCCCTGCACCCCATGGGAGACCAGGAGAAGCACCTGGCTCCTGCCATTGGATCAGCGTGGTGCGCCGGCCGCAGAGTGCAGGCCATTGGAGGGTGAACTAACGGTAAAGGAAGACCTTACTCTCTGTCTCTCTCTCTCACTGTCCACTCTGCCTGTCAAAAAAAAAAAAAGAAAAAGAAAAGAAAAGTATACATCATACTTCAAACTGTAACCCATTCCATTGCCTTATAGTTCAAATGATTAGGAAATGCTTTGCTATCTGAACCTATTCATGTCACTTATGATTTTCATGATCCTTCTGGTAATAATTGGAAGTTTGAAATTCTCCATCCCCTCTTTAAGTATTTTCACCACAGGCTTACTCCAACCAATGCTGACCAAAAGCAAGGAGTTACATTAACAACCACTGTCACAATCGCAGGTCTGACACTGATTTTGTAAAATAGCTATGATGTTTATTAAGTCCCAGATGAGTCCTAAATTCCTAGGCCATTCATTCAAACCCCTTAAGCTCTGTACTGTGTCTCCCTGTACCTTTGTGTCCTCATTAGAAATCCCAATGGGGCTGGTGCTGTGGCATAGTGGTGCTAGCATCCCATATGGGCCCCTGGCTGCTCCACTTCCAATCCAGCGCCCTGCTACTGTGCCTGGGATAGTAGCAGATGTGGCCCAAGTATTTGGGCCCCTGTACCCATGTGGGAGACCAGGATGAAGCTCCTAGCTCCTAGCTTCTGATCAGCCCAGCTCCAGCCACTGTGGCCATCTGGGGAGTGAACCAGCAGATGAAAGGCTCTCCCTCCCCCTCTCTGTAACTTTGCTTTTCAAATAAATAAAAACATCTTAAAAAAAAAAGTTCTGGGGGCTGGCACTGTGGTGCAGCAGGTTAACGTCCTGCCCTGAAGCACCAGCATCCTGTATGAGTGCCGGTTCTTGTCCCAGCTGCTCCTCTTCTGATCCAGCTCTCTACTGTGGCCTGGGAAAGCAGTAGAAGATTGCCCATGTTCTTGGCCCCTGCACCTGCGTGGGTGACCCGGAGGAAGCTCCTGGCTTCGGATCAGCGCAGCTCCGGCTGTTGCAGCCATCTAGGGAGTGAACCAGCGGATGGAAGACTTCTCTCTCTGTCTCTACCTCTCTCTGTAACTTTGTCTTTCAAATAAAAGAAAAGTTCTGTTGCCTTGAAGTCCCTCTCTCTCTCTCTCCCTCTCCGTCTCCGTCTCCCCTTCCCTCCCTCTCTCTCCCTCTCTTTCTCTGTCTCCTCTATCTTCCCATTACTCAATCACCTAAATTTACCTATATTTACTTCCTTTCATGTCCAGACTTGGCCACACTTGATACAATTCCGTCTTTAATCAATGTAACCATAGTCCTTTTAACCTAGTAAGCAACCACTGACAATTTAAAATGCAACTACCTAATGCAAAAATTGCTTCAATATCCATTCATCACAAAGATTTCTTTGTCTATTCACTTATTCATTCAGTATAATCCTTACTGAGTACTTACTGTACTCATCATTTTCATTTTCAGGAGCTGAGCTGTAATTTTTTTTCAAGGAACACTAATGATAGCATGAACTTCTGCTAATTCTATCCATCACCCACCTTCTCCCACAAACATTACTACAATTATTTCTGATTTCAAAACAGAAATTTATTCCAGTGCAATTGATATATTAAGAAACGATTTAAGCATAACACAAATCTCATGTTTGCTAATGTACAATTTCATACATGAGAAGCACTGAGAGAACAGAGAAAGATTACACCAAGTTGAAATGAGTTGCATGGAAATAAAGAAAATGCACCAATGCACACATACCAAGTGTCTACCAAGGACATCATTGCCCCATGTGCATTGCAAGTGGCACCCATCCTCACCTGGCTCTGCAAACCTTTGTCCAATTTTAGTTCACCTTTCTCCTTCCACTTCATAATGGTTCAAAAACTACAGCTCTTCCAGTCCCCATTTCCACAAGTAAACATCAGGCTTTTCGAAGTAAAATATCTACTATATTGTGATACTCACTCATTTCTTAACTGCTTAATACTTATTAAAGGCTGTTACCATTTTTATCTGATATTGATATTTGTGTGTGTGTCAGTGACAACATTTTTGAGTTTGGTTCTCCTAGACTGACTTTCTCCCTGTGGTTTTAATGGTGTGAGTTTCCATTGCCTGCTGTGCTCCTTAATTGTGTGTCCATTTTATTAGGCAACAATACCCAGGTATCTGAACTAATGCTAATCTAAATATTGTTGCTATGAAGGTATTTTTTAGATGAGATTCATATCTACATCAGTAGACTTTGAGCAAAGTAGATTACCTTCCTTAATGTGTATGGGCCTTAAACAGTACAAGGACAACCTTAAGCAAAAATGGGCTGAGATCCCTAAGGACAGGGAATTCTGTCTCTTGATTTTCTTTGGACTTCACATGCCCCAGCAACCATTGCCAGATCTCTAAACTTCTGGACAACTCCACCAATTTTGGCCTTGCCAGCTTCCAAGTTAGCGTGAGTTAATTTCATAATGTAAGTCTCTCTCCCTGTCTACGTCTACACGCACGTGCACACACACATCCTAAAGATTATGTGTCTCTGAAGAATGCTAATATAGAATACCCTGAGTGATTTGGGGAGCATGTATGTCATATTCAGGGAACTGACCGCACCTCTGAACTCATGATGATTTTCTTGGACATGTTTGAACCCAATTCTTCTGAGTTCTTACAGATCTTTCCTTGCTAGCTCCTCTCCTTTATCATGTAAATTTAAAGCACAAGGGACAGAAACTGGAAAACAGTAAAAAACTGCACTGTAGTCTTATTTTACTTCATAGAAGACTCATGTCTCAAAATAGTGAAGATGTAAATCTTGAAAATATGCTGAATAAAAAGAATTTGACAATCAGTAGAAGGCCAATTTAGGATGATAGTAAAAACTATTTTCATTTTTTTCTTTTAACTTTTTGTTGAGATGCTGTATTTTTAATTTACAGTTCTCACTAGTTTTTGCTGATCACTTGGGTAAATATCAGGGGTATTTCAAAAAGTTCATGTAAAAAGGAATTAAAAGATGATCCTACTTCGGTGCCAAAAATGTGAACTCCATGTATTTAAAGGTTCTTCAGAAGATTTGTGAAAAGACATGCTATGAAAAAACTGAGACATGGATTTCAAAATTCCCTAGTTTACAAATGTGGGAATGTAGCTCCTGTCCCTCTCCATCCAAATAACCTAATTTATGGATTCCTGTTTTCAGCTGAGTTCATTGTTAATGGAAACACCCTACCAGCAGCAGAGTTGACAGGTGTAGTGCCTCCAGGACTTCCACAAACAAAGGCCAACCTAGACAACTAGGAGCCACTGGCGGAGCCTGGAGCAAGAGCCCTGTGTTCTCTGGAGCCAAAGAGATGTCACCAGGGGGCGCTGTTTCAGTGAAGCCGGCCATCCCCAGCAGGGGCTCCACCCCATGTTCCCTTCTGAGGCCTTCAGTCCTCTGACCACCTGGCCAATTTCCTTAATTCTCCCAGTAATTTGATTTGCTCCCGCTGGTGTCATAACGCCATTCTTGATCACTTCTCCAAACCCCTCCTTGAAATATCCTTAATGAGTCAGTCCAAATTCTTTCTGCTTCTTTCTGCCTGGAGTGCATCACCTCCAATGACTCATCTGAGTTGTTAATAGGATAACTTTCTTCATATTTGGGTCAAAAGTGAAGTGTCACATCCTCAGAGGAACAACTTGACCCTGGAAGATGATTTTACTAACCAGGTATGTGCTCATGGTTCACCTGTTTTCCCCTAAGACTGTAATTTTCCCAAGGAGAAAACAATGTCCCCTTCATCTGCATTCTAAACAATCCACACCGTGTTTAGCACATATTAGTACTAAATAAATCTTCATTAAACTGCCCTTTTGATCGAACTAAGATGGTTGTGTCCTCCCTTCACTTGCCCACCAGATCTGAATTCCACAATTAACTGCAGCTTAACTATTGCCCTCACTTTTTAAAAAGGATTTTAGTGCTAACTTCTTCATGAACTTTCCACTGAAAAATTGAAAAAGTTGTAACACAGGGGCCAGTATTGTGGCACAGGGGGTTAGCCTGTCATCTGAAAGGCTGGAATCTCATATGGGTGCCGGTTTGTATCCTGGCCATTCCACTTTTGATCCAGATACCTGTTAATGTCCATGGAAAAGCAGTGGAAGACAGCTCAAGTCTTTGGGCCCCTGCTCCCATATGGAGATGAAGATAGAGTTTCTGGTTCCTGCTTTGGCCTGGCCTAGCCACAGGCACTGAAGTCATCTGGGGAGTGAGCAAGTAGATGGAAGCGCTCTCCCCACCTCTCTCTCTCCCTCTCCCCCTCACCTGTCCCTCCTCCCCCTCCCCGTCTCTTCCCCTTCTCTGTAACTATGCCTTTCAAATAAATAAATAAATATTTTAAAAACAGTTATAACATAAAGGCTATGAAAAATTTACCTGATCATGTACTTCGCCTTTTTAAGTAGTGACAGAGCACTTACTTGTCTTTATAATTTTTCCACTTGTGATGCTATAACAGAGTACCCAAAACTGGGCAATTCTTAAAGAAGAGAAACTTATTTTCTTACTGTTCTGCAGACTGGGAAGTCCAAGATCGAAGCAAGAGAAGTTTCAGTGTTCTGATGAAGGCTGCTGTCTGTTTCCAAGAGTGTACCTTATTGTTGCATACCTTGGAGGGGACGAGCAGCGTTTCCTCACAGGGCAGAAGGAAGGAAAACAGCCCAAAGCTGCTGAAATCCTTTTATAAAGGCCTTCATTCCACTCACGAAGGGGGCCGTCTTTATGGCTCAGTCACTCCTCAAAGACTCCACCTGTTGACACTATCATATTGATAACACCTGAATCTTGGCAAGGACACCTTCAAACCATAAGAAATCCAACTGAGGGAAAAGTTTTATTTTTGTAACCAGTGAAAGAATTCCTGGGAAGAGGAAGGGAAGGCAGCCTTTCTTAAGAAATACAACGACAAATTCATAGTAAGGCAGAGAGTGGCTGGTACCTGGATATCAAGTTGGCAACTGGAGGTCCCAATGAAGAAGGCATCTCCTCTCACTCGATATGGAGAAGATAGAATATTCTTGGGAAAGAAAGAGTGCAAAAGTCAGAAGCAAAAAGAAGAGTTAGCAGAGCTGTGTGTGTGTGTGTGTGTGTGTTGAGAGGTAGGAGGGAAGAGTGAGCAAAGAAGCCATTGTCCTCTAGTATGGAGACATGACATGGAGGAAAAGAGAGTTGTCTGCGATATTTCAGTAAATCATGAGCCCTGCAATGTGAAAATAAAAATAGCATGCTATTGTTTAAATGATTAAGTTGTTATGGAATCTTGTAAATGGATGCTTATGAGGGAAGCTGATATCCTGATAATAAATCAAAATAGTGCATTTCTGTGATGTCCAATAGATGACAATTCAGTTAGAAAAAAGGAAGGAAGGAAGGTAGGAAAGAAAGTAGGTAGGAAAAAAGAAAGGGGGGAGTGAGGAAGGAAGAAATTTGTAAGAAGGAAGGATAGATGCAAATATTTCTCTTTGTGCTTCTTCCATTGTTTTATTAAGACTTACATTTTAACTTAGATGTTTATACCTGATCGAATCCCTGAGTGTTGTCTTATATATGGTTATATTTATTTCCTAGCATCTAATAATTCATGAAAGTAATGTCTTGTCTTCTGTGAGAACTTTATTCTAAATTAAAGGTTTAGTATTTGTTTCCTGAATTCATATGTTAGCATTCACATCTTTGAAATTCTTACTCATATTTAATCACACATTTATGAATTAAAATGTTACCTTTTTTAATCTCCATGAGCCCATGAATCACTCACTACATTGTTTAGGGATGCTTATTGTCATGTTATGTTTTCTGTTTGAAAAATTGGATCATGAGGGTCTAATAGGTACTTCATCTTATCCACTCATCTGGTGAAAGTCTATCTGTTATAAATATTTATTTTCAAATGCCCAGATTTTGAATACTTTAAGGATTTCAGAAAGAAACTATCTCCAAATGCTGAAATGATATGATTATCTTTAGAAATTTCAGAATTAAATACTAGTGTGCACTACTTCCTTGTTATGGATCCACTTTCTGAAAATAATGATCAAGAGATAATGAATATCTACATTACAGGGCTTCAAAAAGTTAATAGAAAAATAGAATTAAAGGATGTGAATTTTCCATGAACTTTTGGAAGCCCACTCATCCATTGAGTACCTACAATTCTAAACCTTTATATAATTATTATAAATCCAACATCATTTAATGACAGAATAACTTCTGAAAACTGCATCATTTGGTGATTTTTTCATCCTGTGAGCATCCTACAAAGTTCAAACCCAGGTAATACAGTTTATTACACAACTAAGCTGTACACAAGAGCTGCCATCCTAAATGCAGCCCATTATTGATTCAAATGGTGTTATGTGGCACATGACTGTGTTGAATGCTTAGAGTAATCGGTGAGATAGGTGATATGGTGTACTGAGATTTACTACTAAGTATACTAAGCACTAAAACAGTGTAAATAACATTGCTAAGGACACACAGCTGGTAAATAGTAATATGGGAAATTAAATTCAGGACTGTTTGACTCCAACTTTCAACCACTACTCTAGCCCCCAAGTCATGCTTAAATTGAACAACCCATCATTGAAATACTTGTGATGATTCACTCTTCAAATAATTTTTTTTAGATTAATTCATCCTAATAAAATAAAAGGCTGAAGTGAGCTTTGCTTTGTGAGTTAGTTTAATGAAGCAATAGCCTCTTGAAAATCCTCCAGGATTTTAAATAAACTCTAGGTCAAAAGCAGACAAATTAGCATAACATTCATATTAATGCCTCTCAGAGTGTGTTACAGAAGAAGTCAAGGCTTTGGAATCCATACAATGCCAAATATATTATTTTCAAAGGGACTTTGGTTACTCATTATGGTGATGGATGACTATGATGAAAATATCAACATATGTCCAAGTCCTCCCTTCAATATTTCTCCCATAAGTATAGCATACCGACATAGACTAAAGATTATTTAATGAGACAGGCAAGGGGATTATTTGCAATAGTTGCAAGTAAATTTGATTTTCAAATCATATAGTATGTCATTCCTTGCAAAATTATCCACTGGATTTATTTGACCTTGCCATTGTTAGAATTAAGAAGTATCTGAACAGACAACAATCAGCTCAATGGTTTTCAGATTATCAACTGCACCTCCTTATGACATAAATGCATATACATAGAGAAAATTTTTAAGAATGAGAAAAAATTTAAGAAGAAGCATTGAACTAATGGATTATATACAACAGATGATCAGTATTCTGCCTAGTAAAAGTGTAGAATTTGTGATCACAGCTACTAAATCTGTTCTTTGGTATTTAATACAGACACCTCAAATATGAGAAAACATGTACATAATAGCCCAATTAATTTAAAAAATATAAGAAAACGTGTTGTAGATCCAGTTTTTTGAAGAGCGTCATGGTCCAGTTGACCCAAACTTCATACAAACGTGGGTTGAGATTGCAGGTGCTACATTGAGCTATCAAGACTTACAGTTAGTAAAGTAATGCACATTTTATATTTACCACACATAGATATATTTTCTTAGTAATTCTTGGCAATGATCAGTTCAAAGGGAATGCAAGCAAAAACTAGAAAGTAGCAGAAGCAGCATTTGCCTGTGATTTTGTGAGAAGTTAAGTTAATAGGCAGTTAGGTCAAGTCCCCATCAGAATGAGAAAAGGGGCAGAGTCCTTTTAAGAGTGGACAAAATGCTTATGATATCTAATTTTTTATCCTGAGAATAGGCTTTAGACAAGGTCAAAATTCCAGCCCACTGATGAGTTTTGTCCTTGTCTCTGATTGGTTGTTTTCTCAGCACTCTGATTTGTTATCCCAGCCTTCTGATTAGGTTTTTTTGTTTTGTTTTGTTTTGTTGTTGTTGTTTGTTTGTTTGTTTGTTTTTTGACAGGCAGAGTGGACAGTGAGAGAGAGACAGAGAGAAAGGTCTTACTTTGCCGTTGGTTTACCCTCCAATGGCCGCCGCGGCCGGCGCGCTGCGGCCGGCACACCACACTGATCCAATGGCAGGAGCCAGGTACTTCTCCTGGTCTCCCATGGGGTGCAGGGCCCAAGTACTTGGGCCATCCTCCACTGCACTCCCTGGCCACAGCAGAGAGCTGGCCTGGAAGAGGGGCAACCAGGACAGAATCCCGCGCCCGGATGGGGACTAGAACCCGGTGTGCTGGCACCACAAGGCGGAAGATTAGCCTAGTGAGCTGCGGCGCCGGCCCTGATTAGGTTTTATCCTAGCACTGATTGGTTGTTAGCTGTTGTTTTGTTTCTCCCCTGATTGGCTAAATCTAGATAGTTATTTTTGTGTCCAAAGAACCAGCACTGGCAAACTTCAAAGGCAACTCTTCCTTTGAGCACCCCCTGCCCAAGTGGCTTCTCAAATAAATCTTGTTTTGCTCACTGTCCCTGTCTGCATGGAAATTCTTCTTCAACATGAGGCAAGGAGGAAGATTGCCTGCATTATCCCATAACAACTTCAGAGTGAGTACACTTGAACGATTCAGTGATGCTGCTTTTTCTGTAGAAATTTTACCATTAGTGTTTGCAGGGCTGGCCTATTATAAATGTTCCAGATATTTAGTCCTCTATTCAGAGTCTGTTGATTACTTTTCTGGATTCTTTATTGATAACAAACTCTAATTCCTAATTGGAATTTCGATTTTCAATCTCTTAGTTTTCTACTATAAATATTCTGGGATATTGCATTCAGAGAATTTTCAACATATCTCCAAATGGAACTCTTGATTTATAATCCCAGTCATAACAGAGAGTGATCAGAAAGTCTCTTGAAACTCCAAACTAATCTTGGAATAATTAATTAGAGTAGGAGGCGTGGTTGGAAAAGCCATCTAGCGCTTGGGTTGGGGTTGGTGCCTTTCTACATCTAACTTGTAATCACAGAGAATTTACATTCCCTCACTTAACCCCAGCCATATGCAAAGAATGTCTCATTCTGATAAAAATGACAACTCTTTTTCCAGAACAGGCCTTAGTGCTAGCAAGGCTGGCAGGGAAGTAAATTAAGATTAACCCTGAGTCCTTATCATATTCACATGTCTAATAACTGGAGGATAAGCTGGTAAATATACTTCTCCTTTTTATTATAAAAGGAAGAAAATGGTGAGAAATTATTCCCAATAAAATTATGATTCTATGACACTTTTTTTGACAAAAGCATTTATAAGGCAAATGCTTTCTCCTCTAGGCACAAACAGAACTATAACTAGTATAAATCTTCAAAATGTACAAGGTTAGTTGAAGAATTAGTGCTGAAAGCAGTTCTCCTTGGCATTTTGATCCATGTTGAAATGCAGTTTCTATCATAAACAGAAAGCAGTTGTTCAGCCAGGTTTTCCACAACCTGGATATTCACAACATGCAGCAGAAATAGAAGCAGTTTCTTCCTATGGAAAGAAATGTTCAATATAATTACTGAGATGAGAACTAAATTAGTACATCAATATAGTTCCTGTTCCCTGATTCTCGGAAAGATATGAAGCCAAAAGGAAATAATATATAAGTGAAATTAGGAAACTAATTATCAGCATTTGGGGGCATTTTTTCTCAGAAAAATGTTGTTTCCTCTTGGACAACTCATGATATTTTTAGTTTTAGAGCACAGTTTCTGATTGAGTATCCTGGCAATCCATTTATCTCTAAAGACTCTTTCTCACCCTTCACTCATTAATTATTGGATGATTAAATTTATATGCCAACTTGCTTGGGTTCTCTGTGGTGCCCAGATATGTGGTCAAAAATTCTTGTGGGTGTGTCTGAGAAGGTGTTTCTGGGTGAGACTGACATTTGAATTAATACTCACTTCAAACAGAATTTCTCTCTCCCCTAACAAACACAAGAGTCATTGGGAGTTAACACAGTGGTTTCTGTTACTAACTCAGAGAAACCACACTGAGAGTTTTGCTCTGATATAATTAAGATTGTGGAGGTATTTTTTTTTTAATTCTCTGCCCTTTCCTTATTATTGTAGATTGAGAACTACAATTCAATAAATGGTGATTGAGCCCTCCTTATGTGCTACAGTCTGTGCTAGGAAATGTGAAAATAAAGAGAAATGAGACAGAGACCCTACATTCAGGGGATTTAAGTAATATTGCATAGTCTCTCCTCGCTTTCCTGTTTTCTATTAATTCATTTGCTTACTTTGTCATGATAAGTATAGTAAGTGAATTTCACAAATAGAGAAATGGCCCTGACATGGTCTCCAAAGGAAAAATAAAAACTGATTTATATGGTAAGAGGAAGAGTCAAGACTTAGTTCCTAAATTGCCCATTGCATCTGCCAATTACAGAACAATCCTACAAGAACCTAGGAAAAATACATGCTTCTCAACCCTGTAGGGACCAGAAACACCATGAGCTCTGTATTAGTCCACTTTTCATTACTTTAATTAAAATATCCAAGAGGAGCTTCTTGTAAAGGCTGTTTATTTCAGCTTATAGTTTGCAGATTAACTTTCAGGATCAGGTGGTACTGTAGTCTGGTGTCTAGTGGAAGCTGGTCTCAGCAAGTGCAAAGGAATGATCATGTGGTAAGCAGGAAATTGAAAGCTAGACAAAAAACTTGAACTCAAATAATCAACCCTTTCCATAGAACCACTATCTGAGAGCATGTTCCCAATGATCTAAAGCCCTCCTACTAGACCCACCTATCAGAGGCCATAATTAAATACACTCTGCAACCTTAACTCACCAACCATTAATATGAAGATTTCCGAGTCTAAATATCTTACAAGAGTCTAGGGGAGACAAGACCTGCTATACCCATAACAAGTTTCTCATGGCAGTTTTTATTTATTTATTTATTTATTTATTTATTGTCAATAGACAAGGACAGATAGAAGAGGAAAACCCAGAGGAGGACCAAAGCTGAAATTGCTTTTAAATCATCAGATTTACATTTCTTTATCTCTTTTATTCTCTTACTTTTGTTTCTTTACTTTCAACTGTTTACCTTGTTTATTTATTTGTACTGTTTAAAAATTTATTTGAAAGGCAGAGAGATGGAGGATGAAGACAAGAGAGACAGACAGAAAGACAGATCTCCATTCACGGAATCACTCCGCAAAAACCCACAACAGCCAGGACTGTGAGTCAGGCAAAGGCCCAGATCCAGGAACTCAATTCAAGTTTCCCACATGAGTATCAACAATCCAAGTTGTTGTGTTTTTTGTTGTTTTTTTTTTGTTTGTTTTGTTTTTTTGTTTTTTTTTGTTTGTTTTTTTTTTTTTTTTTTTTTTTGCCAGAGTGTCTTGGCTTTCCATGCCTGAAATACTCTCATGGGCTTTTCAGCCAGATCGGAATGACTCTAGGGCTGATTCTGAGGCCAGAGTGCTGTTTAGGACATCCGCCATTCTATGAGTCTGCTGAGCATCTCGCTTCCCATGTTGGATCACTCTCCCCTTTATTTATTCTATCGGTTAGTATTAGCAAGTACTAGACATGTTTATGTGCTTCCTTTGACTCTTAGTCCTTTCATTATGATCAATTGTGAACTGAAATTGATCACTGGGACTAGTGAGATGGCATTGGTACATGCCACCTTGATGGGATTAAATTGGAGTCCCCTGGTATGTTTCTAACTCTACCATTTGGGGCAAGTCAGCTTGAGCATGTCCCAAATTGTACATCTCTTCCCTCTCTTATTCCTACTCTTATGTTTAACAGGGATCACATTTCAGTTAAATTTCAACACTTAAGAATAACTGTGTATTAATTACAGAATTAAACCAATCATATTAAGTAGAACAGACAAAAAAACTACTAAGAGGGATAATGTATTAAGTTGTTCATTAACAGTCAGGGCTATGCTGATCAAGTCACCGTTTCCCATAGTGTCCATTTCACTTCAACAGGTTTCCTTTTTGGTGTTCAGTCAGTTGTCACCGATCAGGGAGAACATATGGTATTTGTCCCTTTGGGACTGGCTTATTTCACTCAGCATGATGTGTTCCAGATTCCTCCATTTTGTTGCAAATGACTGGATTTCGTTGTTTCTTACTGCGGTATAGTATTCTAAAGAGTACATATCCCATAATTTCTTTATCCAGTCTACCGTTGATGGGCATTTAGGTTGGTTCCAGGTCTTAGCTATTGTGAATTGAGCTGCAATAAACATTAGGGTGCAGACCGCTTTTTTGTTTGCCAATTTAAATTCCTTTGGGTAAATTCCAAGGAGTGGGATGGCTGGGTCGAACGGTAGGGTTATCTTCAGGTTTCTGAGGAATCTCCAGATTGACTTCCATAGTGGCTTAACCAGTTTGCATTCCCACCAACAGTGGGTTAGTGTCCCTTTTTCCCCACATCCTCTCCAGCATCTATTGTTGGTAGATTTCTGCATGTGAGCCATTCTAACTGTGGTGAGGTGAAACCTCATTGTGGTTTTGATTTGCATTTCCCTGATTGCTAATGACCTTGAACATTTTTTTTTTAACTTTTATTTAATGAATATAAATTTCCAAAGTACGACTTATGGATTACAATGGCTTCCCCCCCATATCGTCCTTCCCACCCACAACCCTCCCCTTTCCCACTCCCCTCCCCTTCCATTCACATCAAGATTCATTTTCGATTATCTTAATATACAGAAGATCAGCTTAGTATACATTAAGTATGGATTTCAACAGTTTGCTCCCACACAGAAACATAAAGTGAAAAATAATAGATGATTTTTTTTAAATGATGATGAAATCAGAGCAGACCTATTGTCATGTTTAATCCCAGTGAGAGTCAAGTTGGGAATTGATAATTTCTTTTTTTTTTTTTTTTTACAGAGGATCAGTTTAGTATGCATTAAGTAAGGATTTCAACAGTTTGCACCCCCATAGAAACACAAAGTGAAAAATACTGTTTGAGTACTCGTTATAGCATTAAATCTCAATGTACAGCACATTAAGGATAGAGATCCTACATGAGGAGTAAGTGCACAGTGACTCCTGTTGTTGACTTTACCAATTGACACTCCTGTCTATGGCATCAGTAATCTCCCTATGCTCCAGTCATGAGTTTCCAAGGCTATGGAAGCCCTCTGAGTTCTCCGACTCTTATCTTGTTTAGACAAGGTCATAGTCAAAGTGGAGGTTCTCTCCTCCCTTCAGAGAAAGGTACCTCCTTCTTTGATGACCTGTTCTTTCCACTGGGATCTCACTCGCAGAGATCTTTTGCCAGAGTGTCTTGGCTTTCCATGCCTGAAATACTCTCATGAGCTTTGCAGCCAGCTCTGAATGCCTTTAGGGCTGATTCTGAGGCCAGAGTGCTATTTAGGACATCCACCATTCTATGAGTCTGCTGAGTATCTCACTTCCCATGTTGGATCACTCTCCCCTTTATTTACTCCATCGGTTAGCGTTAGCAGGTACTAGACTTGTCTATGTGCTCCCTTTGACTCCCAGTCCCTCCACCATGACCAACTGTGAACTGAAATTGATCACCTGGAACAGTGATATGGCATTGGTACATGCCACCTCGATGGGATTGAATTGGAATCCCCTGGTATGCTTCCAACTCCACCACTTGGGGCAAGTCAGCCTGAGCATGTCCCAAATTATACATCTCTTCCCTCTCCCATTCCCACTCCCATGTTCAACCAGGATCACATTTCAGTTAATTTTCAACACTTAAGAATAACTGTGCATCAATTACAGAACTAAACCAGTCATATTAAGTAGAACAGATAAAAAAAACTACTAAGAGGTATAATGTATTAAGTTGTTCATTAACAGTCAGGGCTATGCTGATCAAGCCACCGTTTCCCATAGTGTCCACCTCACTCCAACAGGTTTCCCTCTTGGTGTTCAGTCAGTCGTCACCGATCAGGGAGAACATATGGTATTTGTCCCTTTGGGACTGGCTTATTTCACTCAGCATGATGTGTTCCAGATTCCTCCATTTTGTTGCAAATGACTGGATTTCGTTCAAGGTCCAAAATGGAGGAATCTGGGACCTTGAACATTTTTTCATGTGCCTGTTGGCCATTTGGATTTCCTCTTTTGAAAAATGTCTATTGAGGTTCTTGGCCCATCTCTTAAGTGGGTTGTTGGTTTTGTTTTTGTGGAGTTTCTTGATTTCTTTGTAGATTCTGGTTATTAACCCTTTATCTGTGCATAGTTTACAAATATTTTTTCCCATTCTGTCGGTTGTCTCTTCACTCTCCTGACTGTTTCTTTTGCAGTACAGAAACTTCTCAATTTGATGCAATCCCAATAGTTGATTTTGGCTTTGACTGCCTGTGCCTCCTGGGTCTTTTCCAGAATTTCTTTTCCTGTGCCAATATCTTGAAGGGTTTCTCCAATGTTCTCTAATAACTTGATGGTGTCAGGTCTTAGATTTAGGTCTTTAATCCATGTTGAGTGGATTTTTGTGTAAGGTGAAAGGTAGGGGTCTTGCTTCATGATTCTGCATGTGGAAATCCAATTTTCCCAGCACCATTTATTGAATAGACTGTCCTTGCTCCAGGAATTAGTTTTAGATCCTTGATCAAATATAAGTTGGCTGTAGATGTTTGGGTTGATTTCTGGTGTTTCAATTCTGTTCCATTAGTTTATCCATCTGTTTCTGTACCAGTACCATGCTGTTTTGATTACAACTGCCCTGTAGTATGTCCTGAAATCTGGTATTGTGATGCCTCCTGCTTTGTTTTTGTTGTACAAGATTGCTTTAGCTATTCGAGGTCTCTTGTGCCTCCATATAAATTTCAGCACCATTTTTTCCAGATCTGAGAAGAAGGTCTTCGGTATCTTGATTGGTATTGCATTGAATCTATCAATTGCTTTTGGGAGAATGGACATTTTGATGATATTGATTCTTCCAATCCATGAGCATGGAAGATTTTTCCATTTTTTGGTATCCTCTTCTATTTCTTTCTTTAAGGCTTTGTAATTTTCATCGTAGAGATCTTTAACATCCTTGGTTAAGTTTATTTCGCTTTGTGTTTCTATAGGGGTGCAAACTGTTGAAATCTTTACTTAATGTATACTAAACTGATCTTCTGTAAAAAAAAAAAAAAAAAAAGAAGAAGAAGAAGAAATTATCAATTCCCAACTTGACTCTCACTGGGATTAAACATGACAATAGGTCTGATCTGATTTCATCATCATTTAAAAAATCATCTATTATTTTTCACTTTATTTTTGTGTGGGAGCAAACTGTTGAAATCTTTACTTAATGTATGCTAAACTGATCTTCTGTATATAAAGAGAATCGAAAATGAATCCTCATGTGAATGGAAGGGGAGAGGGAGTGGGAAAGGGGAGGGATGCGGGTGGGAGGGAAGTTATGGGGGCGGGGAAGCCATTGTAATCCATAAGCTGTACTTTGGAAATTTATATTCATTAAATAAAAGTTAAAAAAAAAGAATCCAAGTATTTGTAGACCTTTAAATTGTTTGGGTAACTGTTACACCATTTTTGAGATGATGGATAACCTATAGTCTTAGTTTTTCATTGCAACATATAAATGTACAAAAATCTCACACTGTACACCATGAAGATGTAGTTATCTGTCGATTAACAAAAGAGTTTATGTGTTATCTCCAAAAATACAAAGATTAGGAGTCTAGGTTTCAAAGAATGAATATGCAATACATAATGGAGCAATTAAATTCAAGGACTTTTCAGTTAAGTAAGTAGCTGTGGCTTTGAAAGATAATGCTACTGTTTTATAGCCAAACTTCTAACTTCTCAATATGCAGGTTTCTATTTTTAAGGATTTATTCATTTATTTGAAAGGTAAAGTGACCAAGAGAGAGAGTGGGTGAGGGAGCAAGAGAAAGAGAAGAAAGAAATCTTCCATCCATAGGTTCACTCCCCAAATGGCTACAATAGCCAGGTCTAGCCCAGGCTGAAGCCAGAAACCAGTAACTTCATCAGGATCACCCAATGGGTGACAGGGGTCCAAGTACTTGAACCACCATCTGCTGCCTTCCCTGGCACACTAGCAGGTAGCTGGGTCAGAAGTGGAACAACCAGGACTTGAATTGGCACTCTGAAATGGAATGTCAGTATTGCAAGTGGCCACTTAATTTGCTGCACTAGGAGGGAGCCCCATATTTTCAGGGAATAATGGGAATAACAATCATATGGACCTGTTGGATTATGGCAAGGACTGTGTTCAGTAATTTTTTTAAAAGTGGTAGCTGCATACCAATAATATACATGTAATAGGAGAAGTGATTTATGACCTCATGGTAGAGGTGTCGAAAGGTACAGAGAAGGGAGAGAGCTCTTCTAGAACTTGATATTGCCTTTCCTACCTTGGAGATGTCATGTCTTAGACTGATTTCTACATTATCTTGATACAAAGGTTATAGACTCAGATAACACTGTAACTAAATGAGGGACACATTGTGGATAAGATGGAAAGCAAATTGAGATGACAAAATCAATTTAATCTTTGGGAACACAGTCAAACAACTTTTTAGCCTTCATTAATTATATTATCATAAAATAATCTCAGAGGTAAATTAGTATACAAAAGCAAAGCTGATTATTTCCCAAACCTGTACTTTAATAAAGGGAAATAGTAATAAAAGACATCTTCATCTAGTTGAAAAGTATGCAAGAAGTCTAGCATTAAACACCAAAATGGGCACAAGAAGTAGTTCTGAATAAGAGCTTCATGCCATCTACTTCGTGGAAACCTTCAGGAAAGAGGGGTTCAATAAAAATCTGGGGAGAAGCCAAGCAGAAGAAACATCAGAAAGATTTTTACTCATACGTCAGATCTAACTTCCAGAATATAATATAAAACAATGGATGACTCACTTGTTATGTGATTGATAATTTGTCAAAAGCTCATTAAGGTTTGTCGGCTCTGGACTGGGGATGGGTTTGGGGAGAATAGATGAAGGGTTTGGGGTTTTTTGAGCAGATTTCACTAGACTTTCTAGACGTTCTATTACAAATTAGAGAAAAGAGTTTAATTGCACACAGCTCTAGGATCACAGTTGGGGGGGATGGGATCAGGGCAGTCATATAAGAGCACTGGAAAATAATAAAAGAAAGGCATGGCGCAAGTGACTGAGGTAACAGAATGGAGATCCAACAAGATACACACATGCTAAAGACAAAGACTACCTATTTTAAATTTATATAAAGCAATCTTTACCAAGGCGATCTTTCATAGAAATTCTTATTTCTTCTTCACAGTCATTCCTACAATTGCTGTGGTCAGATGGACACAAATGGATATAAATGCCATCCCGTAACAACTGAACTTGCATTGAAATCATTTCTACCACTGGATTTTTCAGATGTATCCCTCACCATAAAAGAAATTAATTAGCAAACAAGAGCAAGACTTTCATGATTGATGATCCCAGTGACCTTTTAAATCCTGACAATTTGCTCTTTTCTGAGTATTTCCAATGGCACGATCACTATTAACAACCTATTAGAGTCATGTTTTATACTTTGTTCCTCGACTCTGTATCTGACATATTTCTCTTTAATTTCCAACCGAGAAAAGGCCCATAAAGAATGTCATGAGGAAGGCAGTTCTCCTCAGAGACTTGGTATTAGAAAAAAAGGTCTGTTTTCAGGTCAGCTGCTCCGGTGGAATTACTCTCCCAGGGCAGCACCGTTTCTCAGAGGGGAAGTACATCTTCCCCTTGTTGTCCTTCACGAGACTAATGAGATACACAGGTCTTCAGTGCCGCTCGCCTCCTGGACTCATCACCTAGTTTATCAAGGCAAAGTTGACTCTGGGAGCAACTGCAAAAAGGAAGTTAGTCTGATTTAGATGGTGCAGAGACGCAGGCGAGGACTTTTCCCTCCTGTCTCATGTGATCATTTTTCATGCTTTACCTCTGCTTCTCAGGGCTGATGCAGCTTTTCGCTTTTCCTCTTCTATGCCTTAAATGTTTCCAGTTCTGTCTGGAACGTATCTTTAAACAACAACAATAAAAGGTTTAACTTCTCTCTTGATTCTTTTCTTCCTATCTCTTTCGTTTATTTTCTACCTGTTAGAGCTTTTCTCTTGATATTGTGAGTTGCATGTCTACTGTCACCTACCCTCACCTCCTGCACTTTCCTTTATCAGGAAATGGGCAGGGTAATAGAAAGGGTATGATTTGACTGATAGATCACTGGCTATGTGAACTTAAGTATTTCAATCAGCTCCTATAAAGTACACATTTTTTCTCTCTATAATCAGGGTGTTATATTCAATAATCTCAGTGAACCATCCAAGCTCTCATTTCCTCTCTTTTTAGAATTTTTATTTATTTATTTTCACTTTAAAGGCAGAGAGGTAGATAATCATTCTACTGGTTAACTTCTGAAATGCCCACAACAGCCAGGACTGGGCCAGGGCAGGGTCGGAGCCTAGAACTCAGTACAGGGCTCCATCATGGCTGGTAGGGGTTCAAGTACTTGAGCCATCATCTGCTGCTTTTTATTACACACATTAGCAGGCAGGTGTAATAGAAACAGAGCCAGGGCTTGATCCAGGCACTCTGTTCAATGTGGATATTCCAGGTGGCCTCTTTACCAATGGGTCAAATGCTCGCCCCTAATTTTCTCTGCTTCCTTGTTTTCTCACAGTGCTGTCTACCTTATATGCTCAGCACATGTGTTTTGGTCTCCTCTTGCTGGTATAAGAAAATACCACAGTTAATGACTGCAAACAAGACAAATCTATCCTCTAACAGTGCTGTAGATCAGAAGTCAGGCATGGTCTCACTGGACTAAAACCAAAGTGTTGGCAGAACTTCACTCCTTTCTGGAGGCTCTCAGGAAAGCATCTGTTTCCCTGTATTTTCCAGCTTTAGAAGGCACCTGCACCCTGTGGGTTAGGTTTTCTTCTTTCATTTTCAAAGTCTTCATTAGCAAGTCAAGTTCTCTTCTCTTGGCATCTCTCTGAGCAGCTGTGGCAAGAAAAGTTCTTCACTGTCAAAGTGTTAGCTCAAGTGTATATAGATAATTCAGGATTATCTCCTGATGTCAAGGTTTAAAATCTTAATGACATCATGAAGTAACATATTCACAGGTTCCAGGGATTGGTGCATGAACATCTTATGGTAGAGATGAGGAAGTATTATCCTGCTTACTACTACATGTTACTAGCAAAAGCACCTTATTTCTGGTTGCACCAAATCAAGAAAAGTCAAGAAAAAGATCAGATACTTCTGTTCCTTTTTCAGATTTTCTTGTTGCAGATGGAATCACACGAAGATCCAGCATAGCCTCAACTGTCCACCATCCAAAATATACACTTGTATGTGATAGCCATAGCATCTCTTTGTATAGCTCTTCCAGTAAAGTTTATGCTTGCCTAAAACCAGTCTGAATCTCTATTGTCCCTGCTTGGTAGATTCTTTCCAAGGCCTTCCTCCTTCTATAGTAACATTTGAACATCCCAGTTTAGCTTTCCATTGTTGCCTCCCTCTCCTCTAATCTTTGGTCATTCTAAGTGGTTGCTGTTCTCCGGCAGCATACCCCATGTCACTTATAGGAACAAACCTTAATACTAGACTCTCGGCTTCTAGCTACGGCTTCTAAGCCCTTGAACACAACAGGCATTTGCCATTTGGCCCTTTGCTGTCAAGATTCCTGTGTCAGCTATGCACTCACCTCCTTGATTCATTACAGTTGTCATAATGAGTCTGTATGATGAATTCAAAAAATGTCAGTGTTTTCACCAAAGTCTCGGAATCTCAAAGAAGAGGGCCCCGTGCTTGGAGTATAATGTTTTGTGCTATCTTGAAGTTATTAACAACTGCAGAATGACTGTTTACAATGCAAGGGTTAATTTCAGTTCTCAGGTCATTTATTTCCAGAGCAGAGACTGGTTGAGTCCAGTCTGGTAAAGATGTTTCTTGTTCATCCATCAGCCTTCTCTGTTTCTCTCACAGGACTTATTCAAATGCGCCCAATACCAAGAAAGGCTTCCTCCACAAGATAACAATTGAATAAGTATGGAAGCAAATTTAGGAAAATGCTGACCTGCTTCCATGAATAAGAAATAATTACTAATAAAGATCATGGTAGCAAAACCTATGCAATTCAGAAAGAATTCATGAGGATGTACCATCGGAAAAATCCTTCACAAATAATATCATTTACAGATACAAGTGTGCAGAAGGTCAAAACTAACAATGAATTAAAGTAACATTTTTCATATATACAGACAGCATTTTTATAGAAATGAATATATTAAATATAGATGTATCAACTTGATACATATTTTTTAATTTACTGAATAACATCATTATTTAGAGTTACGGAATAAAATCTTCAACTACTTTTTCCTGTTTTTTTTTTTTTACAGATATATTAATTTTTATCTTAAAAGGCAGAGCAACAGAGAGAGAGGGAAAGATAGAGTGATATCTTCCATTTGATGTTTCACTCCCCACATGGTTGCAAAAGTCAGGTCTTTGCCAGGCCGAAGTAAGGAACTCCATCCTGGTCTCCCACACTGGGAGGAAAGGGAGGGTAGAGGGGCATGCAATTAGGCTATCTTCCATTGCCTTCCTAGGTCCATTAGCAGGAAGCTGGATTGGAAGTGAAGCAGCTGAGGCTCAACCCAGAACTCAGATATGAAATGCCAGGGTTTCATGCAGCGTCTTTACCTACTGCATCACAATGCTGGCTCCCCTTCCTTTTGAAGCCCAATGTTGGGCTGAAGTTAATTCATACTCACCAAAGCACTAAATCATGTAAGGTAATACCTTGAATTAATGACCCATTTTCAAGTTCCTTGCATATTCATTCAACAAATTGGGTTTCATTTTTTTTGTTGTTGTTTTTAAGTTCTGAGTTCAACAGAACAAATTGATTTGTCTAAATCACTATATCTACTAAGTGGTTGATTTACTATTATACTCACAGAAAGAATAGAGATTGTGTTAAAATATTAATGGCTTGATTAACTTAAATTTGTCTGTATGTCTGTACTCTCCATGCCTGACCCATTACTACACTCACCAATTTGTTCTCCAGTTAGAGGATCACTGTCTTCTGTTCCTTGCAGTGAATTGTCAGCTGGTTGTGCCAAAGAGCCTGCAGATGCTTAGGCCCCAAAACATACTCACTAATTCATGAATTATCTACACTTCAACAATTTCTAAATAATTGAGTAACTTTTTATGAAGTACAAATGCAAATTTTTTAAAAAACATAGAATGTCAAAAGATAAAGCACAAGATAGTAAGGTATATGCCTATTGTTTTGAAAATCACTTATAAATTCTTATTGACATGAAGATGTGTGGTTCAGATTATTTAGAAAGCACTAATACTGAAATACAGAAATTGTTATAAAACAGAAGAAATTTGATAATAAACCAAAAAAGGGATAGAAATCTATCATTCATCTGATTTTAAAGAATAAGCCTAAATGTTAAAAATTAAAACATAAAATTAGAAACTTCTCATTATTTTAAAAATTATACTAATTTAGCTAAACTTTGGATAAGAACTTTTGCAAAATGTATGCTGTACACTTCATAACCTAAAATATTTCATGCATATTCATTTAAATTCCGAAGAGGATCTTATTATCTCATCCAAAAAAGAATTAATGATCCTTAATGGTTTCCAATGACACTTTGTCTTTGCCCCTTTCTCTATCATACAGATGACTTTAAGCATACAAATGTTTCTCTTCATGCTTTGACCTCTAATGTCTCTCATGCCATTACAGGGTTGAAAAGAAGTCATTCTTCTTATTCATTTTTATTCCTCTTTTCACACACGAAAATTGTACCTGGTTTATTTTATATATTTATACCAAGTTTTCAGAAAGAAAAATATATAGCCAGATACGAAGGAAGCACTTGGAAGCAAATGGTTGGCACCGCAGTGAAGATTCCTCTTGGGACACCTGCATCCTCTATTGGAGTGCCTAGGTCCACGTCCTGGTGCTGCTTCTTATCCAGCTTCCTGCTCGCATGCACCCTACGAGGCAGCAGGCAGTGGCTCAAGTGCTTGGGTCCCTGCCACCCACATGTGAGACTGAGATTGAGTTCCTTGTTCCTGGCTTTGGAATTTGAGGAGTGAACCGGAGGATGTAGGATCTAGCTCACCCTCTCTACCACCCCCTTCCAATATATCTGCTTTTCCAGATGTTTAGGTAGTGAACTAGCAGATAAAAGATCTCTATCTCTGTCTCTCTTCTCTTTCATCTCTTCTATCTCTTCTCTCTCCTTGTGCATATGTGTGTGTGTGTGCCTTTCAAAAAATTAAAAAATATTTTAAAAATTCAAATTCAGATTTAAAAAGCTGTAAAACAATGTCTTACACTCAATAACACCCTTATGAATTTAAGACCATTTTGAAACTTAATTATCTTTTAATTATGTCATTAAAAAGTCTTGCAACCTTAGGAAACTGATGGCAAATGAGGACCCAAGGAGGTGGAGGAGATGGCCTGTTTACATTCGTCTTCTCATCCTACTGCCTCACAGCAGACAGTCCACACTGATCTGATTCTGAGATGAAATCAGTCTCTTTCTGAGGCTTAAATCATCTGCTCTTGGTTGGTGGTACAGTTGAATGTTTGTGTCCCCTGGATATTTATATATTGAAACCTGAGCCCTAATGTGAGAGACTTGGAGGTAGAAGTTTGGAGAGGTGGTGAGATCATGAAGGTATAGCAATCATGCTGGGAGGAGGGCCCTTATAAAAGAGGCTGCAAAGAGATCCATCACTCTCCCCCCTGAGAGAACACAGAAAAAAAGGTGGCCATCTATGAAGAAGGCCTTCTCCACCCAGCAAGAGCCTCAATTTTGTATTTTTTCAGATTTCAGAAATATGAGAAATAAATTTCTCTTGTTTAAATCCCATCTAGTCCCTGGTATTTTGATAAAACACCCTGAACAAATCAGTAGAGGTGACGGTTATATGCTTACATTCCTGGGTACCTGTTTGGATTAGAATGGGATTCCCAGTCTCACATCCATTATTAATTGCACCCAGTGGTTTCTATCAACATGGTAGTGTCCTATAGACTGATTTTTTTTTTCTTATAATTGATTCATCTTCATTGAGTCTCACTCAAAACGGAGAACTCCCTCAGGGAATGGAAGCGCCATCTCTGTATGGTCTGAGGATGGCCCAAACTCCTATCCCACTATGTGTATTACGCTGCTTTCTTCAGCTACCATTAAGAAGCTCCAGACTCCTCCTTTACACCCTGTGTACCTTACTGTAGAAATATCCCATCTGCTAAAAGAATTTTAAGAAAACTGGTGAGGGAAACACACTTTGTTTTTCCTGAGAACTCCCACGCCAAGTTATAAACAACCGGAGAAAAATTTTCCTAAACTCTTGCAACTCTGAAATCTGCAAGCAAGAAATATGAACTATATTCTCAATTTACTCAATTCACACATATACCTAAACTCCAAAGATGGATGCTAAGCTTGCTCAAGAACATGTTTACCTTGTTTTTCTCTGCAGTAGCCCAAGTGGCCTTGCAGACTGTAACTGTAACATACACTCAGGAACCAAAGTCCAGTCTCCCTTCCTTGTAGCAAACTGTAATCTCTCTAGCAATTGTCTCTGAGTGTAGTTTTCCCCAACAAGCAAGAGGATAAGGTTTGGGGAGGTTAGACACTTTTGCCATTAACAGTTCACTCTCCTCAAAGTGGATAACCCTATCCTCATCCCCAGATGCCCTTTTATGTAAGGTAGCAGGGTTGGATGGCAAGGACAGCATGGTCAGCTCTACCATCTTCTGTTGAAAATATGGAGGAAAATTCCTTCTACTCATTTTGGAGATAACTGAGCTATTTCTTCATGTAAAAATAGAATAATCTAGTGTTTGGAGCAAAGTTGGAGGAGAAGCTATAATGTGAGTAGTAGAAGAGAACAGAAGGGAGTAAGTTGAATGGTTTGAGCTAAAGCAGTGACACATCAAAATTTGGAAACGGAACAATCATATACTGGAGGGGATCCCATTTTAATTAACTGAACCTAGTTGTTTTCACTGGCAATACCTAGTGTGTCCAAGGATTCCTCATTGTGTAAATATGTACCATAATGCTGGCAAAAATTTTGCGATTTAACCAACATGAACAGGATCCCTATATAACCTTGTTTTCCCTTTTGTATGGTGAAGAGATGGACGCCATGTTATAGAGATTTTCTTCATTACTTCATTGGCTTTGTTTGGGGAATCCTGCTGGCTACTCATTTAATTGTTGGCATGGCTCCTGCTGAATGCTGCAGTTGTAGTGATGACAGAGTCATAAAAGATTTTCCTGCCAGAATTGTTGTTAGGAATGCAAGCAAAATAAAATTGATTTAAAAATACATGCACACATGCATCACAGTGTAATTCCTCATTTTTCTTAATCCTTATTTTGAGCTCTTATTATTTAACTTATTAATTAATATCTCAATTTGATGATTTGAAACTGTCACTGACAAACCATGTATTAAAAGTCGCAAGTAGTAAGAGAAACTTACATTTCTGTTTTATCCTTAGGCATTATAAATTCCTGAGTGTTATGCAAAGCATTACTGGAATGATTTGCACAATGGGGGGTTCAGTTTTTAATAAAAGTGACTCTTATTTTTAATTATAGCAATTAAGATCTTCTTATTGGCAGGAAGTCTACTGCTTTGCAATCTTGAGGCTTCGCTTCTGCCATTTCACTAGGCTTAGAATGTATCTTATACTTTCCATTATAATCATTTCCAAATCTCAAGATTATTGAACATAGATAAGTAATATACAGAAGGCATAATTCTTGACAATATGTCTGAGGAGCTGTTTTTTTATCTAGATAGGCTCAGATTCTCATCATATCCTAGGAAAAGGGAAGGGGAAAAAAGCAATGCATAAGAAATGAATATGTATATTTGTGGAAACATTGGTTGGAAATATTTTGTCACTGTAACATATTGTAAATGAATATTCCACTTTAGCTAGAGTACATACTTGAACAATATGTTTTAAACAAATTACATGTTCATTTTCTCACTCTCTGTATATGATCTTCTTAAAGAAGAAGCCCCATACAGGAATTAAAAGTGCCAAAATGCCAAGCTTGTGATGGTTCTATTTCTGTGGTAGACCTAATTAAACATGAAAATTTCCAATATTTTCACTGACATCATTTATGTTGTAATTAACACCTTTTACTGGTAAACATGGTTGTTTTCCGATGAAGTCTTTCATCATGTTGTGGTTACAACTACAAAACTGAAATAATAAAACCATAATTATGAAAATTTGCTAGTCACAAGTTTGCACATGAGACTGCCCTACATATGAGCAAAAATAAAAGGTAATTAAATGGTGAAACATATAAGATGGCAAAATCATAGACCACAACTGCCTAGTGATTCTATCTTACTGGTATATTTTAACATTATATGTAACTTGGCAAACTATTTCAGTGATGATATTATTATAAACCTATAAAAATGTATATTTTGGGCAGATGGAACAGCAAATTACTACACTATAGATGACAAGAAGTCAGAGAACTATATATAAATATTATGAGATACACAGAAATCTATAAAATTTGTATAAAGTAGCATAATGGGAACATATGAATCTGTAGTCTTGACTGTCATACACACATTTTGAGCATTTCAAAATGTTCATTGAAAATGCACATTTTATTTTAGCTCCATTTTTAATGACATTTTGAAGTACTCTCATATATTATACATACACATATATCAATATTTGCATCTTCTTGGATATGAAGTATGAGGCTAGATAATATTAAAAGCATTCAATAGATAATTAAAAATTTCTTGATATCACTGTAATGTTTGTTTAAAATTTCATATTTTACCAAAATGAATTTCAATTAAATATGGTAGAAAAATATAACTCCATTTACATTCATTTTCTTTTAGTGGAACAAGGTTGGAATAAATTTTAAAAATTGACATTTCACCTTTCTGGTCATCATGTGAAATGAAGAGAAAAAAAGACATTGCTGTTATGGAAATATTTGATCAATTGCATTGATGGGCTGAGATAAAAGTGCTGAGAACTGAACGTCAAGTTGGCACAGCTCACTGAAAGCAAATTTGCTGTGAATGATGATAATTTGTACTGAAAGAAATTAGTGCCAATTTGATTAGGAATTGCCCTTCTGTTCAGATTTCAGTGGCTAATATATCCTGTCATGGTTACAGCTTTATCTAGAATAGAAGAGTAAAGCAATAATGGTTCAGAGAGGGAAATGAATGATTAGAGGGCCATTCTACTCCTTTTATTTGTAATTTTTTAAGGTCCAAGACAAGAATACAAAAAGATGATATAATCATATTTTACATTTCATAAAAAGCTGTACATTTATTCCACCTGCAAAGCATTATGATAACATCTTAAGTTTGAGGGGTGGATAAAACAAAATATTATTCCCTTCTGTTTCCCCTTGATTTTACCAGTGAGAATAACTGATCTTTGTTAAACAAAACAAAAAATTACCCCTTATACAGAATAAATTGTAATTTGTAAAGTTGTTTCTCTAACTTTCATTTTACTGAATCTTCACAACAGCTAAAACAAAGTCATAGTAACATGAGGGTACACAGAATTGGAATAGACATTTAACTTAGCAGTTAAGATGCCCATGTCACTATTCAGAGTGCCTGAGTTTGTTGCAGGCCTCCAACACTTAATTCCAGCTTCTTGCTAACATACGCCCTGGTGGCAACAGATGAAAGCTCAAGTAATTGAGTTCCTGCCACACACATGGGAGAACTCTTTTGAGTGCCTGCCTCCTGGCTTTAACCCCAGCCCAGCCCAAATCATTACAGGCATGGGGAAGGGAGTTGAATCAGCAGTGAGAGCTCCCTCTTTCTCTGTATGTCTATCTGTTTCTGTCTCTCTGCCTCTCAAATAAAAATACATTAAAAAGATGACTCACAGAATCCAGGTCTGCAAGACAAATAAACTTTACTATGCTAAACTACTAGGCCTGGCATTTATTCAGTTCCCCACGGAGGAATTGAATCACCAGCTCTAATTGAATTTCTACCATCAGTAAATCTTCTCCGTTCTTTTAAACTTTTAGAGGCTTTACAAACAGATCTAACTCAATATTTTCTTAACCATGATTTGTCAATGACAGAAAGTAAAGAATTAACTCTTTGTTGTTTATCATTGGAGGGCTAGTTCACCTTCATTCTCCATTGAGTTTTCAAATATAGGCTGTGACTATTTGAATAAAACCTATCAAACTTTATTGAAATCTTCATGTAAATCAATTGAGAAATCAACTAATCATCAAACTCTTTTTTTTTTATTTTATGCAAGGAATATTGGAATTTGGTAATGGGAAACAAGTGAAATAGTATGTTTACCTGACCATTTCTAAGGCTTACTTTTTCTATTAATGTCTCTTTTCAAGTATCATCTCTCAGAGAGTCCTTTAGTCCCTACTCTAAATAAGCTAGAAGAAATCATACACACCACCTCCTGCACACACATACCATATATCCTTTCCTTGTTTTGGTTTTCTTTAGTTATCACTACCTACGTGTTACTAGTACTTGTTTTTGTGATTATTATGTCTCTATTAGAATGTAAGCTGTGGTGCAGCCGGTTAAAGCCCTGGCCTGCAATGCCAACATCCCATAAGGGTGCTGGTTCAAGTCCCAACTGCTCCACTTTTGATTCATCTCTCTGCTAATGCACCTGGGGAAGCAGTACAAGATGGTCCAAGTGCTTGGGACTCTACACCCACATGGAAGACCTGGACAAAGCTCCTATCTCCTGGCTCCTGCCTCAGCTCAAGCCATTGCAGCCATTTAGGGAGGTGAACCAGCAGATGGAAGACCTCTTTCTCTGTCTGTAACTCTGCCTATCAGATAAATAAAATAAATTTTAAAAAATGTAAGCTCCATTTTGCATTGAACCTAAATAATGTATGGCAAATACCATTAACAATACCCAACATTTAATTAGTATTCAGTACATCTTTATTCACTTATTTAATGTCCCTATGAAATAGATACTACTGAGGGAGGAGCCAAGATGGCAGAATAGTGAGGGTGCGCACCGATAGTCCAGGAAAAGACAGTTTAATAAAAGTGGAGTTACTGTAGCCACAGGAAAAGGCTCAGGAAAAAAAGTTGCAGAGGAAACTCTTCCGGATCTAGTGGATGTGACATGGAGGACCTACAGGGAGAACAAGGTCACCCACTGCGTGGAAGCCAAGCTGCGGAAGCCAAGCTACAAAGTCTGCACACCAGCGCTGGAGGGGAAGGTGAGACAAAAACCTCAGTAACCTGAGACATTGGCGGGGAAAGGCAGAAAGAGCCTACAGGGAACGAGGCCTGACGCCCCACTGGGGAAAATTCACCAGGCTGACTGGAGGAGAGAAAAAAGCAAATAAATAAGGGGAACCAGCATGGACATTGGCCTCTCTCTCCACTCACCTTACAAAGCTGAGCAAGACAAAGAGCAGAAGCCATTTTACATATATAAAGTGGCACCTGCCATTAGCCAAGCAGAAAAACCTGACTCTGGTGGGGAGAAATAACAGGAGATTAAGACCTAGTGAAAGTGTAGAGCTAACGAACTGAGACTGTGAAAATCTGAGGGGGGGGGGGCAAGAGAACACACCGAGGACACAAACTCGGTAACCTAGGCAACTTGGTGAAAGACTGCAGAGAAATTTAAGACCACACTGAAGGCTGCATAAACTCTTTGTGTGGTCCTAGGGATAAGCAGATGAGTACCCACAGGGGCAAGATTTCATGCATCAACTACCCTCAATTCCACTCAGCTGTATGGAATTACTTCCCAACAGAGTCAAAAAAAAAAAAAAAAAGAGAGAGAGAGAGAAAGAGAGAGAGAGAGCGGGAGCAAGCGAGAGAACAATCTGGGTGAGTCACCTTTGGTACACTCTGAACCCTGAAGAACCAAGCAGAGCTCTCTGGCCACACCCATCACAGCCTCCAAGTATCAATCAAAAGCAGACAGTCCACTTAATCTAGAGTCACAGTATAATGAGAAAAAACACCACACCAAACAAACCAAAGAATATCTCCAATATGCCAAACAACAAATGCAGAAACCGAGGTAACAAGAACAAGGAAGACACTATGACACCCCCAAATGAAATAGACAACCCAATTCAAGATTATGAAGATGATGAGATAGAAGAAATGCAAGAAGCAGATGTCAAAAAATTGACAAGAACATTAAGAAGTTCTCAAAAGCCGGCGCCACAGCTCAATAGGCTAATCCTCCACCTAGCGGTGCTGGCACACCGGCTTCTAGTCACTGTCACGGTGCCAGATTCTGTCCCGGTTGCCCCTCTTCCAGGCCAGCTCTCTGCTATGGCCTGGGAGCGCAGTGGAGGATGGCCTAAGTGCTAGGGCCCTGCACCCCATGGGAGACCAGGAGAAGCACCTGGCTCCTGCATTCGGATCAGTGTGCTGCGCCGGCCACAGTGCCCCGGCCGCGGAGGCCACTGGAGGGTGAACCAACGTCAAAAGGAAGACCTTTCTCTCAGTCTCTCTCTCTCACTGTCCACTCTGTGAAAAAAAAAAGTTCTCAAAAACAAATTCTTGAACTACAGAAATCCTTAATGGACAAGATAGAAAATCTCTCTCACGAAAATGAAATATTAAGGAGGAATCAAAATGAAATGAAATAACTAGTAGAACATGAAACTGTGATAGTGACGAGAAATCATAATGAAGTGAAGAATTCAATAGATCAAATGACAAACACATTAGAGAGCCTTAAAAGCAGAATGGGTGAAGCAGAAGAGAGAATATTGGACTTAGAAGACAGAGAACAGGAACATATACAGTCAAACCAAAGAAAAGAAGAGGAAATTAGAAATCTAAAAAATATTGTCAGGAATCTTCAGGATACTATTAAAAAAACCAACATTCAGGTTCTAGGAGTTCCTGAAGGCATGGAGAGGGAGAAAGGATTAGAAGGCCTTTTTAGTGAGATACTAGCAGAAAATTTCCCAGGTTTGGAGGAGGACAGAGACATCCTAGTACAGGAAGCTCATAGAACCCCTAGTAAACATGACCAAAACAGATCCTCACCACGACACGTTGTAATTAAACTCTCCACAGTGAAACATAAAGAAAAGATCCAAAATGTGCAAGAGAGAAACGTCAGATTACTCTCAGAGGATCTCCAATTAGACTCACAGCTGACTTCTCATCAGAAACCCTAGGAGGGAATGGCGAGACATAGCCCAGGTACTAAGACAGAAAAACTGCCAGCCCAGAATATGATATCCTGCAAAGCTATCATTTGTGAATGAAGGTTAAAAAAACTTTTCATAGCAAACAGAAATTGAAAGACTTTGTGGCCACTCGACCAGCCCTGCAAAAGATGCTTAAAGACGTGTTACACACAGAAACACAGAAACACGGTCATCAATATGAAAGAAGGTAAAGGAAGGAAACCTCACAGCAAAAGATCACAGGGAATTCAAAGCATATATTAGAAAATATCTTTGGCAAATGGCAGGGCAAAGTTATCACTTATCAATAGTCACATTGAACATTAATGGCCTGAACTGTCCAATTAAAAGACACAGATTGGCTGATTGGGTTAATGAACAAAACCCATCTATTTGCTGCTTACAAGAAACACATCATTTCAACAAAGATGCATACAGACTGAAAGTGAAAGGCTGGAAAAAGATATACCATGCCAACAGAAATGAAAAAAGCGGGTGTAGCCTTCTTAATATTGGACAACATAAACTTTACCACAAAAACTGTTAAGAGAGACAAAGAGGGACACTATATAATGATTAAGGTATCAATTCAACAGGAAGATATAACAATTATCAATGTATTTGCACCTAATTACAGGGCACCTGGTTATTTAAAAGATTTGTTAAGGGACTTAAAGGGAGACCAAGACCCCAATACAATAGTACTGGGGGACTTCAATACTCCACTCTCAGAAATAGACAGATCAACAGGACAGAAGATCAACAAGGATACAGTAGATTTAAATGACACTATAGCCCACATGGATCTAACAGATATCTACAGAACTTTTCATCCTACACATAAAGCATTTACATTCTTCTCTGCAGTACATGGAACCTTCTCTAGGATTCACCACAGACTAGGCCGTAAAGCAAGTCTCAGCAAATTCCAAAGAATTAGAATCATACAATGCAGCTTCTCAGACCTAAAGGAATGAAGAAGGAAATTAGCAACTCAGGAATCCCTAGAGCATATGCAAACACATGGAGATTGAACAACATGCTCCTGAATGAACAATGGGTCATAGAAGAAACTAAAAGAGAAATCAAAACTTTTCTGGAAGTAAATGAGGATAACAGCACAACATACCAAAACTTATGGGACGCAGCAAAAGCAGTGTTAAGAGGAAAGTTTATATCAATAGGTGCCTACATCAAGAAATTGGAAAGGCACCAAATAGATGAGCTTTCAATGCATCTCAAGGATCTAGAAAACCTACAGCAAACCAGACCCAAATCTAGTAGGAGAAGAGAAATAATTAAAATCAGAGAAGAAATCAATAGGATTGAATCCAAAAAAAAAAAAAAAAAACACTACAAAAAATCAGCCAAACGAGGAGCTGGTTTTTTGAAAAAATAAACAAAATTGACACCCCATTGGCCCAACTAACTAAAAAAAGGAGAGAAAAGACCCAAATCAATAAAATCAGAGATGAAAAAGGAAATGTAACAACAGACATCACAGAATAAAAATAATCATCAGAAATTACTACAAGGACTTGTATGCCAGCAAACAGGAAAAACTATCAGAAGTGGATAGATTCCTGGACACATGCAAACTACCTAACTTGAACCAGGAAGACATAGAAAACCTAAACAGACCCATAACTAAGACAGAAATTGAAACAGTAATAAAGGCCCTCCCAACAAAGAAAAGCCCAGGACCAGATGGATTCACTGCTGAATTCTACCAGACATTTAAAGAAGAACTAACTCCAATTCTTCTCAAGCTATTCAGAACAATCGAAAAAGAGGGAATCCTCCCAAATTCTTTCTATGAAGCCAGAATCACCTTAATTCCTAAGCTGGAAAATGATGCAGCATTGAAAGAGAATTACAGACTAATATCCCTAATGAACATAGATGCAAAAATCCTCAATAAAATTCTTGCCAATAGAATGCAACAACACATCAGAAAGATCATCCACCCAGACCAAGTGGGATTTATCCCTGGTATGCAGGGATGGTTCAATGTATGCAAAACAATCAATGTGATACACCACATTAACAGACTGCAGAAGAAAAACCAAATGATTATCTCAATAGACACCGAGAAAGCATTTGATAAAATACAACACCCTTTCATGATGAAAAATCTAAGCAAACTGGATATGAAAGGAACATTCCTCAATACAATCAAAGCAATTTATGAAAAAACCCACAGCCAACATCCTATTGAATGGGGAAAAGTTGGAAGCATTTCCACTGAGATCTGGTACCAGACAGGGATGCCCACTCTCACCACTGCTATTCAATATAGTTCTTGAAGTTCTAGCCAGAGCTATTAGGCAAGAAAAAGAAATTAAAGGGAAACAAATTGGGAAGGAAGAAGTAAAACACTCCCTCTTTGCAGATGATATGATTCTTTATTTAGGGGACCCAAAGAACTCTACTAAGAGACTATTGGAACTGAAAGAAGAGTTTGGCAAAGTAGCAGGATATAAAATCAACGCACAAAAATCAATAGCCTTTGTATACACAGGCAATGCCATGGGTGAGAAAGAACTTCTAAGATCAATCCCATTCACAATAGCTACAAAAACAATCAAAAACCTTGGAATAAACTTAAACAAGGACGTTAAAGATCTCTATGATGAAAATTACAAAACCTTACAGAAAGTAATAGAAGAGGATACCAAAAAATGGAAAAATCTTCCATGCTCATGGATTGGAAGAATCAATATCATCAAAATGTCCATTCTCCCAAAAGCAATTGATACATTCAATGCAATACCCATCAAGATACCGAAAACCTTTTCTCAGTTCTGGAAAAAATGATGCTGAAATTCATATGGAGACAAGGAGACCTCGAAGAGCTAAAGCAATCTAGTACAACAAAAACAAAGCCGGAAGGCATCACTATACCAGATTTCAGGACATACTACAGGGCAGTTGTTATCAAAACAGCATGGTACTGGTACAGAAACAGATGGATAGACCAATGGAACAGAATAGAAACACCAGAAATCAATCCAAATGTGTACAGCCAACTTATATTTGATCAAGGATCGAAAACCAATCCCTGGAGTAAGGACAGTCTATTCAATAAATGGTGCTGGGAAAATTGGACTTCCACATGCCGAATCATGAAGCAAGACCCCTACCTTTCACCTTACACAAAAATTGACTCAATGTGGATTAAAGACTTAAATCTATGACCTGACACCATTGAATTATTAGAGAGCATTGGAAAAACCCTGCAAGATATAGGTACCGGCAATGACTTCTTGGAAAATACCCCAGAAGCACAGGCAGTCAAAGCCAAAATTAACATTTGGGATTGCATCAAATTGAGAAGTTTCTGTACTGCAAAAGAAACAGTCAGGAAAGTGGAGAGGCAACCGACAGAATGGTAAAAAATATTTGCAAACTATGCAACAGATAAAGGGTTGATAACCAGAATCTACAAAGAAATCAAGAAACTCCACAACATCAAAACAAACAACCCACTTAAGAGATGGGCCAAGGACCTCAATAGACATTTTTCAAAAGAGGAAATCCAAAGGGCCAACAGACACATGAAAACATGTTCAAGATCACTAGCAATCAGGGAAATGCAAATCAAAAGCACAATGAGGTTTCACCTCACCCCAGTTAGAATGGCTCACATTCAGAAATCTACCAACAATAGATGCTGGGGAGGATGTGGGGAAAAAGGGAAACTAGCCCACTGTTGGTGGGAATGCAAACTATTTAAGCCACTATGGAAGTCAGTCTGGAGATTCCTCAGAAACCTGAAGATAACCCTACCATTCAACCCAGCCATCCCACTCCTTGGAATTTACCCAAAGGAAATTAAATTGGCAAGCAAGCAAGCTGTCTGCACATTAATGTTTATTGCAGCTCAATTTACAATAGCTAAGACCTGGAACCAACCCAAATGCCCATCAACAGTAGACTGGATAAAGAAATTATGGGACATGTACTCTATAGAATACTATACAGCAGTCAAAAACAATGAAACCCAGTCATTTGCAACAAGATGGAGGAATCTGGAACACATCATGCTGAGTGAAATAAGCCAGTCCCAAAGGAACAAATATCATATGTTCTCCCTGATTGGCGACAACTAACTGAGCACCAAAGGGGAAGCATTTTGAAGTGAAATGGACATTATGAGAAACAGTGACTTGATCAGCTCTTGTCCTGAAGGTTGATGTACAATGTAATACTTTAGCCATTTTAGTATTTTTTTTCTACTACTATTGGTTGAACTCTGTAATTAACACACAATTATTCTTAGGGGTTTAAATTTTAACTGAAAAGTGATCCCTATTAGGATTTAGAAAACATTGTGCTGAGTGAAATAACCCAGTCCCAAAGGGACAAATATTATATGTTCTCCATGATTGGTGACAACTAACCGAGCACCAACAAGGAAACCTGTTAAAGTGAAATGAACACTATGAGAAACGGTGACTTGATCAGCCCTTGCCCTGACTGTTGACGAACAATTATCCCTCTTAGTATTTTTTTTGTTTGTTCTACTTAATACTTTTGGTTGAATACTGTAATCAATACACAATTATTCTTAAGAGTTGAAACTTAACTGAAAAGTGATCCCTGTTAAATGTAAGAGTGGGAATAAGAGAGGAAGTGATGTGCAATTTGGGACATGCTCAAGCTAGTTGCCTCAAACAGTACAGTTAGAAACATATCACGGGATTCCAATTCAATCCCATCAAGGTGGCATGTACCAATGCCATCTCACTAGTCCACGTGATCAATTCTGTTCACAATTGATCATAATGATAGGACTAAGAGCCAAAGGGATCACATAAACAAGACTAGTGTCTGCAAATACTAACTGATAGAATTGAAAAGGGAGAGAACGATCCAACATGGGAAGCGAGATACACAGCAGACTCATAGAATGGCAGATGTCCTAAATAGCACTCTGGCCTCAGAATCAGCCCTTAAGTCATGCGGATCCGGCTGAAAAGCCCATGAGAGTATTTCAGGCATGGAAAGCCAAGACTCTGGCAAAAAAAAAAAGACCTAAATGAAATGTCTCTGCGAGTGAGATCCCAGTGGAAAGAACAAGTCATCAAAGAAGGAGGTACCTTTCTCTGAAGGGAGGAGAGAACTTCCACTCTGACTACGACCTTGTCTAAATATGATCAGAGTTGGTGAACTCAAAAGGCTTCCATAGCCTTGGCAACTCATGACAAGAGCCTAGGGTGATTACTGAGGCCATAAACAAGAGTGTCAATTTGTTAAGTCAACAACAGGAGGCACTGTGCACTTACTCCTCATGTAGGATCTCTGTCCTTAGTGTGCTGTACATTGTGATTTAATGCTATAACTAGTACTCAAACAGTATTGTTCACTTTGTGTTTCTATGTTGGTGCAAACTTTACTTAATATATGCTAAACTGATCTTCTGTATATAAAGAAAATTGAAAATGAATCTTGATGTGAATGGAAGGGGAGAGGGAGCGGGAAAGGGAATGGTTGCGGGTGGGAGGGAAGTTATAAGGGGGTGGGAAGCCACTGTTATTCATAAGTTGTACTTTGGAAATTTATATTCATTAAATAAAAGTTAAAAATGAGAAGATACTACTAGCATCTCTATCTCAAATGCAAGAATTCTGAAGCATGGTGATTTATGTAATTTGTCTAAGGTCATGGAACTAGGATACAGTAGAGTTGGAATCTGTATTCAGAAAGTATGTCCCCAGAATCTGGGCCTAAACTGTTATTGTATCAAACCCTTAAGATACATGCTTGAATTAATAAATAGGTGAATCGAAGAGTTTTATTATTAGTTAAGACAAGTAAAATCAAGTAGCCTTTATTGAAAAATACTTTTGACTATGATAACAGAGTTCTGAAACTTCCACAAATGGTCTTAACCAAAAACCCATTAATTAATTTGGAACCACGGAAGAGATGGAAGCTTATTCAGATCTTTGGTGTCAAATTCTCCTAAACCACCTGGTCAAGAAAATTTTTAAATATTGTTGAGATTAATTTTTTGTTTTGTTTTATAAACTTTATAAGCTAACCTAATCTTTTCTAAAATGAGAACTGCCATTAGTCATCTTGCTAATTAGGATCATGTTTACTCTTCTGAGAAAACAAAACATTCACTTGCTTGTTTAGAGTCATTACTTTTCCTAGTTAAAGTCCAAGTAATTAAATTTCAACACTGGTCAAATTATCTGGTGATTTTTGGTCGGCATTCATTCACAGCCAGGGTAGAAGCTGAGAATTTGGATTAAATCACTAAATTTTACACTACTTGAAATGCTGATTCTTAAAATAGATTTATAATCATCATCAAAGACATGATGATAAATTTTTCCATTTGCCTAGCATTCCCAGTATTGTAGGAGCAGGTATATAACATACTTGCTAACTATATACAGATTTAAAATAGAAAATATTGTTATAAGAATTTACAAAAATCAAGATGATCATTATATTTTCCTGCAATGATTTGCAGTTTTTAAACACTCAGATTTCTTACTTATGATCTGTACTTTAAGGTGAATCTAAGCTTTTAATTGAATCTCATTTCAGAAAGTTGCTTGTTTTATGTGGTCCTGCCTGGTGGCTCTGAAGTTGAGGGTTTGTGTTGTGTACTTTTCTAGGCTTCAACTCTAGTCTGCTTTACAATATGGAAAAAAATGAAAAATGAACTGCAAAATCTTTGAAAGTCAGGGCTACCTGGAGTTTTATTTATTCAATTTATAGCTCTAACCCAAAGGAAGACCTTAAGGATTCAAATGATAAAGAGCCTTCATTTTTAATAAAAATAAATATGTCAGTTCCTCCCTTCATAAGTCTCACTTCACCCATTATTTCAATAACCTGGGTCTCCACTTGTTGCTTTACTATTTGGCATATGTAGACTAGAAATTCTGATATATTAGAAAAGTAAAATGATGGTTTATAACATAAAGTTATTTATTTATTTTTTAACCATGTGCTCCCTACCTATGTTTCTAGATGTAGGGGAAGTTATATATTTACTTTCAGTATGAATAAATCATATGGATTCAATTTGTTCTACATTTTCCCATAACACATCTGCTATATATACAAGGCACAAAAATTAATGTCTTGCCAAGTTATAAACAAATTATCCTCATCTAAACTAGTTCATTAATGTGATATTTAATTAAAAGGCTGAATATTTAATAAAATTTCTGTCAAGGTATGACATTTCATAAGATCTAAATACATAGCTTTTGAATTGAATTGGCTGAAAACACTAAACACAAAGAGTGTTTTGATTGATAATTTATTTCTGAAGGAAAGAGTAGATAATCTATGGCAAACTTCTTGTTATAAATTCCTCTTTATACAACAAATGTGTGTTACAGTAGTAGCAACATATACTCCAAGAAGAAGGAAGGGAAAAGTAATAAAAGAAAAAACTGACTCATTTAAATTCTTAAATAATCTTTGTGTTGAATTTTGTTTTGTTTTTGTCATCAAACATAGTATTCCGTGAAGGCGAGGTAGTGCTACATGCAAATTATTCCTGAACTTCTCCAATGCTTAATAAATAAGTCATTGATGAGTTGAAGACCTTCAGAAATCCAAACTGCCCTTTTGAAACAAAGTCAAATCTTTTGATCTGATCCTAGTAAAAGATACCATAATGATGATGATTATGGATTTAGAAATCTCATCTTGAGTATAAAAGCCTAAGCTATGTTTATCTCTCTGTGCCTGGCTTTCTTCATTTGACAAAACAACATCCATTTCCAACCATTTTTCAGCAAATTTCAGGATTTCATTCTTTTTTATGGCTAAGTAGTATTCCATTATACTGTCTATATCATTCCTCTATTGATGGACCAGATATCCTCTCTTAGATGTTGAATTAAAAAAATCAATCTAAACTTAGAAAATTTATTACTAGAGACTGGAAAGGATGAGAGTTGGCATGATAGGGATAGAGAGAAGTTGGATAAAAGGTGCAAAAACACAGTTAGATGAAAGTAATAGGTTCTGGTGTTCACAGTGCAGTGGGACAATTGTAGACACAGTATTGTATTATATATTGTAAAAGGAGGAGGAGAGGAGCGGGTAGGCTCTGAACATGGAGGAAGAATGGGAACATGCAGATGCTGATTGACTAATTTGATCAGTTTAAGCTATATCCATCTATTGAAATATTATACTGTGATCCATAATGGTGTACAAGTAATACTTAATCAAATATTTTAAAGAAGAAAATAAACCAAAAAGCTTAATCTAGAAACACATGAATTTCTATTATTTCAGTACAACTAAAGAACCTCTTTTATGCTTTTGTCATGCTACTTGTGTTTTTCTGTTTTCTCATATATTAATTAGTAGGAAACCTATAATAGTTATTCAGAACTAACAATTATATCATTTACTGCATGCCAGGAACTCTTTTAAGAGACATATATTTGTTTTGATTATCATGAAAATCTAGTATAAACATTTAATAAATTATAGACTAATTTCCAATTAAGAAGGATTAGGAAAAAAATCACCATCCCCTGTCCAATGCTGAGTATCTTTCCTTGGATGACCTCTGAGTCCACACATTCCTCCTGGGCATTGTTAACATATTCCTGATGCCCACACATTCATTTTTTCATGGCAACAACTAAAAGCACAGTTGTCTTGTCCCCCAGAGATGCAGCATCTCACAGAAGTATCAACACTATGCCCTGTATAGGAACTAAATTCTTTGTAAAACAACAGGGTGACCGAGGCCTCTATGAAAAGGAGAGAGAGAGAGAGAGAGAGAGAGAATATGATGGAAGGAGGGAGGAAGGAAGGGAAGAAGGAAAGAAGGAGGGAAAAGAATGAAAAAATATCTGATTTATAATACAAGGGCAATAAGAAGGACTCTATGTTCCAATACAAGTTGCCCTGTTCCTTGCCAAATTTGGATCCAATCCAAATCCTTCACTCCCTTACTCATCCACATGCAGACCAACTTTCTTTTATCTCTGGCCACAGCCAAAGTGGCTCTTGCAAAGGACCAGGCCACATTAAGAAATAAGTCAAAATTTTACCTGAGAGAGAAGACTCAGAGAAGGAAATGAAGAAAACTACCAATGAGTCATCTCTAAAGGATAGAGTAGCTTTAGGGAAGATATAGAAAGCCATTGTTGAAGAGGAATCAAGTATTTAAAGCAGGCCATTCCTACACCATAGCCTTGGTTCTGATCAGTTATACACCATGACCGCCCCTGCCTCTCTTTTTAAAATCTATATTTGTCTATTTATTTATTTAATTTGAAAGGCTAAGAGACAGACAAACAGATTTTCAATTCTGCAAATGAATGCAATAGCTGAGATTGCATCAGGTCAAATACAGGACCCAGGAACTCATTTCAGGGTTTCCACAAGCGTGGCAGGGTCCCAATTATTTGAGCCATAATCTGCTTCCTCTCAGGGTGTGCATTAGCAGGAAAATGGAATCAAGAGTAGATCAGAAGCCGGCACCACGGCTCACTAGACTAGACCTCCGCCTTGCAGCGCCAGCACACCGGGTTCTAGTCCCGGTCAGGGCGCTGGATTCTGTCCAGGTTGCCCCTCTTCCAGGCCAGCTCTCTGCTGTGGCCAGGGAGTGCAGTGGAGGATGGCCCAAGTGCTTGGGCCCTGCACCCCATGGGAGACCAGGAGAAGTACCTGGCTCCTGCCATCGGATCAGCGCAGTGCGCCGGCCACAGGGCCCTGGCCGCGGCGGCCATTGGAGGGTGAACCAACTGCAAAGGAAGACCTTTCTCTCTGTCTCTCTCTCTCTCGCTGTCCACTCTGCCTGTCCAAAAAAAAAAAAACAAATAGATCAGAAGTCAACTCTGGTGGTCACTCCAAAATGGGATTATCTCAACTGCTACAACAAATGCTTATTCACTACCCCTGCTTCTAAATAAGCCCTCTGCAGGGCTAGTAGTCAAAATGAGGACACAGAGCTGCTAGCCAAAAAGAGAAGAACAAGAATCAGGAAAGGGAGAAAATGGAAGAACTCAAAATATAAAGGGAGAGGAATTAGCTCAAAAGGTTGTTGAAGAAGGAACTTACATTGAAGAAGGAACCTGATGATGAGAAACTTGGCAAGCCAGAGAAATGGAGGAACAACTGTGAAGCTGAGCAGAAGAGAGACTGAAGACAGCAAGAGAAGACAGACTGTATGCAGAAATTGAGAGATGTTCATGTTTCTTAAGAAAAGAAGCTTCCCTGGCCCAGGAGAAGCATTTACAGGGAGAAGGGCAGGAGTGGTTGGAGACACAGGAGTGACTAGGGAAGATGATAAATGGAAGCCGCAGATAAGGGAACTGTAGACCTGAAAGACTGAAATATCAGAATCTACGCTTCCAGGAAATGCAAAACCAGCAACCAGCCCACAGGTGGAGCAGCTGAGGATGGGAAATGTCCCCAGTGTAGAGAAACAAGCAAGCAAAAACAACGTTTATTCAGAATAAAAAGTTAAAAGAAATTATATGTTGGGCCGGCGCTGCGGCTCACTAGGCTAATCCTTCGCCTTGTGGCGCCGGCACACCAGGTTCTAGTCCCGGTCGGGGCGCCGGATTCTGTCCCGGTTGCCCCTCTTCCAGGCCAGCTCTCTGCTGTGGCCAGGGAGTGCAGTGGAGGATGGCCCAGGTGCTTGGGCCCTGCACCCCATGGGAGACCAGGAAAAGCACCTGGCTCCTGGCTCCTGCCATCGGATCAGCGCGGTGCGCCGGCCGCAGCGCGCTGGCCGCGGCGGCCATTGGAGGGTGAACCAACGGCAAAGGAAGACCTTTCTCTCTGTCTCTCTCTCACTGTCCACTCTGCCTGTCAAAAAAAAAAAAAAAAAAAGAAATTATGTGCTAACCTATTGGCTCTCACCAGGTAAGTGGGCACATATCAGTCTGAGGTAAAACCAGGACCACACAGGGGCAGAAGGTTGGTACAATAGTTGAGAACTGCTTGGGTCCCCTACAAACCAGGTCAGAGTGCATGAATTCAAGTCTTGGCTCCAGTTCTGATTCCAGCTCCCTTCTAATGCACATCTTGGAAGATGGCAGGTGATATCTCAGTTGCCACTCATGGGAGACCTGGCTAGAGCTCCTGACTTCTGGCTTTGGCCTCACCCAATCTCAGCTGTTGGAGGCCCTGGGTAGTAAACCAGTGAATGGAAGATTCTCTCTCTAACTCTCTCTCTCTCTTTCTCCCTCTTCTGTCTTTCAGATAAAAATAACAATAATAATCACCTGGGACCATTCAGAAATAAATGTTTATTATATTCCCAGCTCTATTCATGGATGTATATATGGTTCATTCATTGGGTATCTTGGAGTCACTATTTCCCATGTATTCTCCAGGCTACGATCCTGATCAAATGTAACAGGAATTTTTCATGAGATATGCATGATAGACAGGCATTATCGTTCAGATATTGCTAAATCTGAGTTCAAGCCAATTCACCAAGAAAGTACAACTGAGAATCTCATAGAAAGCAGTTTCAGTAGAATGCTAAAACAGAAGCAAGACTGGAAACAGACAGAAGATTATTTCGTTGAAAACTTTTAGAAGTGGTAGATAGTGAACTGAAGAAGTAAACTCAAAGATTGATTTTGTTTCCCTTATTTTGTTTAGTTTTTATTATAGAAGATGTCCAGCATGTTTAAATAGATCTTAGGTAGAAGATAGGAGAGGACAGAGTAAAACTAGAGGAGATGTAGAGACAACAGATGGACAAGATTCTGGAAAGAAGTGAAAGTAAGTGGAATTGGGGGATACTTCTTAAATGTAAAGGAAAACAAATCATTCCCTGGGAGAAATATCTAATATAAAGACTGTCAGAAAATTTGAGTGAGGATTGCACATGGATTTAATTGAAGGCATGTCAATGTCACCTTTCTTTGTGGGTTGGAAGGCAAAGTCATCTGCTAAGGAATGGATAGGTGGGAAATCAAGAGAAGTAGAAAATGTTGGGAATAATTAAGGAGATAAACAAGAAAGGGAAATGATAAAATAAAAGTAAAAAAATGACAAGCTATATTAAAGTTGTAGCGACTTATGAATAAAATAGTCCCATATTTTATATAGATTAATATAAATAACCTTGTGTTATTAGCTATTAAGCATAGCTATGCAGTAATGTATTGGGCATTATTTGATAGCATACTTAGTAGGATTCTGTTTTGGATTTAATTTAAACAGAATAATAGGTTACCACTTTTATGTGATACAAATGTCAAGAGAGCCATATATGTAAAAATGTAGTCCTGGCTACTTACAATTCCTTCATTAGGAAGGCATTTATTTCACCATGAAAAGGTTTTCAATTCTTCGAATTCTAAAATTCCCTGAGAATCCTTGAGTGTTATTAGCGGAAGACAAAGCTTCAGAGTAAAGGGAAACTATTGTCTATAATAGGAGTTAGACCACAAGGACAGAGAACAGAGGTGCTATGAAGCAGAGTTGGAAGGTATAGAGCCTGACAGTGGACAAATAGCTCAATATTTTGATTGAAGTTACTTTGAATTTTGGATTTTTGTTTTTCTTGAAATCTGACTACCCACCTCAATAAGTTTTTACAGTTACTGCCCTGGGAAATTTCTTTCATGAATGATCAGAATTATTTTTTCCCACAGTTTCTCTTAGATCTTCCATTGTAGCTGTCATGGAATTATTTGTCCTTGGGCTTCTTCTATCATAGAGAAGCTACTAAATTCCATCTGTATGTGTGTACATGTGCATGTGTGTGTTTTCCTCACTGAAGCTACGATGAGGGAAGCATTGATTTTGTTGACTAAAAAGGAACTGTGCCCTCAACAGAAATGATAACTTGCCATTTATTATGAAATCTGACCTCTGGTACAGCAATGAAACTGCTGAAAAAGATCAATGTGATATGTTGGGTGGGGGGAGACACAATTTAAAACCAAAGTGGATGAAGGTCATTCTTTTCACAATTCTCTCCTGCACCCTTTCTCGTCACCAGTAAGGAAGTTAAAAAGAAAAACCAACATCACTGTTTCTTTTATGGAAACCAGCAATCTTGAGGGAGATCTTTTTGTTCACAAGAACAAAACAGTGAGATTTTGGAAACACTCACTGCTGTGGAAGATGTTAAGTGCTTTGCATAATTAAATTGGTGTAGATCCCAGAAAAGAGCCTTGCAAGACTTAAGGATGAGAAGTACTGGGGCTGTAATCAAAGCAAACATGACTTACTGCATCTGCATTTGTGCATGGCAAAGAGAGGACAACATCCTGGAGGATAAGATGAAAATCAAACAGAAGAAGGCACCGGGAGTGAAAAACTTGCATCAGAAGGTACACAAGTGTTAAGAATCCAAAAAAATACATATTTAAGGAGGGCCTTTCCACAGCACTGGGATTTTGGCCTCAGCCCATTGTATTCAAGTGACATAGAAGATGATGTCTTCAACTGACATCCAGGTTATCATTAAATTATAAGTTTTGTGAAGATTTACATCACTCTAAAAATTTTCACTTAGTTTTTTTGTTGTTGTGTTTTTTTTTTGTTTTTTTGTTTTTGTTTTTTGTTTTGTTTTTTTGTTTGTTTGTTTGTTTGTTTGTTTGTTTTTGGACAGGCAGAGTTACTGAGAGAGAAAGAGACAGAGAGAAAGGTCTTCCTTCCATTGGTTCACCCCCCAAATGGTCGCTACAGCCAGTGCGCTGCACCCATCCGAAGCCAGGAGCCAGGTGCTTCCTCCTGGTCTCCCACGTGGGTGCAGGGCCCAAGCACTTGGGCAATCCTTCACTGCCTTCCCGGGCCACAGCAGAGAGCTGGACTGGAAGAGGAGTAACCAGGACAGAATCCAGCACCCTGACTGGGACTAGAACCCAGGGTGCCGGTGCCGCAGGCAGAGGATTAGCCTAGTGAGCTACAGCATTGGCCTCACTTAGTTTTGATATCAATGCCCTGATGACATTATACCGGAGACATCTTATGCAACTTTTTGGTTTAAATTGCTGCTTTTTGTTACAGTCACTATACCACATCTCAACAACTCAATAGAATATACGTTCTTCATCTCCACTTACAAAATCAGCTCTTTGTTATATTCCTTTTTTCATTACTATTATGGTATATCTGAGGTTGGGTACTTATAAAGAACAGTCCAGCTTTTGATGTTAAAGCACACGTATTGGCATCACCTCAGCTTTGGTGAGTGCCCTCTCGACGTCACCACATCATGCAGGCGGTATACGACAGTAGTGTATGTGTTAGGAAGAAATTATATCACTGAGTAAGAAGCCCAAAACACTTGGAGGGGCCCAGCTTGCAACTTTTATTTATATATTAATTAAAATATTTATTTTTAGATTTACTTATTTATTTGAAAAGCAGTGCAACAGAGAGAAGGAGAGGGAGATTGAGTGGGAGAGGGAGAGAGATATCTTCCATCCACTGGTTCACTCTCTAGATGACCACAACTGCCAGATCTGGACCAAACCAAAGCCACGACCCTGGAACTCTATCCAAGTTTCCCATGTGGGTTGCAGGGGCCCAAATAATTGGGCCACTTTCTGCTGCCTTCTCGGGTGTGTTACCAATAAGCTGGAATGAAAGCAGTCAGCTAGGATTCACTGACAGGCACTCTGATAGAGTGTGCTGGATTTGCATGTGGTGGACTAAATCTCTGTGTCACAATACCTGTCCCTGACTTGCACCTTTTACAGCAACTATCACATGAGAACTCACTCAGGACTCCCAAGAGAACTGCCTTAATGTTTTTGAGGCCATATCTCCAATGACCAAAGGACTACCTACCAGGATCTACCTCCTAAAGTTTCACCATCTCCCAGTGTTGCCACACTGAGGGTTAAGCTCCCAACACCTGTGCAGTCAGAGGACAAAGTGCATCTAAACCACAGTACTCTTCAACTCAACATTAACCCATGTGGGCTATATTGTGGTCCTTGTTGTAATGTCTGATGAAAAACCCTGAAGATTTTTATGGAAAGTGGTTAGGATAAATACAAATATCTAGATTCTATGCCTCATACAGACGTTTTGAGAACTGTTACCATTGATGATAATACAATACCTTATTAGAGCTATTTGAAAAATGAATTCAAATCTAGTTCATACTACATTGTGATTGTTCAATATTAATTTTATTCAAGAGATTTTTAAACAATTATTTACACTATTTGAAAAGCAGAGAGAAACAACTAACAGAGATTTTCCATCTTCTGTTTAACTCCCCAAATGCCCACAACAGATAGAGCTGCACCAAGCTGAATGCAGGAGCCTGGGCTCAATCTGGGTTTACCATGTGGATGGCAGGTAACCAGCCACTTGAGCCATTACTTGCTGCCACTCAGGGTGTGCATTAACAAGAAGGGAGAATTGGAAGTGAAGCTGGCACTTGAACTCAGCCGCTCCAATGTGGGGCACAGGCTTCCCAAGAAGGGGCTCAACTGCTGTATCAAATGCTCATCCCCAGAGGAGAGTTTTAAGTAAATATGAAGTGTAGATTTCAACAGATTTGGTGTTGGCATTTTATCAACCGAATAGGATGTTATTCAAGAGAATATATTTTAGGTAATTCAAAGAAAATATGTACAAAACCATAAAACTAATATATTATTAAAGGTTATTTCTTTAATGGTCAAAGGAAAAAATTAAATTATCAGTTTAACATTATTTAAAGACAAAACATGACAGGCAAGCTGTTTCATTTACTTTACTTAATATTTTTAGCACACATTCTAATCCACATTATTACTATTCTTTTAAACTGACAAAATGTATAAGTATTTATCCTTAATGTTAGATTTAAGAATATTAGTTAAATCCAAAAACATAGACTTAGTGGTAATAAGATTAAACAAAGAAAAATAATTTTAAAAAATAATAACTTTCTGTGTTTTCTTGATCTAATTTCTCTGAGGGTCGGCACTTCATTTTACCTCACAGCTGCATTAAGTAATCATTTGAAGTCTCCTATTTTAAAATTGTGAGTTAAATATGAAAAATGTGTTCTGAATCTCCCAATGAGTAGCTCTATTCCTCATGACAAAATTAAGTGTTTGAGAAGCTCCATCAAATTTTTAAGATCATAGCTTTATTTAATATATATAGCTTTAGTGCAATGAGTGGTACCAGGGGTTTTCCATTCCTATGTAGCTTTGCACTAATATCAGAGTATATGCAAAGGGGACAAGATAAAATCATCACACAGCTATTTACTTGGGAGACCTTAATCCATTTGTTGAAGTGAAAATGAAGTCTTGCACTGATAAAGAAGGGAAAAAGCATTAAGTCAATATTTGAAGAGGGAGGGTGAATACCAACTGCCAATTTGCTAATCAGCTTGCATCAATGTCCAAGATGACGGTCTTTCATGGAGAATGCATTGCAGTCTTTGTTTATTAAATTTCAGATGGTTTACTAAAACTGCCAACAAGAAGACTAATTGATGCCAATTACAGGGTCTTTCTCAGAGGAATTGGAATGAGTCCACATGTTCATTTCACACACATGACTCATCTTCCTTCAGTTTAATAGTAATGATGATTAGCCACCTTGATATATTACAGATAAAAATGCAGTCCCAGATTTCTCATCTGATATTTGATCTGAAGTTAAATCAAAATACATTATTATTGGCACTGATATTACAAACTTCCCAGAATTATATTTGACTTGCAGTTTTCTCCATGTTATCATCTCTGTAGGAATGCAACATCCAGTTTCATAAGAAATGAGAATATTATTTTAAAATATGGTTGAAACACAACTCTTGGAAAAATCTTTTTTTAGAAGATGCAAAAATAACACAAGCTCTGCTACTATAGCACATGTCTGAATTGACAATGCAAGAAGCATAATTTTAGTCTAATTCTGAATGACAGTTGCTATTTATGGTGCTGTTTTTCAACTGTAAATAACTGACGATATCTCCGGAAGTTAATGTACCGGCTCTCCAAACCCCACTGAAATACTCTCTTATTTAAAAGGACTGAACATCTCTAAAGCAGCTCAATGTTTTCGTTCATATAGGAAAAGAATGAAATTACTAGATGGCAAAAAGAAAAATCTTTCCTTCACATATTTTTAACAGAAAAATGGTAGAGTTATGCACTGCAATTAAACAGAGGAGAAAATCTATTATTAAAATCTGCAATATGCCAGGCATAGCATGAATTATTTTGTATGCATTGTGTAATTGACTCCTCCAATCAACGTCACGTTGTAGAGATGATGATCTCTCTCTCAAGGCTGAGTAAATGGAAACTGATCGCCTGGTTCCTGACGTTATGCAAGGAGGTGCAGGGAAACCAGGAAGGGATGACTCACACCAGTTACAGAGCTTCCATGGTGGATGGCTGTTCTGGGTGCAGATGGAAGATTTTTCTATGGATTGAAATTATATGTATATATATATATATACTTATGTAAATGTAATAAGTACATTGGAATTTTGGGTTTTTTGAATTTAAAATATATGAAGAAGTGTGAACATTGTGGTGCAGCAGGTAAATCCTCCACTTGGGAAACCTGTAGCCCTGATGAGCATCAGTTTGAGGCCTGGCTGCTCTGCTTCTGATGCATCTGCCTGCTAATGCATCTGGGAAGCAGTGGAAGATCTGAGCCTTTGACAGCCTCATGGGACACCCAGATGAGTTCCTGGGTCCTTATTTCAACCCAGTCCAGCTCTGGCTGCTGTGGGCATTGGGGAATGAGTCAGCCGATGGAACAAATCTCATCTGTCTCCTGTTCCCCCTCTCTCACTCCCTCCCTCCCTCTCTCCCTCTCTTCCTTCTTCTCTCCCTCTCTCCCTCTCTCCGTCTCTCCCTCCCTCTCTCCCTCTCCCCCTCTCCCACTCCCTCCCTCCCTCTCTCCCTCTCTCCTTCTCTCCCTCTCCCTCTCCCTATCTCTCTCTCACTCTTCCTTCCTTCCTCTCTCCCTCTCCCCCTATTTATTTGAAAGAGAGATTTACAGACAAAGACAGATTGAGAGACATAGAGAGAGATGCTCCATCCACTGGTTCACTCCCCAAGTGGCCGCAACAGCTGGAGCTAGGCCCATCAGAAGCCCAGAGCCAGGAGCTTCTTCCAGATCTCCCTGTGCATGCAGGGGCCCAAGCACTTGGGGCACCCTTTGCTGCTTCCCTAGGCCATAAGCAAAGACATGGATCCACAGTAGAGCTGCCAAGACTGGAACTGCTGCCTTACCCACTATGCTACAACACTGGTCCCAGCCTCATCCTTTTAATAGCTCCAAAATATCTTACTGATGTATGCTAATAAGCCCATATCACCCACTATGGAAAAAGAAAGTAGTAGAAAAGCAAGATGAGAAGAGATATTAAGGAAAATTATACATCTTATGTAGTCCCAAGTCATTGAAAAATCAAGTTGAGTTAAAAAAATTAACTACTTTTAAAAACTTACATCAGCCATTGCTGAATTTGCAAATTCCCCTACTGCAGTAGTTTTACAAGTTTAAATTTCACAACAATAGCAATAAGACTAAAAAGCAACAGAACAAAAGTAAATGAATTTGATTTTCATTAAATTTAAATGACTTTTACTCCTAGAAACTTTCCACCTATTCTGCCTTCAGCTTGTTATTGGCAAGTATCTGGCTCCCTTTTGTGCCACTCTTTCTGGAAAATTCCAGCTCAGAAGCAAGAAATGTATTTAGCCTGAGGACTGGGGTATAAGTAGTCTGAATGCAAAAGGTACTGGAATACCGGAGGATTTACTTAACCAGGGTCTAATGAAATCTGATAAAGCTTCCCAGGAATTTCAGGACAATTTTCTCATTAATTAAGATCAAATATGGAAACAGGTGCTGAGGGATTTCAAAAGCTATGTTAATGAAGCCACCATGGAGATTCTTGATGTCTCCATAGATAAGGAAAATAATGTTATGAATAGAAGAGGGATTTTTTTCCTAAATGCCATCATATTACCTTTCACATGTGAATCAGTAAAAGTACAAATAACTGAAGTTTGCACTAAGCATTGGAAAAGAAAATTTAATTATAGCAAATGATTTTTAAAATATCAAACATGGTATCAGAACTAAAATTATTTTCACCTAAGCTTCTTTTCTGAAAGACAATATGTAAAAGACACTGTACATTATATTCTCAAAGCTTGTTTTAAAATTTCTACAAACTATCTGTCAGGAAGGGAGCCTTAACATGATGGAAGTCTCATTTTTTACTGTGGGATTTATACACCGGGAATTAGACATAAAGAAAAAAGATTTCAGTGTTGTAGCAGAACATCATTTTGAATGTCAAAAAATTCTCAGAGGGCTTGGTTACAAGAGCCATTGAGTACAAAATATTCCATGTACTGTGATATACTGTGAACTGTTCACTAATGAGAAGCAGAAAACAGTAAGAAATGAATCGTAGTTGCTTAGAACATTTGCTGCTATTGTCAGAGGGATAAAGAGAAGCTGATCTATATGTTATGGGAATGAATGAGAAGATGCTTGTCAAAAAAATTTCTATCAGAATTAACTTAAAATACACACCTCCTCTGGTATTGTGCCTTGCATCTGGGTGCCTCAATAAAATGTTTTACTTTTAAAGAATCTCAACAGGAGATAAACACTTATGCCAATAAATAGCTAAGGCCTGAAACAATCACTCTTAGCTGGCTAAATCAATAAAGAGAGTTATTAGTTTAAATGAGGTAAGGAAATACTATGATTGTATAATATCCTCTAGGAATTTGCAAGCTATTAGTAATTTAAATATCATAAATAAGAATAAGCCAAGTAAATATAGTGATTACTAAACACATTTATTACAAAATGGGCAATTTAGTCCTAGGAAATATTTTCAGGGTCAGTACTCAGCCTCTGCAAATTCTACTTCTAATTTCTAAATATATAGGTAGGATAAATATATTTCCTTCACACTATTTTTATGAAAGCTGACATCCTCTTTCTTAAAAAATAATTCATTATTGGGGCCAGCATTGTGGTACAGCAGGTTAAGCTGCCACTTGCGATGTCAGCATCCCAAATTACAGTGCTAGTTTGGGTCAGAGTTACACCACTTCCAGTCTAGCTTCCTGCTAACATACCTGGGAAGACAGTGGAAGATGGTCAAGTACTTCAGCCCCTGCCACCCATGTGGGAGACCTGGATGGCTCCATCTTCAGCCTCACCCAGATCTGGCTAATACAACCATTTGGGGAAATGAACCAGTAAATGAAAGATCTCCACCTATCTCTCTCTCTGCTTCTCTCTCTCCCTTTCAAATAAATAAAGATTTAAAGAAAAAACAATTAAAATACATTTATATACTGTCGCTCCCCGTCTTCGTGGAGGAACGACACAGGACCCTGCGCTGTTCTTTTGTCTGCTCGGCCCTCCCCGGGTTTGCTGCTGGTTCTTCCCGGGTTGGCTGCCGACCCTTCCACCTCCGTGGAAGGGCAGTTCCCCCTGCCACATTCCCCACTTCCGCGGGGGAGCGGCACACCGCCGGGCCGGCTCTCTCGGGGGCTGCACAGGTGTTCCCTTAGATGTTCCCCTTAGATGTTCCTGGTGCATGCCGTCTCTCTCCTCCTTTATAGTCCTCCTCCGCCAATCCCAACTCTGCTACCCACACGCCGAGTACGCTGCTCTCCTCCAATCAGGAGCGGCTCTTGCAGCTTGTCAAGTTGGTGAGAGGCAGCTGGGTAGAAGCTGTTTGCTCCTCTCCCAGCGCCACATTGTGGGAGAGCAGATGCATAGAATAAGTCTTAATTCCAGTAACTCAGTCCAGTCCGGGTTGCTCCCCACAATATACTTAACGTATTTGGTTATGTTTTATGTAGAAGTAACTGTGAACCACCCTTCTTTTCTTATAACTTAGAGAAGAAAGGACAAAATCAATAGAAAATATTATTGATTAAACAAAGAGAAAGAACACTTAAGCATGGAATGATGAAACTTGAAAATGAAACACAGTGTATCACATACAATAAAAAAACAATAGAAAACTCTTATTTAGAATGGGAAGTAAAATACTTAATATTTTATAAGATAAAAAGACAAAAGATAAACAAGAAGGTCTTGCTTAAAATAGGAAGTTTAAAAGACTTCTTATGAACAATTGGATCATTTTTATTGCCTTCCTCACATCAATATGTAATATATAAAATGTATTTAGAGTATTTGACATTAATGTTGTAAGAGTGACAAAATATCCTTTTCCTCCTACCCTCCATAGTTCATGGTCAGGGCTCCTATAACAAAAGGCATGTTAACATGAGAAAAACAAAAATATTTATTTAATATAAATTGTATATAACGTGGAAGATGTCCTCATGAAATAAAAACCCAACAAAAAAGACAAAACTACTGAATAGTTGAAGAGTGTCTTGTCACAGTTTTGATGGAGGAAAGATGGGACAAGGGGGTGTGAACTTAGCCAGGCTTATTTGTTCGGATTCCTCTCTGTGCCTTGTATCTTTAAAGATGATCCTTTCTCCTGGATACTGGAAGAGCATCTCTCACCTGAGCATCCTGTGACCTATGTTGGGGAAAGCTCAGCAATGTCTTCTTAGATCTTCTGACCTCCTTCTGGGAAAAGAGCAAGGGAAGGTAGGAGAGGTTCTTACGCATGCTGCTTCTCCAAGTCCTTCATTTAAAATACCAAAATATAACACTTGGGGGGAGCGTGTCCTGAATCCCATTATTGCCCAACAGGCATAACATGATGTAAATGCACTGGGCATCCATTACAGAAGATAGAAGCCCGGGCTTAACACTTTACACTGCCATCCTCTCAACATAACACATTTAGTACTACACCCATCCTAGAGAAGCAGAAAGCAAATTGCTGAAATAACAGTGCTTCAGGGGTGGTCTTGTAGCATGGCTAATTAAGCTGCCATGTGAGATGCCTGCATCGCATGTGAGAGCTGGTTTGAATCTTGGCTATCCATTGTGTGCTTGTATTCAGCTTCCTGCTAAGGGAACTGAGAGGCAATGCTTGATGGACCAAGTAATTGGATTCCTACTACCAACATGGAAAACCCAGATGGGGAGGAAATCAGCAAATAATAGATTTCTCTCTCCCCCCTCCCCTTGGCCCCCCTCTCTTTCCCCTTTCAAATAAATTTTTAAAATCTTTAAAAACAGAAGTGTCTTGTTTTTGTTTTTGTTTTGTAAAAGCACTTGGTGTCTTTTAAATAGGAAGATAGGAAGCCTTGAAGCAAGAATGCTAACCAATGTTCTCTGACTCCAAACCTCTTGTCTTTTACATACCATACTGTTCTCACAATAACTTTTCCCACAAACATTTAAAATTTATCCAGTGCAAGTCAGACATTATAGTATGAGGTTAGGTGCTAGGAGCTAAAAAGGCAGAGCATGGTAAAATAGTATACATTTTGGCATCTGTCAAACTTGAATTTAAATTCAGGTTCTGCCACTTTCCCACCCGAGATATGACCACGAGCTGGTTATGTACTTCCGGGAGTTCAGGTTCCTCCTCTATAAAATGGAAATAAGAGTTAGGGCAACTTTTATAGTTTTTTTATGAGTATTACAAGTTTAGCACAGTGCCAGGCATTTTCTAGATGACCACAAAATGATATCTGTTATTGGAATCCCATGCAGTTGTTCTGCAGATTAAATGGGTTGTCATTATCAGATTATTGGCACACTAGAACTGTTGGTTTTCACCTTTCCACTCTAATAGCAAAAGATATAATGCATACCTATTGGACCTAATAATTCTGGTTCTCTATGATGCTGAAACTTCCTTGATGATTAATAGGAATTGATAGACTGAAAGGGCTGTACTTCGTTCTTCTGTAAGTCACCAATCACTTACATGACTCTTCCTACACGGTGTGTTCAAAAATGGTGGCCATGGCATTTGCAGCAGTGTGGAGCAATGGTCCACATTGTCATCAGTTCATCCAGTGAACAGTAGGGTATGTACCAAATGTCCCTACTCTAGCTGAGCTTGGCCAGTTGTCTGGAAGTTTTAAGAAAGTTTCTTGCTGATCTTTCAAATAAGCTCAAGTTTAGGTTAGTCCCCAGTTTCTAAGCCCTGCAGGGTATAATTACAAATGGATGGATAACTCTTTTTTCAATATGTCTCTCTGTGTGTGTATGTGTGTGTTTCTTTCCAGATTAGGTTAATTCTAAAGGAGCATGTGTATTAGAGAAAGGACAGATAAGGAGAGAATAATGAGGATTACTAGTGTTAAGGTCGAAACGCGTCCGCTGCCCGAGGAACGACTCCAAGAGACTCTCTCACGCAATCAGCAGGGGGTTTATTGAACCAGCATGCTGGGGCTCCCTGAACATGCAAGAACAGAGAAGCCCCGAGAAGTGAAGGGCAAGGGTTTTTATAGGATTTTTGGAGACATTTTACATCGCAGCAAATCATCTCATTCGGCGGGAAATTCAAAGGACATCTCCTAGATTTGATTGGCACATTCAGTGGCGGGAACGGACCCACTAAGGTGGTTGGATGGCTCTTGGGGTTAATGCCCTTTGAATTGATTGGCCGAAGCATAGGGTCCAGGCCGTTGGGGTGTATGTGCCAGACTGCAGGGTCTCACACAAGGTCACACAAGATCACGGGAAGGTTTGTGGCTTATCTAGGAACTCAGGGACAGGGAACTGGTCGGGTGAGGCAAGATACAGGAAAGGGGTAGGGAGGGGCTCTGCACAGCCAGGCGGGTGAGGCAACGGCCACATAGTTTCGGTCCCTTATCTTTTACAGCTGCACCTGGAGCACCTAATTTCAGCTTTGGGGGAAAAAAGTTTAGGGCTGTAATGTTAAACTTAATTTTTCACTAGAACATGTCATCCCAAAACATGCCTCTGATTATTATAAACATGCATCTTGATTATTATGTGACTAAGAATAATGGCTAACATGTATTGAGCAATTATCATGTCAACCTCCTTATATCTATTAGATGACAATATTTCAGACAATAAAGGTGAGTACTATTATCCCACATTAAAAATGAGGGATCACTGTTCTGGAATTTTTTTTGAATGGCCTCATTTCAAAGTTGCTTAATAATGAATCTGGACTGGATTACAGAGAGTCTAGCAGTAATTTCTTTCACATCTGTAGGAAAGGAAAAATTACTTCTATCATCCTAGGTCCTTTGGTTGGTCAAGAATAAAATTGACAAAAGACTGATTAAGAGAATAAAAATTGGGACCAGTGCTGTGGCAAAGCAAGAAAAGTCACTGCTTTCAGTGATGGCATTCCACATGGGTGCCACTTTGAGTCCCAGGTGCTGCCACATTTCTGGTCCAGCTTCCTGCTAATGCACCTTGGAAAGCAGAGGCAGATGGTCTCCTACAAACACTTGGGCCATCTCCTGGCTTCAGATCAGCCTAGCTCTGGCCATTGAAGCAATTTGAGAAGTGATTCAATGGATGGAAGACCTCACTTGGTCTCTCCTCTCTCTGTAACTCTGCCTTTCAAATATATAAATAAATCTTAAAAAAAGAGAGGAAAATAAAAATTGTTTTAATTGTATATATGCACATGGGAGTCCGACAAAAATATGAGATTCAAGACAAGGAGCCAGACGATTGAGGTTTCCATAGGTGTTTGGTAAATCTAGGGGATTATATATGCTGGAACAAATCGTGGGAGAGCAATAGAAATGGTCTGGGGAAGACAAGATGACCAGGGAGAGTGCTATAAAGCAAAGGTAAGACTTGTCATGTGAGTTTAAATAGCTAATGCAGAATTCACTGATTAAAAATCTCTAGTGGCTTAGTTATCCTTTTCTTTCTGGTGCGGAGAGGAAACATTCTTAAAATGGAGATTTCCACTAGATAAAAATTTCTCTTTCAAAAGAGCAGCATTTTAGCGATATTTCTCTGACTGTGGTTTTGTAAAATAACCAGTTCAAAATGATCAATATGCCAAAGGAGTATATTTTAGGTAGACATATTCTAATTTTCTACAGTTCTCTTTTGGGATGATGTGTCCTAAGTCCAACACAACCAACAAACTACAGGCAAGAGTAAAATAATCAGTCTCAGTGGGTAAAATGCCTCCCTCCAGAACCAACATTCAATTTAGGTGGATATAAAAACTCACTTAACATAAAATCAATGTTGTATAAATTTGGAAAATATTTTAGCTCACAGTTAAGATTCTTCTCAAATACACATTCCACTTTTTCAAATATCAAGTGAAGATGGAATCTAAGAACAAATTTCACATGATATCTTTTATTTTACTTTCATAGAATAGCTCTGAGTTTCTTTTCCAAAGGAGAATTTTCCTTCTTTAAATGTCAATGTGATTTTTTTTTGGTTATAGATTTAAAATGTTTTATGATGTTTTTGGCTTGTCTATTGCTTGTTAGCCTCTGGCAATATTTACAAGACTGAGAGAAAAATACATTCTGTAATAGTATGGCTTTTTCATCTGGAATACAGCATTAACACAGACATGTCACCAGCACACGCATACACATGTGAGCACACACGCACACACACACACAGTTTGTAAATGAATCAATCCAGAGCTTCAGATGCCAAGGTCTGTTGGCTGCTGCTGACAGTTTCAGCCATAACTCTCAGGGTTGAGTGTGGGGAAGGAGGGAGGCTATCATTCTAATCTTCATTCATGTTCACTTTTGTCCTGTTAATTCCTTAAGTGGGTGAAACCTGTATTTTGAAAGGAAAGGAAAAGGGTATCCTATTCACCCTCTCTAGGTATATGCAAACCACTTGAAACCAATTAGGTGTCAACAGAATTGTTAATTATCCCGAGTTCACCACCTTTTGTGAAGCCTTTCAGAGTGAAAGGGAGGTGTGGCTTAGCCCACAGCAGGCTCAAACAGCCCTCTAATTGACAAATTCTATACTCAGCAGTTGGGTTGGCTAAAGAGGTTAAATCATACTCTCTTTCATAAAGGAGATGGGTAGACCCTTATATTTATCACTCATTCATTTATGAGGCAAATACCTATTGATTCTCTCCTTGGAAGTCCAGGGCTTAGTGACCCTGTGGTAAGTTAGAGAATCAGTCACTGCTTCATGTAGGTTTCATTCTCTCTTTGTGGGATGGTTCTCTCACTTCCCATTCACAAATCAATCATTAAAAGCAATCCACTGTAGAAGTATAGAAACTTCTGAAACCTGGGCTTCTATAAAGTAGAACACCTGTGAAATAAAGGTGCTATACCTTCACTTAGGCTGTTACATAATGCCTCCAAATATGGTCAGAGGAACTGGTATAGAACCCCTAAAAATGGGTTTGCTGGCCTGATGCACAGCAAAACTATCACTAACACCAAGATGGTGGAAGAAAGGAGGTATTTACAGCAAAGAACAGAGCAGGGAACTGGGCAGGTATTGCTTATTCTTCAGGCTTCATGAAAGGTTGATGTAAAAATTATTATGAAGTTGGGGATAAGAGGTGCATGTTCAGCTCACATTCCAAGTTCTTGGTTGGTCAGCAGTGCCTATAATCCTCCCTTAATTGATCATTGATATTGTGTTCTCTGGGGGATTTGATGATGACTAAGTGGGTTCCAGTCAGTCGAGGGGCTCTATGTAGCTGATACTTTGTCTGCTTAGAACCTGAAGTTCCTGGAATAGAAATTCTTCAAAGAAAGATACAACATCAAGGTGCTTTCTGTGTGGGAGATAAATGACCTCATGAGTCTGTGAGCAAGAATCCTGTGAGGACAGTGTATGATTTCCTCAGTTTAGTCAATTGATTTTGATAAGAGGTTGATTTTAAATCACGAAAGTGGAGCAAAGAAACTTTAAGCTCAGGGAGGAAGACTGGGCGACCATGGGAGACTAGGACCTTATATCTAGCAACTGCATCCAAGGCAGTGTATAGGGGCTAGTTCACAAGACAAATACCTTTTAAGTATAGCCTATACCACCCATAAAACACCAGTTTTTCTCATATACAGCCCTATTTCCATGATTACTGTCCTCTTTTATTGCAGAACAACCCCTAAAACTAGTTGGAAATGTTGCTATGGAACTCACAAACTTGGTCCACTCACCTAATGCTCAGAAAGCCAATCACTAAAATCTATGGGTGTTGGAAGAAAAGAGGTACTTATTTGCAAAGTGCAGAACAAGGAGCCATACAGTTATGGCTTAATTCCTAGTCTCACAAATTGGTAGGGGTGAATGGTGTTAAAGGGAGAAGATAGGGCTGCTAGGTGCATGTTAAGCATGTGTTCAAGTTCCTGGTAGGTCAGTGGTACTTGTGGCTTTCCTTTGACTGGTTAGTAATGCCATGCCTGTTAAGGAATTTATATGATGCTCAAGCAGGCTTCAGTTAGTCTGGGGCTAGATGCAAGTGGTTGTTGCTTCCCACCCTGAGCCAAAATTTCCCTGATGCAGGACCCTGTGACATGATACTGACCATTAAATATTAAATACTTGAGAAATTTCTGGGACAATTGCAACACTCTCATCAGTGATTTCCACTTGATAAGTGGTTAATTAGCTATCCTAGATCCCAGAAGCAGAGGCAATAAGGACAAAAAAAAAAAAATAGACAAATGGCTTTATATCAAACTAGGAAGCTTCTGCACTGCAAAGGAAACACTCAAAAAAGCCAAGAGGAAACTGACAGAAGAAAAAAATTTGCACATTATGCAACTAATAAATGATTAATATTCAGGATCCATAAAGAACTCGAGAAACTCAACAACATAACAAACAATCCAGATAGGAAATGGGCAAAGGACATGAACAGGCAGTTTTCATAGGATGAAATACAAATTGCCAATATATACTTGAAAAAATGCTCTGGACCACTAGCCATCAGGAAAGTAGAAATAAAACCACAATGAGGTCTCACCTCACCCTAGGTAGAATGGTTATCGTCTAAAAATCAAAATAAATAAATGCTGGTGAGACTGTGGGGGAAAAGACTCCCTAATGCTGTGTTGGTGGGAATGTAAACTAATACAACCATTATGGAAGACAGAATGGAGATTCCTCAGAACCTGAAAATAGAAGCTCCATATGAACCAGCCATCCCAGGTCTGGGAATTTATCCAGCGAAATGAAACCAGTATATGAAAGAATTATCTTGGCCGGCACTATGGCTCACTTGGCTAATCCTCCGCCTGCAGCGCTGGCACTCTGGGTTCTAGTCCAAATTGGGGTGCTGGATTCTGTCCCAGTTGCTCCTCTTCCAGTCCAGCTCTCTGCTATGGCCCAGGAGGGCAGTGGAGGATGGCCCAAGTGCTTGGGCCCTGCACCCACATGGGAGACCAGGAGGAAGCACCTGGCTCCTGGCTTCGAATTGGCACAACGCGCCGGCTGTAGCGGCCATTGGGGGGTGAACCAACTGCAAAGGAAGACCTTTCTCTCTGTCTCTCTCTCTCTCTCACTGTCTAACTCTGCCTGTCAAAGAAAAAGAAGAAAGAATTATCTGCACCCCCATGTTCTTCGCAACTGAATTTCCAATAGGTAAGATATGGAATCAACCCAGATGTGCATTAACTGGTGACTAAAGAAAATGTCACACTACATGTTACCATGTAGCCATAAAAAAGAATAAAGTCTTGTCTTCTGTAACAAAATGAAGATGACTGAAACCATCATGCTTAGTGAAAAAAGTCAGTCTCAAAAAGACAAATATGTTTTTGCCAATACGTAGCAGTTAAAATAGAATACCAAAAACTGTATAGGAATAAAATGGTCACTTGGGGTATGATTTTTGTTTTTATCCCTTGTTTAAACTCCTGTGGAATGATGGTTTTCCTACTTTTTACTTGTTGAATATTATGATTAGTGGTGAATTAAACCTGTGATTACAGAGTGGATCAAAATTATGGCTTTGCAAAAACTGATGAAGAGAGTGGAGGGAGGGAGAAGATTTGGTGAGGAGCAGGGAAGTAAAGGAAGTGTAGCTGTCTTCTTGGAACTGTACTATGAAATGCATAAATTCTATTCCATTGATATTAATAAAACATCTGGAAAAAGATAGGAACTGAAACAGGAAAGTGCATGGTATCTTTAGAACCAATAAGTAGTAAGGGGAAGCTTTCAAGTCTTCCAAGAAAGAGATTCCCTTGCCTGTTCAGAGTGCTTCTTCTTTTTTATTTACTAAATATAAATTTCCAAAATACAGCTTTTGGATTACAGTGCCCCCCCCCCATAACTTCACTCCCACCCGCAACCCTCCCATCTCCCGCTCCCTCTCCCATCCCATTCATATCAAGATTCATTTTCAATTCTCTTTATATACAGAAGATTAATTTAGTATATATTAAGTAAAGATTTCATCAGTTTGCACCCACACAGAAACACAAAGTGTAAAGTACTGTTTGAGTACTAGTTATTGCATTAATTCACATTGGACAACACATTAAGGACAGAGATCCCACATGGGGAGTAAGTGCACAGTGACTCCTGTTGTTGATTTAACAATTTGACACTGTTGTTTATGGCATCAGTAATCACCCTAGGCTCTTGTCATGAGTTGCCAAGGCTATGGAAGCCTTTTGATTTCACCAACTCTGATCTTATTTAGACAAGGTCATAGTCAAATTGGAAGTTCTCTCCTCCCTTCAGAGAAAGGTACCTCCTTCTTTGATGGCCCATTCTTTCCGCTTCTTAAAGAGCTTGTGTTCTGGATATCATGGGGTATGGTTGGAGTTGTACTATTGCTTTAGTCTTTTGACACTAGCATGAGAAACCCTTGGATCCCAACCAGATATGAGAGATAAGCAAAGACAGCAAAATTGTGGAGAAACAGAAATGGAGCCACAGGGCATTGTGATTCCACTGCAACTTTGTGCTACCAGGAGTCAAAGCCTTTATGAAATAATACAGTGAAATAAACTTATGGTAATCATAAACTGTTTCCCTTAGGAAATATTCATGACAGCCACTGTGTCAACTTCCAGAAATAAAATTAATGTATTCTTACATTATATTTGCTAAAATATATTTGCTAAAATAACCATGGTTTCCATAATATTGTTTCAGACTAGTGTTCTGATGACAATTACCACTCACTGTGAATGTTCATGTTCAAGTTCTTTTGAGTTTCAGAGAAATTGGCACCCTACCATAGAGTGTTGGATAGCTCAGTCAGCCTGGTGTTTGAAACTCAGTGGTAACATTTGTGATCACATTAGGTTTATCAGGCAAGATTCATAATATGCTAAACCCAATTTCTTCATTTAAAAATTCTGTTATTAGTGATGCCCTTATATGTTAATTTTGCATATTAAATGAGATTATGTATAAATATATGTACACATATATATATACAAAATACTACTGCTTCAGTCTTTTTTGAGTCACAGATATCCTATTTTTGAAGCTTCATCACATAATGGAGTGCCTGGGTTCCAGTCCTGGTTCCACTCTGTTGAGGAGTAAAAATTGGGAAGGTGGAGTTGTCAGGTTCCCATGCCTTTATGCCCTTGCCCCTTTAATCTGTGTGCCTCCATGATAACCAAAGTCATGGTAGCTGACAGGTCCATCTGCTTGCTAGTTGCCCACAACCCTGCTATGTGACAATTTGGCTGCAGGTCACTATTCGCTATAAACCTATATAAGCAACTGAGGGGCAGGACTAGGCACAGTTATTGGCAGATGCAGGTGTATGTGAATGGGTGACTATGTGTGGATATAGGTAGATGTCTCCTTGAGTGTGTCCAATCACATCCACAAACATAAAGGCAATTATCTCCTGTGGCCCCTCCACTACTGGGGACTTGTAGCTGTTCTTTGTGCATTTCTCACCACCACTGTGAGTGAAGGAGCTAGAAACACACAAACAGCCCTGACTTGTTCTCTGACCTGTCAGAAGCTGGATGTGCTTGTCCTGAGCCCTAAGCTGCAGGCATACACACTCCTATCCCAACTTCCACCTGGGAAGTAGCAGGTGATGGCCCAAGTAGTTGAGTCTCTGCCACCCATATGGTATTGAATTCCTGGCTCCTGGGTTTGGTCTGGCCCAGGCCCAGCTATTTCAGGCAACTGGGAAGTGAGCCAGCAGATGGGAACTCTGTCTGCCTGCTGTTGTGTGTTTGCTTTTTTTCTGCCTTTCAAATGACTAAAATACATAAGTAATTTTTAAAAAATTATATGAAGAGTGTGGATTCTGGATTCCTCTAGAATGGACTTCTGACTTAATCTCTGCCTGACCCTGCATTCATGTTCTCACTTGTGAAGTTGGAATGCCAGCTGCGTGAACCTGAGATGACACTGGTGTGAGGGTAGCGTGAGATCATACAAGTTTGTAAAGCACTTTGAACACGGCTAGGCAGAGAGTAAGAACTCAGCATGTTAACTGTTAACATCATCATAATAATCAGATATTGTTATATATAAAAACAGACTAAAATTAATATCATCTCATAGAGTTGTAAGGAATAAATGAGACAAAATATGTAAAATATGTTATTGTTAGTATTAAATGCTCAGCTCACATCAGCTATTATCATCATTATGAGTGGGGTTTATTCCTTAAGCTCTAAACTTAGGGAAATGGATGCTGTTGCTCCCCATAATAACAGAGAAAGTCTTTGCTGTCCTTAAACTGTGGACTTTAGGGGCAGGCATTTGTCCTTCTGCTTTGGTCCCTGCATCCCATATCAGAATACCAGGGTTCGAGTCCTACCACCACCCCTGATTCCAGCTTCTCGCAAATGTGCACCGTAAGGGGCAGCAGATGATGGCTCAAGCACTTGTGTTCCTGTCAGTGATGTCGTGTAAGTGAACTGGGTTCTCAGTTCTTGGTTTTGGCCAAGTCCCAAACTGGCTGTCTCTGGCAATAGATGGGAATGTGCTCTCTCTCACGCTCGCTCGCTCTCTCTCTCTCTCCAAGCCCTTTGTTTTTCTGCTATCAAATAAATGAAATAAACATACAAATAAAATTCTACAAACAAAATAAATAGGACTTTTTGAACCACCCTGGCTTTTGCTAAGAAGTAACTTTTCTTTTTTTTAAATATTTGTTTATTTATTTGAAAGGTAAGAGTTGCAGACAGAGAGAGAGAGGGAGACAGAGAGAGACAGAAAGACAGAGAGATGGATCTTCCATCTGCTGAGTCACTCCCCAAATGTCCACAATAGTTAGGCCTGGGCCAGGCCAAAGCCAGAAGCCAGGAGTTTCATCCAGGTCTCCCATGTGGGTACTGGGCCCAAGCTGCTTTCCCAGGTGCATTAGCAGGGAGCTGGATCCAAATTGATTAGAAGGGAGCTGGACACGTGGGATGCCGGCACGGCAGGTTGCAGCTAAACCTGCTGCACCACAGCGATGGCCCTGAAGTACATTTTCAAGCTGAATGTCCTTAAAACAATATTTCAGGCAACTATAAAAGAACTCTCAGGAAACATAAAATGAACAGATGTCATAAATTCCATTCAGTTATCAAGTTTGTGGGTGAGGTGTGGGGAGAGTTGTGGTACCCTGGGTTAAACCTGCATCCCATAGCCCAGTGCATGGTTTGAGACCAGGCTACTCTATACTTCCAGTCCAGCTTCCTGCTCACACACCCTGAAGGCAGCAGTCGATGGTTCCAGTGTTTGGGTCCCTGCTATACACATGGCAGACATAGATGGAGTCCCTAGCCCCTGGTTTCAACCTTGCCCGGCCTTGGTGGATACCAGTATTTGAGGAAGGAACTAGCAGTTAGAATCTCCCTCTCTCTCTCTCTCTCTTTCACCCTGCTGTTCAAATAACCGAATCTGCTTTTTTTAAAAAAAAAAATTCTTTAATGCATTAAAGAGGAAATCAGTAAGATGTTATGACCAGATCAAAAGAGAGTTGAAGGAAAAAAAACAGTTATGGATGTTAAAATGAATTTTTCTGATTAATATCCTATAAGACAATTAATGTAATAACTGGTGTTCTTTTTTCTACATAGCAAAATTATATATCGCCCCAAAAAATTCACTCATGATAACAAAAATAATCCCTTTCATTTCTATGAGTTTTTAGTAACTTCCATCTCCACAAATTCTAGTTTCTAGATGTCATCAATTACAGGTTAATGACCTTATAGAATCAGTTCCTCATTGAAAGGTTTGCAAGACAAGAACACGGAACTTCACTGAAAGGACACTCAAAAGACTTTCTTGCTCATTTCTATCTTGAGTAATTTTTTAAGCAAATGCTGCTACTAACTACTAACTCTTCAATGAAAAGCTACTCATTCTGTGACAAATTTGTAGTACACATTAACCACCCCATCTCACAATTCATACCATGTATTTGTGCTTGTAGACCACTCTGTTTACACTTTTGCCAAAATTGTTTTTTTAGCTTTATTGATATATAATTAGCATACAAAATGTACAAAATTAAAATATGCATTTTCATGAGTTTGGACATAACGCATTTGTATAATCTGTGCAATTAGTTTACAAAAACAGCACGCACAATTAGTGCATATAATTTGGTGAATTGTGACAACACTTATGTTGCATCACCACAACTCAGGTAACAACAAAATATTCTTATCATTACAAAAGATGACCTTCTAGAACAGTTTCAAGTTCACACCAACATTAAAGCCTCTCTTTCCTTGTTTGCACTATTCATATCCTGCATTAGAGCTGTACATTTGTTATAATCAATGACCATCACAGACACAACATTGTCAAACCCAGTGCATAGTTTACTTTAGGTTTCACCCTTGGAAGCATATCTCAAAATAATTTGTTTTCTCTACCCTTGCCAGAAACATAAAGAGATTTTTCTCCAATATTGAGTATCATAACCTGATAGAGCTCGAGGTGAAGCTTATACAGTATCCTCACCCACCATAACTGGACCTCTTTGGAGCTTTCAAACTCAGATGTCTATACTGAGCTTCCCTGCAACAAATGATCAATTCTGGTTCAGTCTTCCCTCCATAACATTGATTTCTAGGGAGATGTTTGTTCATGATTTCTACCTATCTGTCTAATTTGCATATGTTCTCATTCTCTTATGAATCTATGAAGAGTTGTTAGTTTTTGGTTTGTTCAGCAATTTGATTATTGTAAGCACAGAATGAAGATGTCTGAGCATTTTAAAAAAAATATTTTATTTAGGCCGGCACCGTGGCTCAATAGGATAATCTTCTGCCTACAGTGCCGGCACACCAGGTTCTAGTCCCAGCTGGGGCACTGGATTCTGTCCTGGTTGCCCCTCTTCCAGTCCAGCTCTATGCTGTGGCCCGGGAGTGCAGTGGAGGATGGCCCAAATCCTTGGGCCCTGCACCTGCATGGGAGACCAGGAGAAGCACATGACTCCTGGCTTCAGATCAGCCTGGTGCACCGGACGCAGCGCGCTGGCCACAGCAGCCTTTGGAGGGGGAACCAATGGTAAAGGAAGACCTTCCTCTCAGTCTCTCTCTCTCTCACTGTCCACTCTGCCTGTCAAAAAATATTTTATTTATTTATTTGAAAGGCAGTTACCGTCACCACGACACGTTGTAATCAAACTCACCACAGTGAAACAGAAAGAAAAGATTCTAAAATGTGCAAGAGAGAAACGTCAGATTACTCTCAGAGGATCTCCAATTAGACTCACAGCTGACTTCTCATCAGAAACCCTACAAGCTAGAAGGGAATGGCGAGATATAGCCCAAGTACTAGGAGAAAAAAACTGCCAACCCACAATATTATATCCTGCAAAGGTCTCATTTATGAATGAAGGTGAAATAAAGACCTTTCACAGCAAACAGAAATGGAAAGAATTTGTTGCCACTCGACCAGCCCTGCAAAAGATGCTTAAAGACGTGTTACACACAGAAACACAGAAACACAGCCATCAGTATGAAAGAAGGTAAAGAAAGGAAACCTCACAGCAAAGATCACAGGAAGTTCAAAGCATATATTAGAAAATATCTTTGGCAAATGGCAGGGCAAATTTATCACTTATCAATAGTCACATTGAACATTAATGGCCTGAACTGTCCAGTTAAAAGACACAGATTGGCTGATTGGGTTAATGAACAAAACCCATCTATTTGCTGCTTACAAGAAACACATCTTTCCAACAAAGATCCATACAGACTGAAAGTGAAAGGCTGGAAAAAGATATACCATGCCAACAGAAATGAAAAAAGCGGGTGTAGCCATCTTAATATTGGACAACATAAACTTTAACACAAAAACTGTTAGGAGAGACAAAGAGGGGCACTATATAATGATTAAGGGATCAATTCAACAGGAAGATATAACGATTATCAATGTATATGCACCTAATTACAGGGCACTGGTTTATTTATAAGATATGTTAAGGGACTTAAAGGGAGACTTAGACCCCAATACAATAGTACTGGGGGACTTCAATACTCCACTCTCAGAAATAGACAGATCAACAGGGCAGAAGATCAACAAGGATACAGTTGATTTAAATGACACTAGCCCAAATGGATCTAACAGATATCTACAGAACTTTTCATCCTACACATAAAGCATTTACATTCTTCTCAGCAGTACATGGAACCTTCTCTAGGACTGACCACATACAAGGCCATAAAGCAATTCTCAGCAAATTCAAAAGAATTAGAATCATACGATGCAGCTTCTCAGACCATAAAGGAATGACGTTGGAAATTAGCAACTCAGAAATAACTAGAGAACTTCTAAGATCAGTCCCATTCACAATAGCTACAAAAACAATCAAATACCTTGGAATAAACTTAACCAAGGATGTTAATGACCTCTACAATGAGAATTATAAAACCTTAAAGAAAGAAATAGAAGAGGATACCAAAAAATGGAAAAATCTTCCATGCTCATGGGTTGGAAAAATCAATATCATCAAAATGTCCATTCTCCCACAAACACCTTATACATTCAATGCAATACCAATCAAAATACTGAAGAACTTCTTCTCAGATCTGGAAAAAATTATGCTGAAAATCCTACGGAGACACAGGAGACCTGGAATAGCTAAAGCAATCTTGCACAACAAAAACAAAGCCGGAGGCATCACAATACCAGATTTCAGGACAAACTACAGGGAAGTTGTTATCAAAACAGTATGGTACTGGTACAGAAACAGATGGATAGACCAATGGAACAGAATAGAAACACCAGAAATCAAGCCAAACATCTACAGCCAACTTATATTTGATCAAGGATCGAAAACCAATCCCTGGAGTAAGGACAGTCATTTCAATAAATTGTGCTGGGAAAATTGGATTTCCATGTGCAGAATCATGAAGCAAGACCCCTACCTTTCATCTTACACTAAAATTCACTCAAAATGGATTAAAGACTTAAATCTATGACCTACACCATCAAATTATCAGAGAGCATTGGAAAAACCCTGCAAGATATAGGTACTGGCAAAGACTTCTTAGAAAAAACCCCAGAAGCACAGGCAGTCAAAGCCAAAATTAACATTTGGGATTGCATCAAATTGAGAAGTTTCTGTACTTCAAAAGAAACAGTCAGGAAAGTGAAGAGGCAACCAACAGAATGGGAAAAAATATTTGCAAACTATGCAACTGATAAAGGGTTGATAACCAGAATCTACAAAGAAATCAAGACAAACAACCCACTTAAGAGATGGGCCAAGGACCTCAATAGACATTTTTCAAAAGAGGAAATCCAAATGGCCAATAGACACATGAAAACATGTTCAAGATCACTAGCAAGCAGGAAAATGCAAATCAAAACCACAATAAGGTTTCACCTCACCCCAGTTAGAATGGCTCACATTCAGAAATCTACCAAAAATAGATGCTGGAGAGGATGTGGGGAAAAAGGGACACTAACCCATTGTTGGTGGGAATGCAAACTGGTTAAGCCACTATGGAAGTCAGTCTGGAGATTCCTCAGAAACCTGAATATAACCCTACCATACAACCCAGCCATACCACTCCTTGGAATTTACCCAAAGGAAATTAAATTGGCAAACAAGCAAGCTGTCTGCACATCAATGTTTATTGCAGCTCAATTCACAATAGCTAAGACCTGGAACCAACCCAAATGCCCATCAACAGTAGACTAGATAAAGACATTATGGGACATGTATATAGAATACTATACAGCAGTCAAAAACAATGAAACCCAGTCATTTGCAACAAGATGGAGGAATCTGGAAAACATCATGCTGAGTGAAATAATCCAGTCCCAAAGGGACAAATATCATATGTTCTCCCTGATCGGCTACAACTGAGCACAAAAGGGGAAACATGTTGAAGTAAAATCGACACTATGAGAAACAGTGACTTGATCAGTTCTTGTCCTGACTGTTGATGTACAATGTAATACTTTATCCATTTTAGTGTTTTTTTTTTGTTCTAGTACCATTGGTTGAACTCTGTAATTAACACACAATTATTCTTAGGCATTTAAATTTGAACTGAAAAGTGATCCCTGTTAGGAATTTGGAAAACATTATGCTGAGTGAAATAAGCCAGTCCCAAAGGAACAAATATTATATGTTCTCCCTGATCGGTGACAACTAACTGAGCACCAAAAAGGAAACCTGTTAAAGTGAAATGAACACTATGAGAAATGGTGACTTGATCAGCCCTTGCTCTGACTGTTGATAAACAACTTAACAATATATCCCTCTTAGTATTTTTTTGTTTGTTCTACTTAATACTTTTGGTTGAATACTGTAATCAATACACAGTTATTCTTAGGAGTTGAAACTTAACTGAAAAGTGATCCCTGTTAAATGTAGGAGTGGAAAAAAGAGAGGGAAGAGATGTGCAATTCGGGACATGCTCAAGCTGACTTACCTCAAACAGTAGAGTTAGAAACATACCAGGGGATTTCAATTCAATTCTATCAAGGTGGCATGTACCAATACCATCTCACTAGTCCCAGTGATCAATTTCTGTTTACAATTGTTCATAATGATAGGACTAAGAGCCAAAGGGATCACATAAACAAGACTAGTGTCTGCAAATACTAACTCATAGAATAAAAAAGGGAGAGAATGATCCATCATGGGAAGTGAGATACACAGCAGACTCATAGAATGTTAGATGTCCTAAACAGCACTCTGGCCTCAGAATCAGCCCTTAAGGCATGCGGATCTGGCTGAAAAGCCCATGAGAGTATTTCAGGCATGGAAAGCCAAGACACTCTGGGGGGAAAAAAAATGACCTAAAAGAAAGATCTCTGCGAGTGAGATCCAAGTGGAAAGAACAGGTCATCAAAGAAGTAGGTACCTTTCTCTGAAGATTGGAGAGAACTTCCATTTTGACTATGACCTTGTCTAAATATGATCAGAGTCGGTGAACTCAAAAGGCTTCCATAGCCTTGGCAACTCATGACAAGAGCCTACAGTGATTACTGATGCCATAAACAAGAGTATCAAATTCATAAGTCAACAACAGGAGTCACTGTGCACTTACTCCTCTTGTAGGATCTCTGTCCTTTATGTGCTGTACATTGTGATTTAATGCTATAACTAGTACTCAAACAGTATTTTTCACTTTGTGTTTCTATGTGGGTGCAAACTGTTGAAATCTTTACTTAATGTATGCTAAACTGATCTTCTGTATATAAAGCAAATTGAAAATGATTCTTGATTTGAATGGAAGGGGAGATGGAGTGGGAAAGGGGAGGGTTGCGGGTGGGAGAGAAGTTATGGGGGGGGGAAGCCATTGTAATCCATAAGCTGTACTTTGGAAATTTATATTCTTTAAATAAAAAGAAATTATGGGACATGTATTCTATAGAATACTATACAGCAGTCAAAAAAATGTAATCTGGTCATTTTCATCAAGATGGAGGAATCTGGAAAACATCATGCTGAGTGAATTAACCCAGTCCCAAAGGGACAAATATCACATGTTCTCCCTGATCGGTGACAAATAAACGAGAACCAAAAAGTAAACCTGTTGAAGTGAAATGAACACTATGAGAAATGGTGACTTGATCAGTCCTTGTCCTGACTTATAATGTACAATGTAATACTTTATCCCTTTTAGTATTTTTTTTGTTCTAATACTATTGGTTGAACTCTGTTATTAACACAAAATTATTCTTAGGTGTTTAAATTTTAACTGAAAAGTGATCCCTCTTAAATATGAGAGTGGGAATAAGAGAGGGAGGAGATGTACAGTTTGGAACATGCTCAATTGGACTTACCCCAAATGGTATAGTTAGAAACGTGCCAGGGGATTCCAATACAATCCCATCAAGGTGGCATGTACCAATGCCATCTCACTAGTCCAAGTAATCAATTTCAGTTCACAATTGATCACACTGATAGGTCTAAGAGTCAAAGGAATCACACAAGCAAGACTAGTGTCTGCTAATACTAACTGATAGAATCAAAAAGGGAGAGAACAATCCAACATGGGAAGTGGAATACACAGCAGACTCATAGAATGGCAGATGTCCTAAATAGAATTCTGGGCTCAGAACCAGCCTTTAAGGCATTCGGATCTGGCTGAAGAGCCATGAGTGTATTTCAGGCATGGGAAGCCAAGACACTCTCGGAAAACAAAAAAAAAAGACCTAAAAAAAGACCTTTCTCTGAAGGGAGGAGAGAACTTCCACTTTGACTATGACCCTGTCGGAATAAGATCGAAGTTGGTGAAGTCAAAAGGCTTCCATATCCTTGGCAACTCATGACTAGAGCCTAGGGAGATTACTGACGCCATAAACAAGAGTGTCAAATTGTTAAGTCAACAACAGGAGTCACTGTGTACTTACTCCCCATGTGGGATCTGTCCTTAATGTGTTGTGCAATGTGAAGTAATGCTATAACTTGTACTGAAACAGTATTTTTACACTTTGTGTTTCTGTGTGGGTGCAAACTGCTGAAATCTTTACTTAACATATACTAAATCAATCTTCTGTATATAAAGATAATTGAAAATGAATCTTGATATGAATGGAATGGGAGAGGGAGTAGGAGATGGGAGGGGTGCAAGTGGGAGGGAAATTATGGGGGGGAAGCCAATGTAATCCATAAACTGTACTTTGGAAATTTATATTTACTAAATAAAAGTTTAAAAAAAGAAAGGCAGTTACAGAGAAAAGGAGGGCAGAGGGAGAGAGAGAAAGAGGGGAAGGAGGGGAGGGGAGGGGGGGGAGAGGAGGGGAGGGATCTGGACACACACCTGGTTCAGTTTCTAAATGACCACAAAAGCTGGAACTGAAGCCAGGAGCCTAGAACTGCAACTGTTTCTCTCATACAGGTGAAATATGTCAACGTTGCAGGCAGCAGTTAAACCTACTACACCATGACACCTGACCCATGTCTGAGCTCTTTACCTACTAGACAGGAAATTCTATGGTTTTCACCATGGTTTTTAACTGCAGATTGCCTATCAATCAGTCCCATTTGTATATAATCCACACATTTTCTCCAAATGGATCCAGAATTGCCATTACTACTTATAGAATTGGCAAAAAAAAAATCCAAATATTCTTCCAGGTTTTGTTGACTATCATATGAACACTGTGACTAAAGGGATAATGCTACAAATACAACTTCTGTGATTTTTCACAGTAGCCAATGTGAGTAGAAAAAGTGATGCATTTGAGTACCATGTGTTGGGGTAGGTGTTTGACCCAACTGTTAAGATACTTCTTGGGATACTCTCATCCCATATGTCTCTCCCCCTCTTCGTGGAGGAACGACACAGGATTCTACGCTGTTCTTTCATCTGCTCGGCCCTCCCCGGGTTTGCTGCTGGTTCTTCCCAGGTTGGCTGCCGTCCCTCCCACCTCCGTGGAAGGGCGGTTCCCCCTGCCACATTCCCCACTTCTGCGGGGGAGTGGTACACCGCCGGCCAGCTCTCTCGGGGGCTGCTCAGGTGTTCCTTCAGATGTTCCCCTTAGATGTTCCTGGTGCATGCCGTCTCTCTCCTCTTTTATAGTCCTCCTCCGCCAATCCCAACTCAGCTGCCCACACGCCGAGTACACTGCTCTCCTCCAATCAGGAGCAGGATCAGCTCCTGGAGGTCAGCACTCAAGTTGGCAAGAGGCAGCTGCGTAGAAGCTGTTTTCTCCTCTCCCAGCGCCATATTGTGGGAGAGCAGATGCATAGAATAAGTCTTAATTCCAGTAACTTAGTCTAGTCCGAGTTGCTCCCAGTTGCTCCCCACACCATATTGAAGTTTGTGGATTCGAACCCTGGCTGTATTCTCAACTCTAGCTTCCTTGTAATGCAAACCATGGGAAGTCCTTGACACCTACCTGGGGACCCACTTTGAGTTCTAGGCTCCTGGTTTCAACCTGATTCTGCCCTAGCTGTTGCAGGCATTTGAGAAGTTAACCAGCAGATGGAAGATTTATGTCTCTCTTTCTCTCTGCATTTCTGCCTTTCAAACAAATATGAAGACATAAAAATTTACATAAAAACCATTTCATCTTGTTCATGCGTATTAAGTGCAAGAGCTGTCCATATCTTCATATATCATATCTACTTTTTGATCCATGATAAATTTAATTCTACTCTCAACTATTAACGTAACAGAGTTTGTTAAGCAGTGGAAAACAACATTGACACTGAAATTAAATTTCTAATGTAATTCTAGAGGCACTTAGAACTTTATCTGGATAATATAGAATCATAACATCATGAAATGTCACTAAGTATGTCACCACTGAATTAATTTCATATTAAATGATGTTTGCCATGTTTTTGTGTTTTCAGTGTCACTTTTCCACACATGGACAATATAGTCTCTACTTAAAAATATTCAAACACCTGCAATAACAAAGTCATAAAACTCTTTTCACATCCAGTTATTTATCCCTCAGCTTGTTTTCATTACTGGCCTACTGGAAGATTTCCACCTCTGGCCCTATTCTTTGGACTGTTAATTAAAATATTCTTGCTACTGAAATGGAGTATATAGTTGCTATGAATTAGAAGATGTCTAATATTGTAGTTTTCTTACAGTAGCTAGGATTCTATTGGCTTTTTTCAAATCCTCACTATTTCAAACTTGCAGCAATTCAGAAAAATTGCTGATACACCAATTAATGCAATTGTATAACGAGTTCTATAATTTGAGCTTAAAATGCCAGATCCAACCATGGGGCTTTGTATTTTCATGGGCTGCAACTTAAAATACTGGGTTCAATTTTCATTTACCTAACGTTCCCTAGTAATAATGACATGTCTATTAAGGACATCTGTTACAATTTGGTAACCTCTAATTTTAATGGGAAATAATAGAGTTCATGTCTGTAAGATTAGAGGTTATGGACTGGGTCTTTACACTGGTTTGGCGTCCTTGGTGTAATGTTCTGCCAGCCAACCTAATGTATTCACAAAAGGCCCAAAATCTTGATTCTGGAGGCCGGAAAGGAAAAATAAAAAAAAAATAAATAAATAAAGAGACTTTTCTATCTTGTCACTTTGATCATTGTCTTGTCGAAAATCTGTCACCACCTGCTAGAAAATAATATTTTGTTTCTCTTTTTAAAAAGCACATGAAGAGACAAGAACCCAGTGAATAATTACAAAGTAAAATGTACTCTGCCAACCGACTATAAAGGGGAAGAAGGCAGAAGAGAAGCGAGAAGCGGAGGGAAGGTTGGAAATATAATCTCTGAGGCTCTGAAGTAGGGGGCAGGGAGGTCCTCAAGGCCCCCAGGGGAGCCCTCAGCCCCTCACTGAAGTTTAGATTTTCAATGTTTTTCTCTTAGTAGAGAGTGGGGGCTAAGGCTGAAAGAAAGACAAAGTCTTTTCCTCCTTTTTCCTCTCCTGAACTGACAACCTGCAGATGAGTGTAAAAGAATGCATCTGAGAAAACAATTATATCTGCCAACTTCAGCACTGGTAACAATGAAATCTTGTGTTTTTTTCTTTTTTAACTTTATTCAAGCCCAACTTCAGCATTCCTTTTGAATCCAAGTCCTTAATGGCATTTACGATTCTCACGGGTATTTATTTTAGTTGAATATTTTGCATTTACTATGCCAAGAGCAATCACAAGTAAAAAAAAATCCTGTCACTTTATTCATACTTCAACAAAAAAGCACACAAGGCAGTAAATCACTAAATGGAAGTACCAACTTCCTATGACATGCATGAATAATGCCTTAGTCCTCTGCTCACCGGAAAGATTAGAATGGGAGTGAATACAACCCTGCAAAAGTATACTATACAAGCTGAGCCCAGAACTCTATCAAAACTGATTTCTCCCATTTGACATCTGAGTATTTTGAAATGTTCTAACAGCAAGCAACAGAATCAAATTTCTTCCTAACTTGCTTTCTGCATAAAGGAAGAATTATGATAATCAATTATTTTGGTTTTATATATCATCAGATGTCTAACATTAACATGAGGGGGCCACCAGGATAGAGAAAAACAAAGATGACAATAAAAATGTTACATTGAAAACTTAAATTGAGAAAAATTGAAGAAGTTGTGTTTCACACAAATAGGTTCTTTTCTTTAGTGGGAGAAAGCTGGAAAACCCTTGACCCAAGTTTGTATAGGGTATAAGAGGGGAAGGAAAATTTCCAGTGCAGATTACCCTAAGTAAGATGGTCACGTGACTACAGAACTTCAATATATGTGGGAAGTTGATGAATATATCTTATTATGATCAGTTCTCTAATCATAGTCTTACCCTACAAGCTCATTCATCAACACCATAAGAAAATCCCAAGCACCACTTATATGCTTTATATCTCTAGAGACAGAAACAGAAAGTCCTTTAAATGCATTCAAATGTGTTCCTTTCACCTGTTAGTCTAACTGCTATCAGTAACATTCACCCTCTAAATGTAATAAGCCCAGAGGTAAGTCATTATAAGATGTTGCTAATGCACAAATACTTGCTTTTTGTATTTCTAAATGAATATTTTGTGATTCATTGTTCTCAAAAATATTTTTATATTTGATTACCACCCCTACCAAACTGACAAAGAAAATTTCAGATCCTACAACAAAAAAAAAGATAAAATTTTTACACCATAGCAAATGAGCCCATTTCTACTGGATTTTCAAGTATATTAATGTAATAATATATCTCAAATTATTTTTTGAAGATTTATTTTATTTACTTGAAAGAGAGAGTGACACAGAGAGAAGAGACACAGAAAGTTCCTCCATCTGTTAGTTTGCTCCCCAAATGGCCTCAACAAGCCAGGTTTGGCTCAGACCAAAACTAGGAGCCTGGAACACCATCCAGGTTTCCCATGCTGGTGGAAGCAGCCCAAGTGCATTGTCCATCTTCTGCTGCTTTCCCAGGCACTAATGTCTGGTTTGGACTCAAACCGTTCACTCAGGGTATGCTGGCTTCATAGGCCGCAGCTTAACCTGCTGGACCACAATGCCAGCCACAATCTCAGAGTATTTCTAAATTTTCCTCAAAGTATTTCTAAATTTGCTGAGTTTATTTTAACATGATTAAATAGTAATAAAACTGGGGCTTTCATATTTTATCAGTTATATTCTTTTAGATATTTGGAAATTTTGACTTATTTGATCTTTTATTGAAAAAATATAAAATCTAAACATTAAAAATAAGACAGTTGGACAGATGTTGTGGTGGAGTAGGTTAAGCTTCTGCTTGGGATGCCTGCATCTCATATCACAGTGGTGATTCAAGTCTCAGCTACTTTGCATCTGATCCAGCCCCCCGATAATTCACCTGGTAAGCAGTGGGTGATGGTTTAAGTGCTTGAGTTCCTGCCATTCATAAGGGATACTCAGAGTGCAGTTCATGGCTATTGGCTTCACCCTGGCTGTTGACGCTGTTTAGGGAATGAACCAGGGGATGGAAGGTCTCTTTCTCTCCCTATCTCTCACACTCTCCCAGAGTCACTCTACCTTTCAAATAAATAAATAAATCTTGAAAAAATATGAACACTAAAACATCACTATTTTTTTCAGGCTAATGCTGTTCTTTTGGTGATTTATAGGTTAATCAATCATCAATAGAATTAAAGGCCATTTATACTAAACAAATTGCTTATGGCTACAGCAAATTGTGTTTTGAGATTTAGTGATAAGAGCTATAAATTGCTAGTGATGTTATTAGACAAATAAATCAGAGAGTTACTGAAAATTGATTAGCTGACTCCAATTTTTCTGAACACACTGTTACTCAGGCTTATTATTTTTCCTTCCTAGGTCAGTGAAGTTCAATTCTACACTAACAGAAGGAACATGAATTTCTAGTATCTAAGCCTAGTACCCCAGGTTTTCTGTCTTCATTTTTATTTTGTCTGTCTTCATTTTTATTCTTTGAGAACAAGAAACAAGTTTTTGCATGTATTGAATATCACAGTGTTATTGTTCTTGTTGTTTTTTTCAACACATTGTCTACTACATTTCACAAAGTTCATATGTTGATATCCTAAACCTGCAAGCTGATGGTCCTAGGAGGTGGGACTTTGTAAAAAAAATACATCACAAGTGAAAGGTGTTCAAAGTGGATATAATATTCCTTAAAAAAGAAGCAATGTGTCCCTTCTGGCTGTGAGGTTATGGCTAACAAATAACCATCCAGGTAGTAGGTCTTTGCTAGTACCTGACCATAGTGGCGGCCCAACTGCAGACTTCTAACCTGTGATTGGAAATACGTAAGAAATACGTTCCTATCGCTTATAAACCACCAAGGCTGTGGTATTTTGTTACAGCAGCCCAAACAGACTAAGACAGTTTCTGAGCATAATTATCCTACATATGCAAATGAGTATATTTTAAGAAACAATTACAAAATATCTATTTTTTGTCAATTAGCCATTCATAGTTTCTTTCAGTGAAATAGAACCCATGACAACGTACACCTAAATATTTCCTATGTGGTTATAAGATAATTATTAAGTTCATTTAGACTTTAAGCCACGAAATATTTGAGTTTAATGAAGGAACCATGTTATAACAAACTCAAAGGAACAGTTTCTTTTTGATTCTGCATTTTCCTAATATTCTAAATAGATAATCTACTTCTAAGAATAGAGAGATCACTATAGGGTAGGGCATGCACTATGCCTATTTGTGTTGTTAGGATGGTTGAAGCTCAGAAAACCATATCTGAAAGAATAGCACTTTGGCGTGCTGAGTTCTTTGCACTAAGGGCATTGGAAGGCCTCAGAAACAACAACCTCAAGCCAAGGTCTCGCTTTCTCCTGCTTTCTTGTCTCTTGCCCAGCATTCTTCCCCAAAGTAAGTCATAGAAACTACAATTCTTCTTCCTCAACAGTTTATAAGAACTAGAACCCCTTTTCTCCAAAGGCAGCCATAAAACCTAGAATTATTACTCCAAACTTCCCATCTTTCTATTTAAGAGCTGGCCATTAAAGAAATTTTCTGATCTGTTCTTGTAAGATAGTGGGTCATAAGACCCTCATAAGATCACATTTCTTTCCTGCCTCATATCTAGGAGAAAGAAATGCTACAACACAGAGTCCAAGAGGAATCTGGGGTCTTTGCAAGGCTTCCCCTCTAGCACACTATACATCTTTCATGCAATCACATTTCTACATGGGTGTCCTTTCTTCATTATATCTAAGCGAAAGACAATTTCCTCTGCGTCTTTGGTGCTCCAATCTGAAGGTTCCATGTCACATAAAACTACTGTTAAGTACATTTACCAAATATTCTCTCATTAAACTGTTTTTGTCACAGGAACACTGGCATTACTCTCAGATGGATAAGAAAAATTATCACCCCTTTCTACTCTCACAATGGCCTTTATGATAATAAGCCATTATCAAAATCGTATGATAGCATTAATTTTCAAAAGTATGCACGTCATATTTGCTTTCTGGATGAGTAATTGGTTTAGGAGAATATTTTAGATGTATATTCTACTTCTGAATTAGTATGATAATTTCCTTTATACTTGTCTTTTCTTATCAGATATATATCCCATCCAAAGTTACTAGAATGTACTTACATATGGCTCCCATTTTATTTTTACTCTGCTAAGAATTTTCAATGGCTTCTCCATAATCTATGGCATAATTTTCAAGAATTCTATTTTCTCAAGCTAGTCTTCACAAATTCTATCATCTGTCAATTCAAAAAGTATCCATTATCTAAATGGTTTACATCTGTTACTGTTTCTGCTTCTTAGAATGGTGCTCTGAATTTCTATCTATTAGTACCATATCCACTCTTCAGGGTTTAGCTGGAAAAAAAAAAAAAAAAACTTTTCTAGGAATTATTCCCTATCCCCTTGGAAAGCTACAAATTAAATCAGTTCACATCATGTGCATAGATTTCTTTTCATTCATTTATTTGTTGTATTCTACTTTTAAAAAATTTTCCCTAAACACTGAATGTCAATCTGAGCAAATTGCTGGTTAGCATTACAGGAATAATGTACTTTATGGAACAAGTAAGTGACATGACCAAAGCACTTACTAGAAATCTATAAGACATAATTATAAAATGACTTAATTAACTTAGAAACCAAACATACCACCAAGTTACACACTAACTTGAAATATATTACAAAATCCCTCATTGTTATTAGGTCCAAAATGTAAGAACCTGAATAGAAAGGGGTCTGATAAAAAGTAGAAAAATTCAGAGTATGCAACTGCCAAATACGTAACTCTGACAGAAGAACTACATTGCACTGAAGGCAATTTAAAAGGGACACAATAAACACCCTTTGCTTTGACCTTCTCTAAGAACAATACTAGACTCTCAGCTCAGAGATGACGCCAAAACAAGGTACCCAACAGAATTACTAACCAGTCATATCCTTTTTTCTTTCTTTCTTTCTTTCTTTCTTTTTTTTTTTTTTTTTTTTAGAAAGGCAAAGTTACAGAGAAAGAGAGAGGAGAGAAAGAGAAGGAGAGACAGAGAGAGAGGTCTTCCATCTGCTGGTTCACTCCCTAAATGTTCTCAACAACCAGGGTTGGGTCAGGCTGAAGCCAGTAGCCAGGAGCTTCTTCCAGGTATCCCACATGGGTGCAGGAACCTAAGCAATGGGTCATCCTCCGCTGCTTTCCCAGGCACATTACCAGGGGCTGGAATGGAGGTGGAGTAGGACTCCAACTGATGTCCATGTGGGATGCCAGCTTTACCCACTACACCACAATGCCCAGCCCTTACCTTCTAATGGTGCCTTCCATTTTGTAGTTTGTAGCCCTAGTAGCTCCAAGTCCTTTTCCTTTATCTTGTCACTTCTTTACAAAATTATTTTCTTTCCAAAGATGCTATGTAAACTCAAGTTCTGGCCACCCTTATAAGTTACTCTTTACTTCAAGTCCATATTTACATATAATGCACAAGTTAATAAACTTCTGTGCCTTTTTCTCTAATTAGTCTGTCTTTCATTGGTCTAATTTACAGGGCTTCAGCCAATGAACCTGCGAAGAGCAGAGGAAAAAAAATCCTTCCACCCAGGAATGAGGTACTCTATTTTTCTGACTAACTACCACTGAGACACACTGGTGGGCAGTATAAATATACAGGTTAAGATAAAAAGCCATGTGGTTAAAAAAAAAAAAAAACTATGTTCAAATTTTAGTTCTTACCTACTGCTGCTTTATAACAGAAAATACTAGCTGTTAGTTGATGCATGTAATAATTTTTACCTTGAACTTTGCAAAAGATTTATGTAAAATCATAACTTGAACCTCTAATTCTCCAAATTTATCTAAAACCCATGCTCCCAAAGGAATATAATGTGTGTGTGTGTGTGTGTGTGTGTGTCTGTGTATTTGAGCAAAAGATGTAGAGCAAAATGCTAGCACTGTTTCTTACATATGTGCTCTGTAGTTAATCATCATAAATGTCATGACTTGTGCTTATGCATGCAAGGTGAAGTTTAGAACAGAAATGCATACCCTACTAATTTTGTCCCAACTGTATATATCACAAAACTACTTCAGCATCCAAAAAGGGAGTTTGTTAGTTGCTTGTGTTTGTTTTGCTTTGTGTTGGCCCAGTGTTAGCCATTACAATTACTTTAATTACTCTAACCTCTTGCATTTTAGTATACAGAAATGCCCAAAGGGAACACTCAACTTTATTCACTCCTAATGTGTTTTTGTTTGTTTGTTTGTTTTGTTTTGTTTTGTTTTGTTTTGTTTTGTTTTACAGGCAGAGTTAGAGAGAGACAGAGAAAGGTCTTCCTTTTCCGTTGGTTCACTCCCCAAATGGCCGCTAGGGCCAGCACACTGCGCGGATCCGAAGCCAGGAGCCAGGTGCCTCCTCCTGGTCTCCCATGTGGGTGCAGAGCCCAAGCACTTGGGGCATCCTCCACTGCACTCCCGGTTCACAGCAGAGAGCTGGACTGGAAGAGGAGCAACCGGGACAGAATCTGGCACCCCAACCAGGACTAGAAACCAGGGTGCTGGCGCCATAGGCGGAGGATTAGCCTACTGAGCTACGGCGCCGGCCCCCTAAAGGTTTTAAATATCCATATTATACCAAATGCAGGGTAGCATTTGGCCTATGTACAAAATCTTAGGATGTTAGGCTGCTGAGGGGAGTACGAGTTATTTGTTAAATAATGCTATGAGTACTATCATTAGTTTCTTCCAAACAAAAGGCTTTTCAAAGTTCTGTTATAGCTGCATGTCAAACATGCTGGTAAATGGTCTGAGAGTTTCCCTAAACCACAAACTACTTTCTCTGTAACTTCCTCTCTCTCTTTCTTTCCTTCCTTCTTTTTTTCTTTCTTATATTCAGTTCCCCATGGGTGCACTACTTCAGATAAACTATTTTTCCAATGAAACGGAAATGTTCTTTAGTTTAAAGTAATAAAAAGATGTTGTTGTCATTCTAAGACATTCTACCAATCCTTATTTTAGTTATTTTATAATAGAAATTCTTTCATAGATACCAGCTGAAGGGGAAATCCCCTCAAAATTATAAAAGAAAATCCCTGTAAAACTATATGCTTTTAAAGATAACTATGTACTTAAGGAGCAATGAACCCAGCATAATCAGAATAATTCTTTTTAACTGCAATAAATTAGGCCACTATCTTCCACAACCTATTAAATATTTTCTTTTGCTTTTTATTTCTGTTTTGAACAGTTGCCTAAGTGGTCAGAACTTCTTGGCATTGTAAAATATATCAAAGCCAGATGTAGCCATTAGTACTTGGAGACCAAGGTGTGAACGCACTATAAAAACTTTCCTGAAAGTTAAGCAAACTGAAATTGACTTTGGACCCTGTACACTGAAATTGACTTGAGCTAATAAAGATTCAGAACACAACTGATCCATGGATGACACATGAACGTAAAGTCACAGACACAGAGATGGTTTTCCTTAGGATCCTCATCAAATTTGCCTTAGTAAATGTGGATGAGAACAACCTTCGAAGCTTCTATAACATATTAAGCCAAAATCATTTTTTTCCTCTACACAGAAATTTCTCTCTCTCTGATGATTTAGTGTTGTTTGGTGTAGAATTGAAAAGGTGTGATACTTTTCTCACCCATCACAGGGCTCACGGCTGCTACCCCTCTAACAAAAGACAAGAGAAAAGCATACAAATTTATCTAACCAAAATTTTCCATGACACAACTGAAATGTAATGTTATAGGAATGAAATTGACATTTTGAGCTTCGATGATTGTTTACAGCCCTGAACAGTGTCCACGTCTTCTTCTTCTCCTTCTCCTCCTCCTCCTCCCCCTCCTCCTCCTCCTTCTTCCTATGTTGAATCCTTCACTATTTGTTGAACTCATCTTACTATTTGTCGAACTCTTTACAGCTACTTTATTTGTGCAGGGTTAATCTTATGAATATAAAGCAAACTGAAAGCAGACCATTGTAAAAATTAAGAGAGGGCTTAGGAGAAGAAGGAAGAGGGAGGCTAGGAGTGTGGGCACAAGAAAGGGTAGGCTGGAAAGTATCACTAGGTTTCTAAACCTGTTTACATGAATACATTTTGTATACCTTAAATAAAATTTAAAAAAAGAAAGAAATGAAGAATGAAAGATACAATGAAAATGGCCAATTTTTATGCTTAGATTTGATGAAGAATGCACAGCCAAGTAGACACATGATTCGCAAAAAGAGCAGAATCTAACTGAAATAGATTGAAGGCAAAATCCCAACCACACCTGATGGTTCAGGTTCTTCTGTCTTTCTGTGCACCAGTCCTTCCTCCAGGATAGGGGCAAGACTCCTCCAGAATGAGGGACAAGAGAGAAGTACGAGAGGAGAGGGTGACCTTTCCTGTGTTACATCTTTGGAGGGTTGTGGTCCAGTTTCCACAACCCACTTTGGAGGAATGCAATTCTTTCTGGGACTTGCTTTGGGGTTGGAGGGAGAGAGAGTGGAGAGATAGAAGGGAAGACATTCTGAGAAAGCTTGCTTGGGGGACTTCTGCTCTCCTGCAGTTAAAAGAGCTTCATGTGCCAAAGCACCTTAAATCTGAGGTGTCATGCCCTGAACCCAGTATTAGTTTCATGCGCACTTTATTTTTCCTTATTTTCCATCTTCTGAATGAGTCTCTCACTCCACTTCCTGGTTAATAGTAAGATAGAGTTTTGAGGAGTTACAATTTATATTGTCAACCATGTAAAACAGGTAGGGCACTGGATATTTAGTTTTGGATCACCACATTGAACTGAGGTTGCCTCATTAATCTTCTACTTTCTTCTCAAGATTCCAAATCGACACACTTATGCAATTTAGCAGTTACAGAAATGATTAATAGGTTTCTCCAGTGCTAACCTAATTACTATGACACTAAAGACAAGAACATTACAAAAGATAAAGCATTGAGACCAGAATTGCCTCCCTTCAAGGTGGCAAACAGCTATAAAAGACAATTCCAAAGCTCCTTTGAGCAACAAACATATTACTATTGCCAAATATGGTTTTTGCCTTGCTGGCTTTTGCTAAAAGACATTCTCATTAACAAATCTTTATGCTCAGCTCACTGTTTCCCATATTATCCAAAGTTTCTGCTAATAAATTTCTCCAAGCAGAAAATCATTTCTAAAAATTCTAATTAGTATTTCTGTTTTGCACTTCCATACAACAGCATATTTCCAAGTCACAGTTTTATGTATTTAATGTTCATTTGTTGGTTTTTGTTTCCTTGAAAGCAGGGCAACAGAGAGAGAGAGAGAGAGAGGGAGAGAGAGAGAAAGAAATCTCTATTCGTTGGTTCTCTTCCCAGTGTTTGCAACAGCTAGGCCAAAGCCAGGTGTCGCTCCCCCTCTTCGTGGAGGAACGACACTAAACCCTGCCTAGGCTTCATATCCGAGTCACGGCACCATTATGTCGCTCCCCCTCTTCGTGGAGGAACGACACAGGACCCTGCGCTGTTCTTTCGTCTGCTCGGCCCTCCCCGGGTTTGCTGCTGGTTCTTCCCGGGCTGGCTACTATCCCTTCCACCTCCGTGGAAGGGCAGTTCCCCCTGGCCGCATTCCCCACTTCCGCAGGGGAGCGGCACACCGCCGGCCGGCTCGTCTCGGGGGCTGCACGGGTTCCCTTAGATGTTCCCCATAGATGTTCCTGGTGCATGCCGTCTCTCTCCTCCTTTATAGTCCTCCTCCGCCAATCCCAACTCGGCTGCCCACACGCCGAGTACGCTGCTCTCCAATTAGGAGCAAGTCCTACAGTTTATTAGTTGAACTGGAGGCAGCTGTGCGGAAGCTGTTTACTTCTCTCCCAACGCCATGTTGTGGGAGAGCAGATGCATAGAATAAGTCTTAATTTCAGTAACTTAGTCCAGTCCGGATTGCTCCCCACAGCCAGGAGCCCAGAAATCAAGCTGAGTCTCATGTATATGTAGGTGCCAGGCACACACATACTTGAGCCATCACCTGCTACCTGCCACATTTTCAAAGTGGAGTAGCCAGGAATCAAAACGGGCAGGGCAATATGGAATACAGGCAACCCAATTGGTGGCTTCACCAGCTGTGGCATAATGCCCACCCAGAAGTTTAAAATTTATGTTTAAGTAATATCACCAACTTAACATCAAGTAAAACTGTAAATGTACTTAAATAAGTGGGAAAAAAAGACAATAATCTAAAAAAATACAAGCATCAGTCTCATTTGTGCCATTTATACATTTCCAAGAAAAGTGTTTTTCTATCCAAGTACCCAGCTTTTTTCTTTGGTATTCTCTTGTTTAGATAACCTAATCATAAAATGTCCTTTGGGCTACACAACATCATCAATACATACTAAATACTGGACTACCACATAAAACATTTTATTATTTCTAGTGTTTTTGTTTTCCTTTTGATAAGAGAAGTGAGCATGCATTACTTTCACAACAAACCAGTCTCTTCCTAAATTATCTTCCATCAAAAACAAATTCTGTAGCAGAAGAGAACTTCAACACATTCACAGAAAGTGAAATAAAAAATGTTTATTTTGGTGCAAACATGTTAAAAGCCGTACATACAAAGGATCTTCCAAAAGTTCACCAAAAGTGTGTATTCTGATAAAACTACACATAAAATTCAAAAAATTTTTATACCCCAAAAAACTTATGTCAACTCCATTTTGCCATGAATCTTTTGAAGCACTCTCGTATTTTATTTCCAAGTCCCTCTCATATTAGAGTCGGAAATATGTACTCTTAAATTTGAAAAACATGTATGTGTTGACATTATTGGCTACATGTTCAATCCTATCATCTTCATGTAATCTGCTGGTACCTGTAATTTCCTCCCAAAATAGATTTTGTCACTTAAAAGAAAAATATTTTCTCTCCTTTTGTACTTTGTGATTCTAATACTTTATTAAGCTGTTTAAGAAAGACATTCTAGCTTTCTTTAGGTTCTTTACTTGGTGGCATTGCCACCACTGAGTTTTTATTATGTAAATTATTGCAATCTGGTTAGCTCCTTCCGTCTTTTTTCTTAACAAAAGCGGTCTGCAAGTGCTAATCAAAATGTTGCAATTTACATATTAATGAAGTTTCTATAATGACATTTTCTTCATACACTGGGTGAGCAAAAGGGAGACTTTTTATCCCTTTTGGAGAAAGCCACCACTAAATCTCGATCTTATGAGATATCTTTGAAAAACTTTCCAAAGCGAGTTGGAATAGCATTTCTGTGTTTTAATCAGAAATTGAAAGAAAGCACAAGGTATGAGCTGCACATGTACTGTTGTGATGTTTATAAGCAATGATTATCGTATATATTCTTGCACTTGTAATTATGTGAAATGCTAAGGACACATTTGGCAGTGAGAACGCTGTGCACAATCAAGTCCTAATCATTTTCAAGGAAGGGAAAAAAATCTTGTAAAAATGAGGGAGAAAAAAAATCACTGTTTAAATCTATGTCAAAAATGTCCAGCTGTTTTCATAGACTATAGAAGATGTCCTGGTGCTTGCATTATCCAGAAGAAGCATTCTAACAACTAGAAATGTTTATAATTGCAAACAAGCCTAAGGATGAAGGCTTACAAAAATAGAACCAGTAGGCGATATTAGTTAAAACCACCTTCTTGACAATGAGGTACTCTCTTTATGAAAGTACTTTGTCTCCTTAGAATGTATCACTGGAAAAAACACATTGACAATCTGTCACTAAAATGAGGTCTCCCACAGACAGCGTGTTCCTAAGTGAAAAGACAGAGATCCCAATATTAATCATTACTCAGTCAACAAGGGAAATCCACGTAAGAAAACAACTTGTGTCACATTTTCTTGGACTATCAAAAGAGCATATGGGCATAATATTTGTAATGGAGAATTACTTTGTCAATCAGTAATATTCTGAAAGATGGTACATCTTGTATATAGAGAGAAAGAGAGAGAGTCACTCAAGAAGGAAAAAAAGTAAACAAGAAAAAAAGTGACCCACTTTTGTGTGACTTCCTAATTATATAAAGTATTTCATGTGAAAAATTTATTGTCACTATTTATCCTGAAAAATATTGGTGTTTTTCCTACCAGATTTTTCTACCACAAAATTGACATGAAGATTAGTAATTTATCATATATTTCTAAGACTGCAGTATAATAGTTGATTTGTTTTCCACAAAGTAAGTTCAAGTTATAAAGGTGAAAATAGGAGACTGGCATTGCAGCATAGCCGGTACAGCCATCACAGATGCTGATATCCCATGTGGATGACAGTTTGAGTCCCAGCTGCTCCACTTCTGATCCAGCTTCCTGCTAATGACATGGGAGAAACAGCAGAGGATGGCCCAAGCTCTTGGGACCCTGTCACACACACACCTGAGAGATTGAGATGAACCTTGTGGCTCCTGGCTTCTGCCCGGCCCATCCCTGGATGTTGTGGCCAGATGGGGAGTGAAGTGGTGGATGGACAATCTCTCTGTCTCTCCCTCTCTCTGTGTAACTCTGACTTTCAAATAAATAAATCTTTTTAAAAAGCTGAAATTAATATGTAGATCAGCAAATTTCTAGAATGTTAAATAAATTTATCATTACAAAAATCATTTACCATGAAAATGTTAGGTAGGAAGTCAGATATGAGCTTATGTGTGTGTGACAGGCCTAAAGAGAAGATGTCTATGTCCAGCATATGCATCTGCATCTCAAAGTCATCCCGATAATGTTTAAGGGACAGCCGGGTATTTGGGTATTCGTATCCTGCCCTGCTGCCTTCTACCTGATAACCTGCCAGGTGGGGGTCCCCACCTCTTCTGCATGACAAATCTTCCACAATCTCCCAGGTGCAGCCCAGTATCTGCATTTCAAACACCCTGCTGCAGATCCTGATTCTCTTCTCTAGGGGGTCTTGCTCACCCTTCCTCTAAACTGAGGAAGACGCCAGCTAGGCTTCCTCCTGTTTGATACCTTCAGAGGAAAACTCAGATAAGAGCTTCTTAATATTTACATCCATAAAATCCTTTGTTTCCGGAGGAGATGTGTGAAGACAGACCCATCTCCTTAAAAACCCCCAACTTCAACCAGACAGCGCGCTCAGCCCCTCGGCTTCTCTGCTGAGCCGCCCGCCTGACCTGGTCAGGTGTAATCTCTCCACTCAACTATGTAACCTTGCTCCTTCCCCCCATCCGAGCGACTGGGCACTCTCTCGCAGGTCCTGTCTGGAGAGGTGCCCATCCATTCTTAGGGATGTCCCTACCCTACTAAACTTTGCTACTTTTTACTTTCCACAACTCTGTCTCATGCCTGAATTCTTTTTTGCATGAAGACAAGAACCCTGCCATTCTCCAGTAACAAAAAGAGTTCATACATCTGAAAAACAAAAATATAATCACATGTACAGCTCAATGTAACTTGGCTTCAATATAATGATCATATGTACAGGTCAATTGAGCTTGATTTGATGTTTCTTCAGAAAATGACAGTTGATGAGAACAATTACTGTTCTGGATTCATGGAAAGATACCTCAATAATGGAAATAAAAATGGCCTTATTTTTTTTTTTTTTCACAGCAGGACAAGAACACCCATTCAATTGGATTAGGTGACATCATGCCAAGAACCATTAGTTCAATCATTGACTTGTGCTTGCAAGTGCAACCATTAAGACACATGGAGCCACTTCCAGTCACATCTGGCCACTTGGGCATAGAGTTGGCACAAGTGGAAGTTGGCTGTGGAAAAATGAATGCCCCTGCCCAATGTATTTATCCCAAGCCGTTTCATATTGCAGAGTTACTTCACTTAAGAATTGAGAATCCTTAAAACTGAAACCCTCAGCTGTGCACACAGAAAGTTTGTATTTCTTTCTCTTCTTCACTCTAGTGTTTTGGTTTCTGAATAGTTTCAATCTAGCTCCAGGCCTCTGAACCGTTGATTGCTTATGTTCAGGCATTGATTTCAGGTTGTGCCAATTCATTGAAATTGTACTTAATTTCCAAGGACGTCCATCACTTGCCGGAAGACCAGTTTGTGTGGAAGTGGACAAATGACTTCCCTCCGGGGAACCTGACCTCGGCTAACCACAGGTATAGGCCTTCCAATGACAGAGAGTAATTGTTCTAATCTTTTGTTGGTTATCTCCACACAGATATCACAGTTGTTTGAGCCTCTAAAGACAAAAGATATCTTGCTTATTGTATTTGCTATTGTTGTTTGCCATTCCATTTATAATTAGTTAAGCTAAAAAAAGAATTAAATGTATGAACTCTGATTATTGAAAACACATTAAAATGTGAACTCTGAAGAACAGGATCATACACAATTCTTAGCTATCCATTTTTTTTAATACACTGTCATCCAGAATTAAAACCATCCATACAATCTTATGTTCACACACATACACATACACACAGACAAGTACACACACTCCAGTAACTCATCCATAATGCAGAGGGTATGGAGATTCAATTGTTTCTAATTCTTTGCAATCATCAAATTCTGAGCTACTCTTTGTTCGCTGACATGGCTCTTTTTGAAACCTCATTGTACCTTGTCAGTGTATCTTAACTTTATGCTGTGTTTATTTCAGGGAGTATTTGATTAGTACATAAAACAGCTGTAAGAAGTCAAATTAACATATTTTTCCTGAAGTGGTATATTTTGGTTTTTGTGTTTTCAGCTTAATTCAAAACCAATGTGTTTATATCCTCCTCTTCTCAATTCAAAAAGATGAACTAACATTTCTCACTCAGACTTTTGTCAGTTAACGCTTTATAATAATGGTATATTGCAGTGTATAAGTAACAAAAGCCAAAAGATCGGCCGGCGCCGCGGCTCACTAGGCTAATCCTCCGCCTAGCGGCGCCGGCACACCGGGTTCTAGTCCCGGTCGGGGCGCCGGATTCTGTCCCGGTTGCCCCTCTTCCAGGCCAGCCCTCTGCTGTGGCCAGGGAGTGCAGTGGAGGATGGCCCAGGTGCTTGGGCCCTGCACCCCATGGGAGACCAGGAAAAGCACCTGGCTCCTGGCTCCTGCCATCGGATCAGCGCGGTGCGCCGGCCGCAGCGCGCTGGCCGCGGCGGCCATTGGAGGGTGAACCAACGGCAAAGGAAGACCTTTCTCTCTGTCTCTCTCTCTCACTGTCCACTCTGCCTGTCAAAAAAAAATAAATAAATAAAAAAAAAAAAAAAAAAAAAACCCAAAAGATCTTTAAGTTAATCTTATGGGAAGAAAAACTAAAAATCCAGTGAGTGGTGTCACAAATGACAAAGAGTGAAACTGAAATTTTAGTTTATCTTTGACATTGCAGGAGAGAAAAGATTTCTTTTCTCACCCTTTGTTGGGCTCATGACTGAGACACCTACAACAAAGGACTGATTAACAAGAGAAAGGTATAGAAATGTTTTTAACTGGGGCCTGTGCTGTGGCATAGTAGGTAAACCCGGGTTCTGCCGTGCCAGCATCCCATATAGGCGCTGGTTCAAGTCCTGGCTGCTCTACTTCCAATCCAGCTCTCTGCTATAGCCTGGGAAAGCAGTAGAAGATGGCCCAAGTCCTTGGGCCCCTGCACCTGCATGGGAGACCTGGAGGAAGCTCCTGGCTCCTGGCTTCGGATCAGCACAGCTGTGGCCATTGAGGCCAACTGGGGAGTGAACCAGAGGATGGAAGACCTCCCTCTCTCTGCCTCTCCTTTCTCTGTGAAACTCTGGCTTTCAAATAAATAAAAAAAAAAAAAAAACTTTTAAAAAATGTATTTACTCTATGTTTCATGTCATAAAGGAGGCTTTAGAAATGAAGACCCCAATAAACAGAAAAACCTGGGTATTTGTAGGCTCTGTTTGAGGAAGAAAATAGTTGTAGAAGAGCGTAATTGGGCAAAGTGTTATAATCTATTGGTAATCAATCATGGGAAGTTAGCAAGGCCTGTGTTTCCAGATTCTTCTCTACGCCCTTTTGTCTTAAGAGATAAGGGCATTCCTTTCCTTTCCTTTGGAGAAGGGATGAGCAGCACTCCCAGGAAGGTCCTAGACCTACCTCAGAGAAAGATCAGAGAGTTCTCTCAGGAACAGCTTCAAGGGAGAAAGTGGGAGAAAACCAGAGAGATCTTTTTTGTTTTGTTTTGTTTTTCTATTTTCTTATTTCTTAATGTTTAAATTTCATTTCAAAAGGCAGGTCTATATTCTGCAGCCATGACAACTGAAATCTTTGCTAGTGCAGGCCAGTCTCTCTTGCACCTGCTGTTTCCTCAAATGCGAAGTGCCGTCATTGGGGTAACATCCTGAACACCATTGACACTGTATTTGTAGTCATATTTTCCATATCTAAATAAACTGTATTCAAAATGTTTGATATTTAATTACAATGTTCCTAATAGCACTGGAAAATAATTATTCTATCAGTAAAGGAATTACATGTGCTTAGTACACAGATCTTTATCAGGTAAATATAGAGACAATTCTCTACAAAAGAGAATGAATAACAATATAATCACAAGAACAAACCTAGCAGAAAATAGAGATGAATCCAACGTATTTTAATAGCCTTCAAGCTCTTTCAGTTCGTTTAATTCCTCCATTTGCTTCCTTGTATTTCTTCCTTTAATTCCTCTTTTTCTTTCAGGTACTTTCTCTTAAGCTCTTTCCATGGTATGCTAAGCCATAGAGGGAGGGTTCTGTAAATTTCAGTTCTTCCTCACTCTTACAGGTTCTCCATGCCCTCTCTAATGAAATCCAAAGACTTCTGACAAAAACTCAAGAGGATAAGAGTATTTTGCAGTCGCTCGTTCTGCAGTTTCTCTAGCTAGGGGAGCTATGCCTTGCCTTCCCAATGAGAACAAAGCTTCCCTTCACTTGTTTCCATTGCCAACACCTTTCACAGTCAGAAACTCTGACACAGAATCTTGGAACTGGATCATAACATACATTTATTTATTTATTTATTTATTAGATTTTCATTTATTTATTTGAAAGGCAGAGTTACAGAGAGAGAGAAGGAGAAACAGAGAGAGAAATCTTCCAATCTTCCATCAACTGCCTCTGGTTCACTCTTCAAATGCAGCAATGACCAGGACTGGGCCAGGCTGAAGCCAGCAGCCAGGAGCTTCTTCCATGTCTCCCATGTGGCTGCAAGGGCCCAAGGACTTGGGCCATCCTTGGCTACTATCCCAGGCACATCAGCAGGGAGCTGGACTGGAAGTGAAGCAACCAGGACTCTAACCGGGGCCTATCTGGGATGCTGGTTCTCCAGGTCATGGCATTAACCCACTACACCACAGTGGTGGCTACAATATGACATTTAAATAACACCCATTTAGCACTTTTCGGCAATAAGCATACTAAAACTCCACTGAAAAATAACAATTTTCCCTTAAATAAAAATATAAGTTATTTAATACACATGATTTTCATCACTCACTACAGGTTTGTGAGAGTCTTCATTTAGGCACATAAACTATATTGAAATATATCCAATTACCTATAAAATTACCATAATTGAGTGATTTTTTCCTAACTGAAATGTTTTACTTACCAGCAAGAATGTCCGTTCTTACCACCTTCTTTGCCTAGTTTATGGAAGAGATCCTCTCCCAGTATGTGGCTTGCTCCTCCATCTGTTCCTTAGCCTATAGCTCTTACATTTAATTGACTAGAACTCATGAGCAGCTGATTTTTGCAGGCACAGCACAAATTCATGCACAATTCCTATTGCATGGATTGTTATTCACAAGAACATTTTCGAATGGAAAAGAGTGAAAAAGATATTACAGAGATCGTTTAAAATCATTTGTTTTAATCAGCAAAAGAGCAATAAAGCACTTGTAGATTTCAGAAGCTCTAGCTAAAGATATTCCTATGATAACAATATGATTGGGCCCCACTGCTCTGCCCTAGCACTTCCATAAGGATTATACTTGATCATATCAGCTATCCTTTCTTTTTATTATTTACTACTTTTATATGTCCATTTATTATTTTTACCTGATCACTGATGCATAACAGCTTAAGCATTTTTGTCTTAAATAATAATAAACTTGGCCAGTACCGCAACTCACTAGGCTAATCCTCCGCCTGTGGCACTAGCACCCCGGGTTCTAGTCCCAGTTGGGGCACTGGATTGTGTCCCGGTTGCTCCTCTTCCAGTCCAGCTCTATGCTGTGGCCCGGGAAGGCAGTGGAGGATGGCCCAAGTGCTTGGGCCCTGCACCCACATAGGAAACCAGGAAAAGCACCTGGTTCTTGGTTTCGGATCTGCGCAGTGCGCTGGCCGTGTAGGCCATTTGGGGGGGTGAACCAACAGAAGGAAGACCTTTCTCTCTGTTTCTCTCTCACACTGTCTAAATCTGCTTGTCAAAAAAAAAAAAAAATGATAGACTTTCCAAGAGACAAGCATTTAGCCTAACAGTTAGTACACCAGTTAAGACCTCTGCATTCCACCTCAGAATGCCTGGATTCACCCCTTGGCTCTGTCTCCTGGTTCCAGCTTCCCAACAATGCACATCTTGGGAAGCAGCACATGATGTGCTAAGTTACTGGATTCCTGCTACTCATATGGAAGACTTGGACTGCATTCCTGGCTCCTGGCTCCTGGCTCCTGGCCCAGCATCAGCTCTCGTGGGCATTTGGGGTGTGAATCATTGGTTGGCACCCATGTGGGATACAGGTGTCACAGGGGGCAGCTTAACCCATTCAGCCACAGTCACTATATTGAACTCAAAAGCAATGGTTTGATGATATTACTCTCCTGATTAAAATCTCCCCTTACCTATAGTAGCAACTCTCTGAATCCTTGGTGGGACACATTTTGTCAGGTATTAATATTTGTTCCATCAAAGAGACTGATATTAGCAATTTTTTGATAGGAAATTACGTATGTTAGGACACTTCTATTATCATGCTACATTTCACCTCAGGAGATGGTTTTCCAGAATGGAAAACACTAGGAAATTGCATGAGAGATCATTTTCTGCATGAATATATATGTCCAATCTGTGACTGATGGGAGAGGCAAAGCGTCCCATTAATTGTCATATATGGAATTGCTTATTTGGTTATACCTGCTTATATTATGCACCTTAATATTTCAAAAATATTAGGCTCAGAAAAGCAAACACCACATATGCTCATTGACGGAACAAGGACATAAGCCTCAACCACTTCAGCTTCTTGCCTGAAAGTAGATAACATCTCATGTTAGCCCTTCCCCTGCCTTCTTTCAAGAGACTAGCTCAGCCCCATGCATTGTATTGTTCCCCCACCCTCCCCCCTGAATTCTCTTCTGGGTTTGAAAGCCCCCAAAAACCTGAAAACTTACATGGAGAAAGTTACCTGTGTCTACTCCTCTCCAACCCCCAGCCCCAGCCCCTTATCCCATGTTAAGATTTATAAGGCCCAGCCCACTGGGGGACTGTGCCCTGTGCCACGTGTTCGGTCTGTGTGCATGCCAGCAGTTGGCCACCTCTGTGAATAATTTCATTCTGGCTGTAAGTTCTCATCCTGTCTCCTCTCTATTTTGTGTCCTTTTTCCTTATGCTCATTTACATATGAAAGATAGAAAGTTCAACTGGAAGAGCTGGAGAACAGAATAGTCAACAGACCTTGGGAAGGGTGTGGGGGAGTGAGAGATTGGGAAAGGATGGTTATTTGTACAGAGGTATAGTTTCATGGGAGGCATGGATTATTATGGTTGACAACAATTAGTTGTAAATTTCCAAATAGAAAGTAGAGGAGTGGACATTTAGTCTAGCAGTTAAGATACCCATGCTCCATATTGCAGTGCCTGGATTTGACACCCAGCTCCAGCATCTGGTTCTAGCATCTTGCTAATGCACTCTGGGAGACAGATGTGATGGCTCAAGTCATTCAGTTCCTGCCACCCAAGTGGGAGATTGTGGTGGAATGAGAAGGCCATGCCAAGGTGGCCACTGGCAAGCGAGTATCAGTTACTCAGGGATGGCTTTGAAACCCACCTGGCAACGGAGCCTGCCTGGCAACAGGCTGTGATTGGATGGCTTTGTAAACTGCCTGGCAACAGGCTTTGATTGGTTGGGGCATAGACCACCCCTTGACCAGATTGGCTGATCTTGGCTATATAAGATGTTGTACCAACTGAAATAAACGAGTCTGCGGGCTGCTTGCCTCAAGCCTGCTTTCACCAGATTCCCGGGGTCTGTGTGGTGACTCCATGCCTCTTACCCCAAACACGCTCCTCCTCTCAGAACTGAATCCACTGCAACATTGTTGAGAAATCAACTGCAACAGAAAATTTCGATAATGGTCTTGGCTCCCAGCTCCTGGGTTCATCTCAGTACATTCTAGCCATTACAGGCATTTGGGGAATGAACCAATATATAGTATCTCTATTTGTAACTTCCCATCCTTGCCCCTAAAATAAATAAAAATTTAATAACACTTAAGGGGGTTGGCATTGTGGCACAGACAAAGCTGCTATCTACGATGCTAGTTTTCAGTATGAGCACTGGTTCATGTCCTGGCTGCCCCACTTTGATCCAGCTCTCCTCTAATGTGCCTACAACAGCAGTGGAAGAAGGCTCAAGTGCTTGGGCCCCTGCACCGAGATCTGAATGAAGCTCCTGGATCTTGCTTTCAGCCTGGCTGGGCCAGGCCATTGCAGCCATTTGGGGAGTGAACCAGTAGGTGAAGGATTCTCTCTCTCTCTCTCTTTCTCCTTCTCTCTCTGTAAGTCTATATTTCAAATAAACAAATACATCTTTTTTAAAAAATCTAACATTTAAAAAGCTAGTAGAGGATTTTAAAAGTACCCAGCACAAGAAATGATCATCACTTGAGGTGACAGGTACACCAATTGCATTGATTTGATTGTTGCACATTGTTTACATGTACTGAAATGTAACAGTCTACCCAGTGAATATGAGGGTAAATCAAAAACTTCAATGAAAATGTGATTTAAAAGTGTTAATTTGGTGCAAAATACATTCAAAATCTATGCATAGATGAGTACTTAAAAAGTTTATGGAAAATGCATATTATGAAAAAACTATGCATGTATTTCAAAATATCTTTTCACCAAAATATCATATTTTAATTTCGCTTTCCCATGAACTTTTTCAAAGTACACCTACATATAACTATTATGTGTCAATTGAAAATAAAAAATATTTTTAAAAAATTGTTAGTTAAGTTTCATTGTCTCTAAAAGCATATGATTCAAATATTTATTATTTCTCAGGGAAAGTAATTAGTCATGAAGACCATTTATTTTGTTGTCTACCGTAATCCAAACATGTATATCATACCATATGTTGGTTTTCCTCCAATATGGTATGATTTTTAAAATATGAATATTTCAATCATCAAATGAGTTTTGCACTGTTGTCTTCCATATGGAATCTGGGCTCTTCATTCTTTGTTTGCCTTCCCTAACAGCCAGACTTCTCACACTTCCTAGTTATAATATCCCATTCATTCACACCTCCATTTTTTGGCACATGACAGTCTACTTGGTACCATTGGGTAATCCAATCCTTTGAGTTTAGTTTGTGGACATAATGAATTATCTATGTTTATATCTATTTATACCACTCTACTTACTTCTAACTCTGTTGCATATGCTATACATCTAATATTAGATATTTGATGAACATTATTTGAAATGGACTGAATGCTTTGTATTCCTAAAATCCACATATTGAAATCCTCCCCCGCAGTGTGATGGTATTAGGATGTGTAACTTGAGGTAATTAGGTCATAAGAGGAACCCTCAAGAACGAGGTAACTGCCCTTATAAAAAGGACTCCTGAGAGCTGTCTTGCCTTCTTTCTCCGAAAATGAGGTCACAAAGAAAAAAGAGCAGTCTGCAACCCAGAAGAGGGCTTTTGCCAGAAACAGACCATGGTGGCTCCCTGACCTCAGACTTCCTGCTTCCAGAACTAGGCAAAACAAATGAATGTTGTTCATAGCCACTTCGAATGTTGTCATATTAGCCTAACATGATTAAGGCTTAGATAAGTGAATACATTACATTGTTTAGCTTTTGACCACAAGTCCAACTTTGATGACTGAATTTATTTAGTATTTCAAAAATGTTTCTCAATTCAGTTTTAATTATGAGAGAGAGAGAAAGAGAAAGAAGAAGAGGGAGGGAGAGAGAAGAAAAGAGAGAGGGAGATAGCTTTGGTCTAGTTTACTTCATATATAGTTCATTTCCCAAATGCCTGCAATAGCTGCACTCTGCCAGGTTGAAACCAGGAGCCAGGGATTCCATCTGTGTATCAGCATGGAAGGCAGGGACTCAGTGCTGAGCAATTATCTGCTGACCTACAGGCACGTTGGTAAGAAGCTGGATAAGAATCAAAGACAGAGGTAAGACTGGATCTCAGGCACTTCGATATGGGATGCAGGCACCCCAAAAGGTGACAACCCACTATACCACGAAGCCTATTCTTTTAGTCTAATAAATGAATTATACTGTAAATTAGTAAATATGAAAACAGTATTTTTTGTTAGTTTGTAACAAATCAGGCAAAATCCAAATAATAGAAGAAATCAATGGCATAATAATCCAACAAAGCCATTTCATTTACAGAACTTATTATTCTATAAATTGTCACATATTGACTGGAAGCACTTACTGAATTTGAGAAAACGAAACAAAATAAATTTTATGTATCTATTGTAAGTATTGGGGTTTATAATTATGGAGGCTTAGATAGCCCAGAATCTGCAGGTTGAGAGCCAATGTACAGTTCCAGCCCACGTGCAAAGTCCTGAAATCCAGGAGAGCAGACGATGTAACTTCCAGTCCAAAAACTAGCAACCTTAATATGCAAAAAGAGTTGATGTTTCAGTTTGAGTTCAAAGGCTAGAAGAAAAAAATGAACCTCCTGAAGTAGTCAGTCTTTGTATTTTTTCTAGGAGGTCAAGCCATTCAATGAAGCCCGTGTATATTAGGGAAAGTGATTTGCTTTACTCTGTCTACTGATTTAAATGTTAATCTCACCTAGAAACAGCTTCATGGACATGCCCAGAATGATGTTTGGAGAAACCTCATGGCCCAGATAATTGGAAACATAGACATAACCATCATCCAGGAGGGCATTATGCTGCAGCATCTTAAGCCACAGCTTGGGACACTCAAATTCCATGCTGCAGTACCTGGTTGGATTCTCATCTACTCCATGCATCTGAAGAATCCTCCTGCTAATAAGGCTGAACCTCTATAATGTAAAGGCAAGACTGAGCCTCTCTTCTCTCTCCCTAGCCTAATGTGTCCTTGTCTGTCCTTTATCGAAATGAATTCACTGAACTGAGGGAGTGATACAGCAGGCCTGTCGAGGTTCAAATCATCAAACTAAGGAAGTCATGCTTCTCCAATACATAACACCTTGTTGGCCAGCATTGTCTGGAGGGCTTTGTTCAGGGGAATTTAGGTCCAGGCATTTCCAGGTCAGGGGCATTATTCTTCTTTTTATTACATTAGATGTCTGAGAGGAGTCTCTTTGGAAAAGAAAAGCTTTATTTTGGCTTACAGTTTGGAGATCACAGTTCAAGATCAAGTGGTCCCATGTCCATCATCTATTCAGGCTGGTCATAGTCGGTACTGATCACATGATCCAGAAAGAGGAGAGAGAAAGAGAAGCTAGACTGAACTTGAAATCAAGAATCAAAACTCTCATCAGAGCCACGCTCTGAGAGCACGCTCCCAGTGACCTAAACATCACCCACAGGCCCCATCTCCTATGGGCCACAAAGACATCAAGTCTCCACCCTTAATTTGACAACCATTAACATTAAGACAGCAGAGTTTGAAATCTGTGTGAGTTTTGGGGAGACAAGTCCAGGTACTCTACTAACAATATAGGACAATCAAGGGCAGTTTTGAAGGTTTTTGATCTGGAATTTGGGCTGGCTTTCTCCTTAGGGCATAGGTGCCAAAACAGCTTAAAGATCTGTTGGGTAAGTTTTACACATAAATTAATATAATACAAAATAGAAGAATAAGAGAAATAAAAGAAATAAATACACAAAGGAAGGCGTTAATGGATTCTGACAGTGTTTCCAACATTTCGTTATGACTGTTGACATGGTCCTAAGGAGTGACTTGCTTTGAAATCCGAATGTAGCATAGTGTTAGAATTACTTATGTTTATTGTCCTGCTACGTAGGAGCAAATATGCTATAGTATATACTGACTGGCGAAAGAATTCTTCTCACTGCCTAGCGATAAGTTTCATTTATATCTTTAATTGTACATATAAGCTAACATGCTGAAATTTTGAGCTATGTTACAAATTTTTTAAAGATTTATTTGTTTTTTTATTTCAAGTTCAGTCTAGCTTCTCTCTTTCTTCCTGGCACACCATGTGATCAGTACTGACTATGACCAGCCTGTGTAGATGCTGGACAATGGGACCACTTGATCTTGAACTGTGATCTCCAAACTGTAAGCCAAAATAAAGCTTTCCTTTCCCAAAGAGACTCCTCTCAGGTATCTAAAGTAATAGAAGGCAGAAAGTTGGAGTTACAGAGAGAGAGAGAGAGACAGAGGTCTTCCATCCACTGGTTCATTCCCCAAGATGGCCTAAACAGATCAGGAGCCAGGAGCTTCTTCCAGATCTCTCACATGGGTAGCAGGGGCCATCCTCTGCTGCTTTTCTCAGACCATTAGCAGAGGAACTGGATCATCAGTGGAGCAGTCAGGACATGAACTGGCTCCCGTATATGATGCCAGTACGCACTGCAGATGGCAGCTTAACCTGCTATTCCACAGCAGTGGATCCTTTTTTTTTTTTTTTCAGATTTATTGTCTTAAATAAATTATGGAAAATAATCAAAGGAGACAGGTAGCACAGACCAAATCTAGCACTAAACTTGAAGCAATATGCATAAAATTTCTTTTCAAGTGGATAATCCTGGTCAATTTTCTTGTCTTCCTTGATTTCTTCCATTTTAAAGTGGGGTTATGAAAGCATTTTGGGAGGTGTGCTATCATGTTGCAGCAGGTTAAGCTGCAGCCTGTGACACTGGCATCCCTTGTGAGCACTGGTTTGAGTCCCAAGCTGCTCCACTTCTGATCCAGCTTCCTGCTAATGTGCATGGGAAAGCAACGGAAGATTGTTCAAGTCCTCTGGCCCCTGGAACCTACATGGAAAACCCAGGTGGAGTTCTAGGCTCTTAGCTTCAGCCTGGCCCAGCCCCGGCTATTGGTACCATTTGGGAAGTGAACCAGCAGATGAAAGATCTCTGTTTCTCTGTCTCTCTGTCTCTTCTGTGTAACTCTGCCTTTCAAATAAATAAAATAAATCTCTTTTTTATAAAAACATACAGGGGCTGGTGCTGTGGCATAGTAGGTTAAGCCTCCACTTATAGTGCTGGCATCCCTATGGGTGCCGGTTTGAGTCCTAGATGCTCCGCTTCTGATCCAGCTCCCTGCTAATGGCCTGGGAAAGCAGTGAAAGATAGCCCAAATGCTTGGGCCCCTGCACTCAAGTGGGAGACCCAGAAGAAGCTCCTGGACTGTGGCTAAGGATCAGCCCTGTGCCAGCCATTGCAGCCATTTGGGGAGTAAACCAGTGGATAGAACACCTCTCTCTCTGTCTCGTTTCTATCTGTAACTCTGCCTCTCAAATACATGTTTTTAAAAGAAAGAAATTATTTTGTTAGCTGAATAATGTATATAAATGGAAATTATAGTGACTGATCATAAGAACTGATTAGTATATGTAGTTTTTAATTTAAAATATTTACATATATAATATTTTTATTAGAGAGAAAGAGAGAGCTCTCATTCACTGCTTCACTCCCCTAAATGGCTGCAATGGTCATGGGGAACCAAGCCAGCAGCCAGGAACTTGCAGGTTTCCCATATGGGCAGTAAGATCTACCTGAGCATGACCTGCTGCCCACAAGGGTCCATATTAGCAGGAAGCTGCAGGAAGGAGCCAGAGCCAGAAGTCAAACCCAGGTACTTTGATGTGGGATGTGGATGTCCTGAATGGCTGCTTAACTGCTGGGTCAAATGCTCATTCTGATTGTATGTAGTTATCAATTTAAAAATTACTTTCTAGGGGCTGGCTCTGTGGTGCAGTAGGTTAATCCTCTGCCTGAGGCACCAGCATACCACATGGGTGCTGGTTCTAGTCCCGGCTGCCCCTCTTCCAATCCAGCTCTCTGCTATGGCCTGGAATAGCAGTAGAAGATGGCCCAAGTCCTTGGGCTCCTGCATGGGAGACCAGGAAGAAGCTTCTGGCTTCTGGCTTTGGATCAGCGCAGTTCCAGCTGTTGTGGCCATCTGGGGAGTGAACCAATGGATGGAAGACCTTTGTCTCTGTCTCTCCCTCTCACTGTCTGTAATGCTACCTCTCAAATAAATAAATAAAATGTTTAAAAAAATAAAAATTACTTTCTAAATAAAGGAGTGAAAGGGGGAAAAAATTTCACAAAGCAATGCAATAAAAAACAACTTATCCATTTTATACAAAAGCCAACTTGCATTAAGCAGTGAAATTTCCACCTTCTCCTGACATACCCAAAGGTATAGAATTTGATGGAGTGTTTTTCAACTTCACCAGGAATACAAATAAAGTGGCACTACTAGTGGAATAAAGTAGATTACGAAACAGATTTATCAGCATGAAACAGTGCAACAATGATATACTGTTAATGTAATAAGTCACTCCCTTCTTTGTACTGTCATACAGCATTGTTTAGCTCCTGTTCTCATCTTAAAGTATGCTGTAATACTTTTTCTTTTTATAGAGATTATTATGATGGCTAATCTTTTACAATGTAAAAGTAATTGGAGTTGGTCCAGCTTGTATACATATGTAGAAAAAAATGATAAGTATCTTTGGAGATAGCCAGAAAGTAGAAGTGATTATCTTTATCAAAACATCAATCAAGGAGTATGACATCCAGAGTGCATTACATCTCCAGTGCACAAAATAACAACAGTGGTTCTTAACTGCCCACAAATAATTAGCCATTTCCCTTCTGAGATGCCAAGCAAGGTCACTTAGCTTCAAGAGTCACCTTCTATTCGAAAACCATCTTGGCAACATTTTTGCTATAGCTATTAACTCACGGCACACAAAAGCTGTGCTTTTGTATAAATGCACAAAGCCTTGAAAAAGCTTTCAATTTTAGGCAATCACAATTGAGTTATTTGGATAGGTATAAACATTTATCAAAGACTACCCATCCCTTGTGGTAGCACAATGCCAATGAGTTTAATGGTTGTTAAATCTCAGTAACAAGAATGTTATTAGTAAGTCTTGTGATTTTGCTTGCTTTATTGTTTGCCAAAAAAATGTGCTGAGAATTCAATTGGATGATAATTTAGACGAGAAAGACTGATAAACAGATTGTATATGAGCCAATTTTAACAGGAGAAAATGTATAGACATTTGGTAAAGGCTAAATAGGGATCCTTTTTTTTTTTTGCCTTTGATCTCATGTACTACATTATTATAAACCTTTAATTTTGCGTTGGAAATGACAGCCATTAACATGAAATCCTCTATTTTTCTATTCAAAGCAACAAATCTGTTTCTTCTTTTTCTCTTACTGTACTTATAATAGAGAAAGCAACCTTTCACCTATCAAAGCAAAATTCTCTGCTAGCACTTTGGATCTCATTTCCCACAGCTCCCACAAAATTAGCCATCCTTAAGCACCCTAACTAAATCATAGCTCAGTATTGTTGTTTGCAGAATGCATATCAAATGCTTAAATGCCACCATTTTTCTGCCCCCCTAGAATTAAGCTTCATGAGGACAGGGACTGTGTTTGGTCTGTATTATACTCTCTGGTGTATTTATATCTGCCTTGCACTTTGCAGGTGCTCAATATTTTTTGACAAATAAATGATTGTAAAAGATGCTTGCTGTGCTTAAAGAGAACACAATATGTTTTACCAACCAATTTGAGAGAGGTTTGCTGCCAGGATTGAGTGAGTGAACAGGTGTAAAACATTTAAAACAGTGTTCCATCAGAATTAGCTATGGTTAGCTAGTACTTAGATTATTTGCATGAAGTGATAGCTAGGTTTTAAGAAACTGGATATGAGACAGCATTCTAAAAATTAGTTTGGAAACAATAAAACATAAGGTCTTCAAAAAGCTATTGGAAAATGTGCATTATGAAAAAGCTATGCCTGGGTTTCAAATTTTTTTTTGCACCAAAGTAACTTTTCTCTTTTAATTTCATTTTACACAGACTTTCTGAAGCATCCTCCTATTTATTGTCTCACTATACAACTTCCCAATGTTCTTGCATATAAGGGAGTTGGACCATCAGATACCTTAGTTTCTTTTCAATCACAAAATTCAGTGAAGTTTCAATTTGAATCATTACAAAATGGTAAAAAACATTGTGGTAGATTCAATGAAAAACTAAGAGAATCTATTTTGTGAAATAGACTTAGAGAAAAAGAGAGAGAGAGAGAGATTTTATCTACTGGTTCACTTCCTGAACACATACAACTTTCTAGGCTGGGCTAGGTCAAAGTGGGTGGCAGAAACCCAATTGTTTGAGCCATCACTGCTGTCTCCCAGGGTCTGCACTTGTAGGAAATTGGAATCAGAAGCCAGAGTTCAATATAAACCCCAGGCACTCTGATGTGAGATGTGGGCATCTTAACAGGTATCTTAACCACTAGGCTAACTTCCTATCTGAAAATAATATTTTTAAAATAATAAGTCAGAACTTTCCAGATCTAAGTTTCACAATATAATACACAGATGGATGAGATTTGTTCACGTTTGATGTGGTCTCAAAGTCTGCCATTAAACAAAGAATCAGGACGCAATGTGACTAGTGGTAGTCTTTGGGAGATATTTGTAGGTGTTCCTGTCAAAAATCGGTGCATTGGTAGGGTCTTAAAATACAGGTATAATAAACGATATTTGAAATAGATGGTAAAAGGGATTATTTGCTTTTGAATGGACGTGAAGCAAGATGTTAAATTGTTTTAGGAAAACTACTGCTAAATTAGTAGATGATTTAAAAAACAAATTGGTTAGAGTAAGTCATTATCTGTGTGGGAATGTCACACAGATATGTGCAGCTATGCCTGTTTGTGTATCTGTCTGGCATATTGTGGCTCCAAGAAATGTAAAACCCAATCTTTTGTTCAGTCAATACAAATTTAGAATATTAATTATGTTTTACATTCAATAAGCAGATGCTCATTATTATTCTCATTTTACAGAAAATGAAACTGAGGCATTGAGAGTTACATAACTTGTCTAAGACCACACAGCTAGTAAGTGGTAGAAGTAATTCAATAAAAGTGGATGATATGTCCTCTGCAGTAGTATGCCAGTTCTGCTTCACATATATTTCATAGATGGAAACAACATACAAAGGTGGTGTTCAGCAGTACAAATACTAGCAAAGGGTCAGGTATTTGATACAGTGCTTAAGTCAAGGCAGCCACATCCCATATTGGATGTGCCTGGTTCAAGTCCCAGCTAGCCTGCTTCCTGCTAATGCACACCCTGGGAAGGTAGCAAGATATGCGTCAATTTCTTAGATCTTTGCCACCTACATGGGAGACAAAATTGGAGTTCCTAGCTCTTGTCTTTTGGCTGGCCCTTCTGCAATTTTTGCTGGCATTTGGGGAGTGAACCAGGAGATGAACGGTTTCTTTCTGTTTCTCTGCCTTTTAAATAAAATAAAAATCAATAAAAATGTATAATAAAAATTCTATAAAAAATTCTAACAGGATATATTTATCCTTGCTTTTGATCCAAGAGAAATGGATTGCTGTACTCATAGAAAAAAAATCTTCACTCTCAGGCCAAAGTAGTAGCAAGAGATATTTTAATTAATATTTAAAAGCACCCTATATTGTTGATGCCATATTAATTTTAATCTTAATTTGAGATTCTGCATGTATTCGGGCTATACCTGTATCTTGTTTGTCAGTAGCCAATGTCTGACAATCCTTGATTCCTTAACACATCACAACCATTGGCTTCACCATTCCCTTCCTTCCTGCTAGTCATTGGTAAGAGTAAGTGCATTATCATCTCAGACTGACAATGAATACAAGGCCAAGGTCAGTCTGAGTGTCAACTTTTCTCTAAAAGTTATAAAACAGAGCAAAACAAATATAGTCTCTCTAAAAGCTACAAAAACTGACTCAAACAAAAATGATGAGTTACCAGGATCAAGAACTATAGCTCTCAACAGATCTATATAGATCTGAATGATACTTCATTTTAAAATCATCAGCTTTGAAGTTCTACTTCTGAGCTGCATTCCAAGTTCTAGGGGCTGGGTCTTTGTCAACTACAGAACAAAGAACTAAATAGGTGGGTGTCAGAGAGGCCGATTAGTATGTCAACACTGGCAAAATTAGGTAAGAATGCAGACTCTAGAGTAATAAACTGACTGATTTGGAATCTTAATTCTGCCATTTCATAGCATATGAGCTGGAACAAATTATTTGAATGTTCAGTGCCTCAATGTCCTTTTTTCTGAAATATGGGACCACTGAACATAACTACCCAATGAGGTTGAGGTAAGGATGAGATGGGTTAATAAATGGAACAGCGTCAGCATAGCACTAGCACACAGGACATGTATGCTGTGTAAGTGTCAGCCACAGGTATAACTGTCATTCCCTGACCTCAATCCTCTTTATAGCCCTTGACTATACTCTTGAGGAGCAGTGATTTTTCTACTTACTTCTTGTGTAATTCTTTATTTAATAGAAGGTTAAGCTCATGAGTAAAAGTAAGTTGAAAGTATGCCATTACAAAAATTGAAGGAAAAATAAGAAAAGGAGGAGGAGGATGGGAGAAAGTGAGGGAAGGAGGGTAGGGTGGGAAGTATCATTGTGTTATTAAACCTGTATGTATAAATGCATGAAATTTGATCCCTTTATATCAATAAAAAAGTAAAAACATTAATAGACATAATAATAAAAAAGAATCTGCCACATCTATCCCCCACTCACAGAACCTTCTTGAAGGAGTGATCTATAATTTAGTTGTCTTCATTTGCTTTCCTTCTTTCCATCTTCATTCCAGTCCAATTTCTATTCATTGACTAACATGCCATTGGAACATCTCTTTTCAAGATCATCAGTGATATTCTGGTTTCCCTAACTAAAGCCATTTGGGGTTTCTTATGCTACTTAACACATGAGTGACATTAAACATTTTTACAATTTTAGTTTTTCTATAAATGTATTTGAAATGGAGAAAGAGAGTGTGGATGAAGAACAGAGACATAGAGAGGGAGACAGACTGAAAGAGAGGGCATCCATCCTCTGGTTCACTCCCCAAATGCTCAAAACAGCCGGGGCTGACCAGTCCTACACCAGGAGTGGGGAACTCCATCCATGTCTCCCAGTGGCAGGGACCCAACTACTTGAGCCTTCACTTGCTGCCTCTTAGGAGAACATTAGCAGAAAGCTGGAATCTGGAGTGGAACCTGGAACTGACCTCAGGACCCTACCATAGGGCACAGATGCCTCAACTGGAATCTTTTATTTTTTTTTTAAAGATGTATTTGTTTATTTTGAAAGTCAGAGTTACAGAAAGAGAGGGAGAGCCAGAGAGAGAGAGTGGTCTTCCACCCACTTCTTCAATACCCAATGGCCAATGTCAGGCCAGGGTGAAGCCAGGACCCAGGAACTTCAACTGGGACTCCCACATGGGTAGCAGGGACTCAAACACTTGGATCATCTTCTACTGTTTTTCCCAGGCCATTAGCTGAGAGCTGCATCAGAAGTAGAACAGCTGGGACTGAAACTTGCATCGGTACAGAATGCTGGCATTGTAAGTGGCAGCTTTATCAGTATGCCACAAAACCTGCCTTTCACTGGAATCTTAACTGCTACTCCAAACACCTGCCCTTCAAAAAATTTAAGTAAAGCTTTCTCATTAAAACACTTTTTTGTTTGTTTTGGCTTCCAGGAGATCACACTTTCCTGGCCTCTATTTTGTCCAGTAATTCCTGCATTTCAATCACTTCTGTCTCCTCCCTCTCAGCAACTGGAGGATTTGAATGCAACTGAGCTAGAGCAGGTTTCCATCTTCTCACAAGGCATCCTCGATGCAACTTCATGGGTTTAAATAGCATGTTTACTTAATGACTGAATATGTAGTTCCAACTCTGACTGCAGCTCAGCCTCTTTCACACGCCTGCAGACTTATGTTGTAGGCTTTCACCTGCAAATAAAATAGAAGTCATGACTTTCAAATGTCCAAAACAAAACACACCAAACCTGCCTCTGGGATCTTCCCCAAAAGAAGAAAATTATCTCATCTTCCTATGAACCCATTGTTACAGACTGTTCCAACTCCTTTGGGATAAACATCAAGAAAAATGTAAAATGTATTTGGATTACTCTTGTACTACAAGTTCCTGAGAGGAAATATATATATATATATATATATATATATATATATATATATATTATTCAACTCTGTATTCCTTTAAAATCCAGAAGATTCTGTTACCGAAAGAAAGGAGAGAATAGATTACTAAAAATGATTAGTATTGTGCTTCAGAAGATGAATGATATTTTGCCAAAAAGTAAAACCTGAAGTTTTCCTTTTAGAAAATTTTGATTAGTCAATGAAAATTAGCATAGCATCAAATTTTATGTAGAAAGCCATATTTATAGTATGAGATTTCTTGTTCAGACCGTGACACATAACTAAAACATTTCACTGTTATTGTCAGTTGTAATAGTAGAAAATTCCCCATTCCTTACAGAGAGAGAAAGCCCAAACTTATACCTGTTGGTTGAACAGACCATGTAAAATGAGTTTTCTTGATACTTTCATTAACTTAAAATATATAGGGACTCAATACAGTGTTTCTATATTAAAGTATGGCTACCGAAATACCATATTTGTTATTTTTATATGGTAACTCTACAAAGCTGTTCAGAGCCATCTTATTTCCATCTTCAATTCCACAGGAAAACAAAACAAAAACAGAAAGAGAAAATGTAGACATGAGATTGCTCTAATGCCCAGACCTGATTTACAAGGTACAAATACTCTGGATTCACACCAGGCTTTTCTTATTTCAAATTAAATTACAGATGTATCTGGTCCCTGATATCTGTTTGCTCTAGCCTTATGGTTCTTCATGTTTACATTTGGAGTTGAATGATATATGAATATAATAAAAGCAATAATAGTCATGGAATCTAGTCTTAGCAGTCAAACACAAGTTTGGATTTAGCCTTGACCCAAGGACCTTTGATTGACATTTCCAGGGCTAGAGTTAGTCCAAGTCATTTCAAGATCCAACTAAATTTCATTTTGCCATATCTATAGGTTATCACTCTTGCAAGTATCATCTCAACCTGGAAGGATCTTGATTTAGGTCTTTAAAATTCAGTGAGACTCGAAGAGATTGTGCAGGGTCACAAACAGTATAGGTGTGTTTGGTAATACAAAGCCAGGAGATATAATGCCAATTCATGTAAGTTCTCTGGGGTGGTCAGACATGTCACATGCAGCACACTCATTCACAATTAGGAATTCATTTTTAAATTGTTTGCTTCATACTTTTCCCCTATGGTCTGATTTCAATACTTCTTCCAGGTATACATTCCTTGCAAAAAATTCCTTCTTTATCCATTCACCTAGAAGTGACTTGTTAGGAGAGATGTGAACACTCTGATAATATGCTCTGAAGGTATGTTTCCTTTTTCTTTTATTTTTTTAAAGGCTATTTTATCTGAAAGGCAGAGTAACAGAGAAGCAGAGGCTTTGAAAAAGAGAGGTCTCCCGTCCTCTGGTTCACTCCCCAGATGGTAGCAACAGCCAGAGCTGCTCCAATCCGAAGCCAGGAGTCGGGAGCTTCTTCTGGGTCTCCCACGTGGGTGCAGTTGCCCAAGCACTCAGACCATCTTCCACTGCTCTCCCAGGCCACAGTAGAGAGCTGGATCAGAAGTGGAGCAGCTGGGACTTGAACCGGTGCCCATATGGGAAGCCAGCACTGTAGGCAGTGGCTTCACCTACTATACTACAGCACCAGCTCCAAAGGTACATATTTACAAGTTCTCACCCAGAGAGATTTCTTTCCTGTGAAGAGGGGTTTTGAGTCTCACAAATCATGTGTAGAAATAGAAGCATCTATAGATACAGAAGCATATATAGATATACAAATAGAAAAATATAGAGGTACAAAATTAGATATTTTGGATAGATGTACATATAGAAGCATCTATAGACATACCCTAGAAATTAATAAGGAGGGTATAGATTAGATCAGTACCATCTAATAATGGTGTATTGTTATCAGTAGTGGGATAAGTAATAAGATATTTTCTTTCTTTTTAAAGATTTATTTAGTTGAAAGGTAGAGTTACACACACACACACACACACACACACAGATCTTCCATTTGCTGATTTGCTCCCCAAATGGTCACAATGTCCAGAGGTGGGCCAATCCAAAGTCAAGAGCCAGAAGCTTCTTCCAAGTCTCTCACCTGGGTGCAGGGGCCCAGCTACTTTTTCCAGGCCATCAGCAGGGAGCTGAATTGGAAGTAGAGCATCTGGGACCTGAGCACACAGCCATATGGGATGAAGGCGTTGCAGGTGGTCAGCTTAACTCACCATGCCACAAGATCTACTGCCAATATTTGCTATTGGTGTTAGCAAAAGTTCAGAAATTTACAGATACAAGGACTGGTATATAAAGGAAAGATAGAAAGTTATGAAAGAAGGCTTTTGGAAATCTCACTGAAACACAGAACTGAGGCCATTCATGTGGAGGTGATATGCGTGGGCTGTTGGTTACAATCATGTTTCTCCTGTGCAAGTGAATATGACACATAACTATTTTTGCTATAATTTGGTATGATGCACTTGCATAGAATGATAGTCTCTTTCAATTTCAATTTAGGTGATCTATTATTTGAAACTATTTTAAAGTCATAATCATGCTATTTAAAAATATTCCATTAAAATTGTGTACACATGCTTGCAGATTAAAGTTAATAAGTCATCATGCTTTTCTTGCTGCTGGGCATAGGGAACATAAGATGCTGAAAAACAGTACATATTTGGAGTTTGATTCTTGGTCAGATCTGGCATTTATAAGCAGAGTAACTCACTTCAGAGTGCCTAATTTGAGTCCCAGGTCTGCTTCCTATCCCCCTGCCTGCTAATGCACACCATGTTCAAAGTAGCAGATGATGGCCCCAACTTCTTGGGCTGCAGTTACCCATGTGGAAGACCTGGAAGGAGTTCCAGGATTCGGCCTGGCCCACATCCCAGACTGTTGCAGACATTTGGAGGCTGAACCATCTGATGGAAGATCTCTTTTCTCTGTCCTGTTCAAATAAAATGAAATTTTTAAAAAACAAATTTTTTTTTAGAGATGAGGATAACAAAACCTCATAAGATTATTGTGAAGATGAAATAAGGTGGATGTACTTGGCATAGCAGTTAAGCTGCCACTTTAGAGGCCTGCCCCTGATAGCAGGAGTCCGGGGTTTAAGTTTCAGCTCAGCTCTCAGGAACAGCTGTTCTGGGCATCTGGGAAGTGAACCAGTGAATCAGAGATCTGTCTCTGTTCTTCTACCTTTCAAATAAATTAATTAATTTTTAAAAGATTAGTTAACATTTATGTAAATTGCTAGACATTTGGATGGCATTCATAAATGCAGATATTTGTAAGTTTCTGATCATTCTTGGTAGTTGTTCAGGGTATAGGTTAGAGCAATGTCACCCTTAGTAGTGTATTGTTATTTGTAGTGGGAGGGTAATAGATCATTTGCTGTTAATGTTACCAACAGTTTCGAAATTCACAAATGTGGAGAATGGTATAAAGGTGAGAAATATGGGTCATGAACCCCGAAGCCCACTAATTAATTGGTGGAAGTCAGAAAATGCCATTGGGAAAGAGGAGGTATCCTTGAGGTCATGTTTGATCTATTAGATTATAGGTATTACTACTATTCTATGACCACAAATCAACTATTTTATAATGTGTCAAGAGAATTTACCTGTGCGGTTTTTTTGCTCCAAGGACAATTATGTAGAAAAACAAGATTGAAACCACATATGGGGTCATTGCTGTCAGAAAAAGAAAAAGAAAAAAAAACAACAGCAGCAAACCTGCTTATTGCATGAGCAAGTGATACACTTTCTGCAGCATGAAAATGTTTAGGTGAGGGCAGGAGGGTGAATAATGCCAATCACCATCTTCCCCTAAATCTTTAAAACTGCAAATGAGTGCCCTTGAATCATCATAGCCCTACAACAAAATGGGGATGTTAGGGGAAAGGTGTGAGGGCAGAGAGAAAAGGAGAAAGAGGTACAGATGCCTAGGGGAGCAGCTAGCAGAGATGGAGAACCCTGTTAATGTCTGTCTAACTTTCTCCAATTATCTAGCGGCTCAGACTTGTCCCTGCACATCTGAATCTAAGGAAACTCCATAGGGTTACCCAAAACAAAGCAATTCTGCTTTGCTTAATCTAATTAGAGTCAGATCTATGTCTTATGTAATAAAAGTACTTTGAAAGCTGCTGACAGTCCCTTCTTCATTCACATCTTTCTGCAAAACAATGTTATTCGTTCTATTACTTTAAGTTGTCTAGAGAAACTGCATTTCAAGCCAACTGCTAGCTGAACATCTTAGTGTCACATTCATTCTGCTACCTGGAAAGTCCTCTTTCTTCTCTATCTCTATTTTAGGGTGTTCCAGTTCATCAGTTCTCGTAAGCCAGAAAATGGGGTATCCTGAACAGCTCCTTTTCATTTCCCTGAGATAAATTATGTTTAATGCAATTTTGTAAAATCAAAAGTAATGAATGAATTTGGTACTTATGGATGGAATGGAATGGTGATCTTTCCATTTGATTATTGTTTATATCCTTTGCATTTACTCTTGCTGAATGTGGTCTTTTTACTTATTGTTGAACTCTTTATTTGGTGGAGCATTAAGCCTTTGACTATAATGTAAATTAAAATATGCTATCTCCAGGTCAACGCTGCAACATAGGGGGCTGGGCATCTGCCTGCAGTGCCGGAATACACAATGGGCACTGGTTCGAGTCACAACTGTTTCTACTTCCAATCCAGCTCTCTGCTGTGGCCTGGGAAAGCAGTAGAAAATGGCCCAAGTCCTTGGGCTCCTGCACCCACGTGGGAGACCCAGAAGAAGGTCCTGGCTCCTGGCTTCGGATCCGCACAGCTCCAGTCGATGCCGCCATCTGGGGAGTGAACCAAAGGAAGGAAGACCTCTCTCTCTGTCTCTACCTCTCACTGTCTGTAACTCTACCTCTCAAATTAATAAATAAAATCTTTTAAAAAAAGTAATGACCAAATAAACCCCATGATGTAGAAAACATCAACAGTGTAAATAAAGATGCGCAATAGTTGCTGTGCAGGGCCATCAGATTCTTTCTGAGCCTCACATTGGCTCCTCTCCAGTGTTACTTTCACTTTGTTTGTTAAGGCCTCATCCATATTCCTCTGGCTATTGAAATAACCTCCCTGCTGTTCCCCCTACCCCACCTTCAACTTAAAGCCCTTCAATTCTTCCTCTGCTTAGCCAACACAGTTATCTTCTTAATATATGAATCTGATTGCATCTGTTCCTTGCTGCACAACTTTGTAAAGGTTTCTATTCTTTCTGTTCCTGAAAATGCTACATAAAGCAGGCCCCTATTTCAGCATCCAGCCTCGTGGCCTGCCATTTCTCTCAGAAACACTACCCTGTATCCTTCTGCAATTCCAAACTAACCTTCTTTATTTCTTCAAGTTTTATGTGTGCATTCACTTTTGTTCAGTCTTTTGCTTTATTTTGTTGTGTTTGAGTTCCTCGCTGATAACATTAACCGCACTTTCTCCAACTTCCCCAGGACACCTGTTATATACCTCAGGGATATATTACATCACTACATTGTGACAAATTTGATGAGACTATTTTAATAATCTGTGTTTCATATAGATTTAAAGAGAAGTTTTTTGTTCAATTTTCTAAAGAAAAAAATTACTATGTGTCTGAGAGTCACAGAGCATCAGTGACATCCAAATCAAGGTTTCAAAAAGTCACAGATGGGGCTGGCGCTGTAGTGTAGCAGGTGAAGCCGTCGCTTGCAGTGCCGGCTTCCCATATGGGTGCAAGTTCAAGTCCCAGCTGCTCCAGTTCCGATCCAGCTCTCTGCTATGGCCTGGGAAAGCAGTAGAAGATGGCCTAAGGCCTTGGGCCCCTGCACCCATATGAGAGACCCAGCAGGAGCTTCTGGCTCATGGCTTCAGATTGATCCAGCTCCGGCCATTGTGACCATATGGGGAGTGAACCAGTGGATGGAAGACCTCTCTTTCTCTCTCTCTCTCTCTCTCTCTCTCTCTCTCTCTCTCTCTACCTCTCCTTCTCTCTGTGTATGACTCTTACTTTCAAATAAATAAATACATCTTTAAAAAAAAGAGAGTAAGCCGACATTTCTATGAGTGCAATACAGAGACAGCAGGCTACATTTACATAACACAATGGACTTACTGTAAGAAGAAGGCATTTAAGGGCTGGTGCTGTGGCTCAATAGGCTAATCCTCTGCCTTGCGGCGCTGGCACACCAGGTTCTAGTCCCGGTCGGGGAGCCAGATTCTGTCCCAGTTGCCCGCCTTCCAGGCCAGCTCTCTGCTATGGCCCAGGAGTGCAGTGGAGGATGGCCCAAGTCCTTGGGCCCTGCACCCCATGGGAGACCAGGAAAAAGCACCTGGCTCCTGGCTTCGGATCAGCGCGATGCGGCAGCCATTGCAGGGTGAAGACCTTTCTCTCTGTCTCTCTCTCACTGTCCACTCTGCCTGTCAAAAAAAAAAAAGGCGGCATTTAAGCCATATGGTGACTTCTGGAGATCATCACCTAATAACCTTCCATTGATCTTGCAGTGGTCCCTACCTTTCAGTCTTTCAACTTCACAAGTGTTACTATACTTAATTTTCCCTGAAATTCAAAAGTGCCTCAGATTAATTTTTCTAATTCAAATTTCATTACCTGAGGCATTCCATGAGACTGGATAACAAACAAGAAGTAAAACAAGTTATTCTCTGAGTTCCTACTTGCTATAGACTGTAATTTAGGTATGGCATTTTTGTAAGGTGATTCCTGCCTTCAGCTCTCAGGATTCCATAGTGAATTAACTGATATTATTTAACTATAAATGGATATTGATGGGCCTGGCTTCACATTGCAGCAGGATAAATGGCCTCCTACAATGCTGGCACCCCATATGAGTGCTGGTCCCAGTCCCAGCCACTCACCCTCAATCTAGCTCCATGATTTGAAGGTAGAGTGACAAGCAGGAGGGAAGGAGGAAGGGAGAAAGAGATTGAGTCAAGGCAGGAGGAGGACACCTGATTTCCATCCTGGGGTTCACTTCCCAGATGCCTACAACAGCTAGCACAGAGCAAGTCAGGAACTCAAAACTCAATCTGGGTCTCCCGTGTGGGTAGCAGGAACCAAGTACTTAAATGATCACATGTTTTCTCCCAGCATGTGCAATAGCAGGGAGCTGGATAGGAGATGTGGACATCCCAAGCAGCGTTTGAATTATTGTACCAAATGCCCACCCCTTGTTTCTGCTTTATTATGTACCATGCCTTTTGTCAGGGTTGCTCTCTACCATCTACCCTCAACCTACTTGTTAAGCACTTTCCTCTTTCACAAAGCTCAGATTTGTTTAGGCCAGGAACATAGATACTATATAGTATTGCTCTACAATCCTCTTCCTAAAATCTTTTATTTTTTTAGCATTATATGCTTTCCCTCTGTATTATCTCATTCATTCCCTCTATCTTCAATTACTGTGCCTTCCAAAGCAAGGATATGACCCCTCTTTCTGGATGTCACATAGACTTATGCAATTGCAAGTTATATATAAAACAGACAGCTCATGTTCAATATGTTCAAAAGTGATTTTATGTCCCTGTGAATTGCATCTTCTTCAAGATCTTTTGTACTTCAGAAAATTGTACAACCATTTGTTTAAGAAAGAAACCAGATAATTACTCTTCACCCTTCCTTCTGTCTCATGCCTGGTATTATCCTACAAAGTCAAGGACCCTGAAGAGATCCCAGCCATCATGTTGAGAATACTAAGCTTTATATCTTTCTCAATGCCACGGTCACTGATGCCACTGCCAATACTGTTGCTGGCATTGATGGAGTCATCTCTGCCAATGTCATGCCCCAACAGTGCTGCTAACACCATCAGCACCAATGCTGACAATGCCTTACACTCTTCATGTCCCACAGCAAATATGGAGTAGCAGCTTTTGTAACTGGTGCTTTTAACTTAATGTTTTAGCCTTCTTGTCCAAGGATTTGTGTGAGAGATAATGAGATCTGGGCTGTGTAACAATCTCAGGGACAAAATCATGATCAGAATCATCCCTTCCTTCTGTGTTCAATATTTGCCAACAATCCAGCCAAACTTCCTCCTCTTGACCTTCTTTTCCCCCAGGATGAGTTTATATTTTCAGAAAGGTTTTTTTTTTTTCTTTTATCTTTCTTGTAAACACACCTCTGGCTGCTGCTCATCAGTTCACCAAATTATGTCTGAACACGTGTGACTCTGACTGTAAACATAGCTTAGACTCAGGCCACAACCACTACCATGTAAGTATATGTTAGCCAATGAATAGTTATTGAAACCCTAAGACAATTAACCACATTTATTCTTATGTTAGGCTTCCTTTTTCCAAAATACTGGTCATGTTCCTAACAGATTGTTCTCTTTTTATGGAGCTCTAAAAATCACTCTTAAAAAGGCAGGAGCAAATAAAGTACTACTACCATTCCCACTGTACACAAATTAAAAATATAGGTAAAAGCTATCATCCTTATTCATTTCTAGGAATATGATTTTTTCATTATATTACAGTTAATTTATTAAAGGGAAAAAAGTACAAGACAAGATATCCAGTCCTCTATAGGGCAAGACCTTTGTATACCCAGTGCACAACATATTTTCTGACATAATTAATTTTAGGTTCTCAAGGCATATCTGTGAAGGGAGGGTAATTTTGCTGAATATTAGAGTTTGTACCCTAGAGTCTCTTGGAAGAGGAAGTCGTGTTCTCTGGTATGAATATCCCCTCAAATCATTTGTTGAAACTTAACAAGCAGTGGGGGTAGTACTGAGAAGTGAGAACTTCAGGAGGTAGTTAAGAAGCAAGGCTCCATGAGTGAGGATGAGTGACCTTAGAAGAGGTGCAAGGGAGCCCTCACCCCTTTGCCTTACATGAAGATATTGTTCAGTTTGCTATCTGGCCACCACCAGGCAGGGAAGCTACCAGTGCGTTGATCTGGAATTTCCCAGCCTCCAGAACTGTGAGAAATACATTTCTATTATAGTCATGACATTGGACAATGACATTTTGTCCAATGAAGGATCCCATATGTGATACCATAATGTTACAATGGAGCTGGAAAATTCCTACTGCTCACTGGTATCCCAATTATTGTAAAGCCCTGGTCCCATAATGCATTACTCGCTTGTTTGGGTAATGCTGTTTTAAGCAAATTTACTGTGCTGCCAGTCATAGAAAAGTAGGGCATCTACAAGTATGTGTAGCATATAATCATTGATAATGATAATAAACAACTTTGTTACTGGTGTATGCATTTGCCATATGATAGTTTTATCAGTAATTTAGAATATAAATATATCTATAACTAGTACTCAAACAGTATTTTTCACTTTGTGTTTCTATGGGGGTGCAAACTGTTGAAATCTTTACTTAATATATGCTAAACTGATCTTCCATATATAAAGAGAATTGAAAATGAATCTTGATGTGAATGGAAGGGGAGAGGGAGTGGATAAGGGGAGGGTAGTGGGTTGGAGGGGCGTTATGGGGGGGAAGCCATTGTAATCAATATTCTGTACTTTGGAAATTTATATTCATTAAATAAAAGTTAAAAAAAAAAGAATCTTGATGTGAATTAAAGGGGAGAGGGAGAGAGAAAGGGGAGGGTTGTGGGTGGGAGGGAAGTTTTGAGGGGGGGAAGCCATTATAATCCATAAACTGTACTTTGGAAATTTATATTCATTAAATAAAAGTTAAAAATATATATATATATCTATATACAGATATACACATATATTTGAGGATATGTGTGGTGTGTGTGTGTGTGTGTGTGTTGAGAGGCAGAGAGACAAGTAGACAAAGACAGAGCTCTCATTTACTAGTTCACTCCCCAAATGCTTGTGAACAGCTATGAGGTACGATCCAGGAGTCTTGAACTCAGTCCAGGTTTCCCACATGGTTGGTATGATCTAAGTACTTGAGCCTCACTGCTGCATCCCAGTGGGCACAGTAGCAGAGCCACTGGGGCTCAGGCATCTGAATTTCACCAGTATTCCAAGTAGTCTGATGCCTATGAAGTTTAAAAGCTACTATTTGAGGGATTGATAATGATAGCATAGATTATATGATAATCTAAACAAGGTCAACTGGTGTAGAGCTATTTAATTATATTGGAAAGTGTATCTCATATTTAAATCAGGATTGAGTGAAACACAAAACATAAATAAAAATCAAGAATTTGACTTGGTGCTTTTGTTGCCTTGGTATCTGCTTCTGCCTTATGTCATGTCTGTTCCTTTCACTTGAATGAAGATTTTACTTTATGTCTTAGCTAAAAACTTTCATGACTTTAATAACTTTCTAAAGAGAGTATTCATCAAAATGTCAAAATCAACTTTTGCATGATGTAATCCAGATGAGATAGAACTGATATTTACAGGTAGAACATAGTTAAAAGAAGTGATTTGTTAAAACCACTACCTTTGCTTACTTAGAAAATTCTTTGGGGGTACAATTTCAAATGGTAGTTTTCCTTTTCCATGCAAGAAAAAGAATTTCACACAACCTTCACTGACCCTAACTGAACTTCAAATTGCACAGTATTCTCTTAGTCAAGCTTTCTTTGTCCATTCATCTCCTTTGAGAACCTTTAATATGTTCTTCCTTATCTCTTTTGTTTTTGGGATAGACAACACATCCCTAACTTGCTCTTAGAAAATAAATGAACTGCATGTCCAAAAAAGAAACCAGTCCAGCTAACCATCTCTTTTTCTTCTTTGTTGGATATCAGTGTACTTTCTAATGAGCTCAGTCCCCCAGGGAGCATTTTAATGGTTTTCCGCCTCCCCTGATGACCATGTTTATGCTAAGTTTTGATACAGTATACAGGACTGTGTAGTAATTAGCATTCAAATGGACCAGTGATTTCCCTTTCACTGAGTGGGTTGTCTATTTCCAGGCTCGGAAATGGAATTCAATGAGTTCGAGCTTGTAATAATCAAGACATATTAACAATTCAAATCCTAAATTAAACATCCAAGAGAGAGGAGTGCAAAAAGAAGCATTATTCCTGTCACAGACTAGTTGCAAAACCAAAAGGGAATAAAATAATGAAGAGGACATACTGTTATGACTAATGGAAAAAACAAAACACAAACATATACTACATGTAATGCCAAAGTGAAATTGAATGATGGAATATGTCGCTTTCTAGGTTTAAAATTTTCAACATCTTTAACCAGTGTTTATATTGTTTTCAGTAGAGTTATTGATAACACTAGGCTTGATAGATATCTTACGGTTTTTCAGGAACCCAATTAAAATCTGGATGAGGTATTGTCAATTAATTACCCTAGACAAAGCTTGGGCATAACAATTATTTTACAATCTCCTTAAAGCCTGTTACACTAACTGAAAAATTTAACATTTAATGTTGTAATATGTTGAGACATAAATCACTTGAAAACTCTAATGAAATTCTTGCAACGTCTCCTTAGAGAAATAATGTACAACTATTTAAGCAATTTAAAAATTATTCTGTTTTGGTTTTATTCTAATCTTCAACAATTTATTTTATTGTATGTATTTTTCAGATTTCACAGGCTTCCTTGAGATAGAGGGTACTATCTTTTCATTGTGGTATCCTAGTATATTTTTCAATTAGGGCTGTTTTAATTTTTAAATTTAAAATGTCAAATAAATAAAAATGGAATGACTTTATACTTCAATTCTTTAGTGAATTGTCATAGAATTCATTTGCATTTTATTGGTGTAATTGCAATTTTCCTCTATTTGTGGTCTATATCTATAATTGGCTAAAAAAGTAACAAAGCAATAGCAACAAAGATCTTGAGTAAAACTGTAAATAAAGGTAATTTCACTAAATAATTCACTCTGAAATGCAAAATAATAAGAGGACTACAGTTTAGTGAATAACAACTTCTCAGGTTTACAGAATATCAAAATAATAATTATTCACATCCACAAATGAATGGTAAAATAAAAGAAATTAAACTACCTTAAACTACCTCTATCTTACTTACCTAAGTACTTTTCCTACATTTATGCTCTACACAAATGGCGTGAATGTATTTTTAGCACAATTAACCAAATGCCCTTGAACATACTTTCCTGTTCATGGCTGTAGGCTGGTTAATGTGAAATTTAATTTGTGCCAAGCTCCCTTAGGTTAGTAAAGTGTAATATATACTGTATATTAGATTTACCCAATTTACAAGAGCATTGGATTAGTATAAAATTTTAGAAAATAATGCCCAGTAATTTTCTAATAAAAAGAAGAAGAAATGTTAGGAGTCCAGTATGAGGGCTGTAACCATGCTAAAATTAGCAAAGAGAGAGAGAGTTCCAGGAAGGCCAATAAAGGTGGCAGGTGAGAGGGAGGTCTCACAATGAATTACGAATTAGGAAAGACCTCTGCTTAAAGTCAGAGTTATGAATTATTTTTTTTTAAATTAGAATCTAAGAGGTGTGGCAAAGTCCCCTATTACTCCTCACAGTCTTTTCTGATCTTAGAAACTGTCTCTTCAAATTATCTCTAGTCTTGTAATTGTCTAGGATCAAAGCAGCCGAAATTGAGAGTTTTCCTGGGTTTAGAAACTCTCTAAACTCGAAAAACGAGGACCATATATTTAGAGGACTCAGTTAAAACTTAGGTGGTCAATCTGGCTACATACCTGACTCATCTACAAAAGGATTAGCAGCACACATAAACAATTTTTAAATGCACAGTAGGTGGTAAGGAAAATGGGTGTGGTGTACAATTTGTATTCTAAATATGTAAGGCGATTACATTGGGAGAAAATTCTACAGAACACTTAATGGATTAAACTTGAAAAGGAGTAATGATGTGAAAAAATATATAGAAGAAGCAAATTGCATGCAATAAGGCAGAAAATAAAATTCAGGGAGATTTAGGTTTGTATAAACAGAGTTATCTAAAACAAGCTGCTCCATTTGTATTCTTCTCTGAAAACTCATAATAGAGCTATAGAAATGTAATAAAGGTTGAATAACTTGATCTTACAAAATTAAAAATATGTGTGTGTGCCTGTATATCTATGCCATTTTGCTTAATGATATTGAAAGCCCTGTTTTAAATGTATACCAGCATTTGGAGGAAACACAAAGCAAATAAAATAGAAATTCATTTAACATAACTCACAGCTGTCCTATTATTTCATGATGAGCTCAATATGGTCAAGTATAACACAAAAAGTTCTTGAAAATCTGAAGTGTTATGGAAATACAATGTACTATGAAATATAATATTTTATTTAGCAAGACAGAAAAAAATTAATGTATTGTGAAATTAATTTTGTTATATGTGAATACACATTTATATAACAAATAGATGGGTTAGTCTTATATGAAGATGATAGCATGAAATCACAATAGAATGAGTTATTCATTGTGGAACTTATTTCATCTGGAAATAGTAATATGATGGAAAAAATTTCTTAGAGAACAAGTTGTATTTAAATTGACTTTACTGTTAAGGGAAGGACGTGGGAAAACAGATAAATTTATTTTTTTCTAAAAAATCAAGCTTTACATTCTGAATAAAGCCAACTTTAAATTAATACAATAGCTGCAAAAATGTCTCCATGATTTGCAGCATTGCAGCCTAACCTGTACAGAGAAGATGTAGAAAAAACATCCTATTGGAAACTTTAGTAGGAAAAAAAAGACAACCAAGAATATACCCTAGAGAACAACTTTCACGAAAGTTAGCTGATTGGAAAAATTCTCTTTATTGATGATGATGAAAAAATATTGTACTACCTCAAGATAGTCAATACTTAGGTATAGCAGTATTTTTATTATCTTAATTGTTCATATGCTATAAAACAATGGACACTTTATTTATATGTAATTGTGCAACAATCCCATCATTTCCTAGCTCAATGAGTGATTTAAATGTTCAAATACCATTTAGGACTATAGTGCAGTATTCACAGGACCAAACAGTATATATGCATTGGATGATCTCAGGCATGTCTCCATGTTAGAAAGAAATATTTATAACTTATTTGTACCCATTAAATTCCATTCATCTTTCAAAGATGATCTTTGAATTTTACTTCTGTTATGAGGCACTGTCAATATTTTTTAGCCAACATTGATTTTTCCATTTCTGGTCATTTAAATTGCGTTCATTTAAAGTTTTAGTACTAATTTAGAAATACTGAGAGACAGTCTAGGATTTAGTTTCACAATTTAATGGTAGAAGAAATTTGCATAAATAATACTGGCAAAACAAAGGTGTGTTTTACTTTTGAAAAATATTTATTTATCATTTATTTGCATCTACTTAGAAGGCAGAGTTGACAGAAATGGAAAAGGGGAGGGAGGAAGAGACAGAGAGAGAAAGAGAGAGAGATCTACTACGGCCCGTTAATTCACTGCCCCAAATTCCTGTAACAGCCAGGGCTGAGCCAGGAGCTTGGAAGTCCACCTGGGTCTCCCACTTGGGGGGCAGGGACCCAAGCACTGGAGTCATCATCTGCTGTCTCCCAGAAAGCTGCATTACACCTGAGTAGCTGGGACTGGCACCAGCACTCAGGGGCTGCGAGTGTCCCATAGGGCAGCTTAAGCCTCTTGCCACAATGCTTATCCTATGTCTTAAGCTTTAAAAGAAAGACATATTTCATAGCATAAAATTTGTTAAAAAAAATGGTAAATAAAAAACTGGGAAAAATTATGTACAATGCAATGATATGAGAATAATGTCTATCAAATATAATGAGCTTGGTCATTAAAGAACAAACACAAATGTCAACAAATGTGTGAAAGCATGATTAAACTCTTTACATTTTTTGAAAATATGAACAAAGTAATGAGTAAAATAGGCAGCAGATTACCCCATGCCCTTAACTTCGCTATTTTTTTTTTTTTTTGGTCATTCTATTTAACATCATTTGACACTATCTCCTTTTTTGCTGTTAATTTCCATGCCTCCCTCTGAGGATATAAGTTCCATGGGATGTTTCATATCTTTTGTTTATTGCTTTAATCTAATACCTTGTCCAGTATGCAACATGCAGGCAAAACAGAAGAAATCTGAACATGATGATATTACTTCACTCTTGCCAACTGGTTTTTTGTTCTCTTCTAATATTTATTTATTTGAAATGCAGAGTTACAGAATGAGAGGGAGAGTCAAAGACAATGGGAGGGAGAGAGAGTTTCACAACATTTTATTACCTGGAGATTGACATTAACCCAAGTAAGTATGTTGTAAACCTACAAGCATTATTTTTGTGGGATTGGCAAGACTGTTTCATTGACTAGATAAATGCATTGGGTACAAATACCAACTTGAGCTAAATCTTTCCTCATTATTTGCTCTCAAAATAATATGAGACCATCATATTTTTTTTTCCTTTTCTGGTAGCTCTGTTTGGAATGGGGGCTTGATTAACTCATTTTGATTTTTTCTATATTCCTTTCAAAGCAATTCAATGACAAGGAATGGGCACATTTCTTTTATTATTTAAATTTTGAGAATTTGGTGTTATTAAAACTATTTTTAGTTGAGGTTAAAAAGTATTGCAAGTATAGATTTCCTTTTGAAGATTGGCTTTGAGTGAAGAAAGGGTCATATAACCACTTACAGCATAACTTTATGCTCTCTCTTCTGTTTCAAGACTTCCACAGAATTAATTTGAAGTTGATAGGATTGCCCTAAAACCAATTATCCTTTGGTCTGAAATGCTGAGTATAACATTATTGAGGTTTCAAATAAATTGAAAAAAAATTTTCAGTCAGGCAATAGCATTATCTTAATCTACAAACATTAATACTACAAAATATCTGATTTGTTTTAAATGATCACTCCACACTGTATTACCAATACCATCTCTCTATATTTCTGCCAGAATATATTCTAAGTCTATAATAGTGAACAATCACACATAATTTCTCTGATATTGAATAGAGCGTTCTAGCTGAGGTAAATCTGAAATGTAGAGACATAACATTTCATCAGATTTATATTGTATTTCAATTTCTCAGTTGATGAATACCTCTAACCTGTTTGCCTTTTCAGTCTTACAATATGGAGGACTGATGGCTTCAGGGACTCTTGTCCTCTAACCTTTAAATCCATTTCCTTGTCATTGTGACATGACTGTCCCATTTCCCATAAGCACATTTAATTTTTATTCCTTCACATATATGCACGTACACACACACACACACATGCACCCATAATATGAGATTTATAAAAGTTACATGCAAAGATTGAAATCATTTTTATAGTAAGATTTTTTAAAAATGCAATCCTAAAGAATATCAAAACAACAACAAAAACAAAAACAAACCCTTTTGACAACAAAACTTGGCATTTTGATAGCTTTATCATGGCAGGCCCTATGCCAAAAGTCTAACTGTAACCCTTTGGTTTGAAAGATGAGGAGCTAAAGCGCAGAGATGGGTAACTTGCCAGGGTCAGGTGGAGAGTAAGTTTTTAGGTGAGGATTTGAATCTAGGTTGTTTGATTTTAAAATTGCTCACTAGGTTGAAATTCTTTAGTAATTTAACAAGCACAAACTTTGCCCAATACAGGACTAAAGGAAAAATATACAAAAAGATTACATGACACTTTCCTGTAAGATCTCTAGTTTCCAAGAATAATAGGGATCACCAATCTAAGTTTCTGTAAGAACATGAAAATAGTTTGAGCGAATGAAGATTGCTGGATAAATGAATACTTGTAGGAAGAAGTGAAAACTGTCCAGGAATTTTGGTAACAAATTCTCTTGTTTTATGTTAATTTATTTTCATCTATTTGAAAGGCAGAGAGAGAGAGAGAGAGAAAACAAGAGAGAAAGATCTTCCTTTGGTGCAGAACCAAGAACTGGGAACTCAATCCAGTGAATTGATTTCAATCCAGTGAATTAATTCTGTGGAAGTCTTGAATTCCTACCATGTGAATGGCAGGAATCAAATTCACTTGAGCCATGATTGCTGCTTCCCAGAGTCTACATAGGAATCTGGAGTCAGGAACTGGAACTTCACATTGAACTCAGTACTCCAATATGGGACGCAAGACTTAATACCCACTCTGATTCAATTCCAATATTCAGCAATAACCCTCCTATTAGAGCTTGCATTGACATAGACTTTATCTATGCAGATTGAAATAGGCTTCCATGACATTGATTCTCAGCTTGTTGCTTAAACATCAGCTTCAAAGACTTCAAGGGATAATTCTGTAATTAATTAATAATTGATATATGTTTAAAGAGTTATTTATTTACTTGAGAGAGTTACAGACGGTGAGAGGGATAGACAGAAAGATCTTCCATCGTTAGTTCACACCACAAATGTCCACAATGGCCAGTGCCGCGCCGATTCAAAGCCCGGAGTCAGGAGCTTCTTCCCGGTCTCCCACATGAGTGCAAGGGCCCAAATGCTTGGGCCATCTTCCGCTGCTTTCCCAGGCACATTGGCAAGGAGCTGGATCGAAAGTGGAGCAGCTGAGACTCAAACAGATGCCCATATGTGTTGCTAGCACTGCAGGCGGTGGTTTGACCTGCTATGCCACAGTGTTGGCCCCTATAATTGATATTCTAAGAAATGTCCATATTCATTCTATGACCTTATATGACATACTCCCTGCATATTGTCATATAACCTTGATTATGTGCCCATTCATATTTGAGAATCAAAGTGATGGGCAATCGGCAGTCAAAAATGCCATGAAATGATGAAATTTCATTAAAATCTCTTTTTATTCCAAGCATTTTGTAGTGATATGTACTAGCAATATATAAATGACTGAACATGGCCTATCAGGTTAATCCTTATTTTCCCTTTTAGTTTATTTTCATTTTAATGAATTAATTTATTTCTAGAAAAGTCTGAGTGCACATGTGTGTGTGTGTGAGAGAGGGAGAGGGAAAGGGAGAGAGGGCGATAGGGTGAAAGAGAGAAAGAGAGAGAGAGATCTTCCAGTCACTGGTTCACTCCCCAAATGGCCTCAACAGCAGGAGCTGGGCCTAGCTGAAGCCAAGAGCCAGGAGCTTCTGCTGGGTCTCCCACATGGGTGCAGAGGCCCAGGGACTTGGGCCATCTTCCAGAGATTTGTATTAGAAGTGGAGCAGTTGGGTCTTGAATTGACATCTATATGGGATGCCGGCACTGCAGATGGCAGCTTTACCTGCTATGCCACAGTCAGCCATGGAAGAATTTCTTACTATGCCCATAAACATTTCTGATAATAAACTGAGAAAAAAGAAAAAAAATTGTTCTGATATATCACTACATTTTCAAAGTTCTTAGTCTATACAATACGTAATAATTCCAATAAGCTTTCAAAAATTGATGACTCAATGGATGATTTACATAAATATATTATTGTCTCCTAAACAATGGGACAAGAGAAATATTGCCTAGCTTTTTTGGTTACATCCTAAAATTTCACCACATATATCTCTGTTTTTAAATATGGTAGGATCATTTGAATTATTTAGCTGCTTCTAGTTTGTTTAGCACTTTCCTCTTTGGGCCACCTGAGAATTATATCAACATGCTATTTCTGCTCAGAATGAAAATGTCAAAGATCAGACTTAAAAATGTTCAATAAAGCTGAACCAATCAGTCCCCCACTGTTGTTCATTTTGAGGCGACTTTATTCGAAAGCTGCTTTACTCCCTGTTGTTACTTCAGAGCCAAGCCTGTAATTGTCAGTAAACATTATCAAACAAGTTTTGGGATTGTCAGTGCAAAAGGATGCTCCTGATTGTGATCAAAAGTTATCATTCAAAAGTAGGATTAGGCAAACATCGTTAATTCAGACTATTAATCAGAGGAGTATTAAAAATCCCCCAACACCCAGGGCCAGTGTTTGGTACAGTGGTCAAGTCTTCCCTGGGAACAACTACATCCCACGTAAGAGTGCTGGTTTGAGTCCCAGCTCCAGTGCTTCCTGAAGATGCGTATCATAGGAGGTAGCAGGTGATAGATTAAGTAGCTGGGTACCTAGCACTACGTGAAAACTTGAGTTGAATTCCTGGCTCCTGGATTCAACCTAGCCCAGACCCTGCTATAAGGGAGTGAACCCGCAGATTTCTCTATGTCTCTCTACCTCTCTGGCTTTCAAGTTAATAAAATAAATTTCAAAAATTACAGAAGTCAAGATGTTTAAAAATCAAAAATTAAAATCACCTAACATCTAAACACACAAATAACCCTCTGAAGTATTTAAAATGTTCTCAAGGATTTATTCTATACAGAATATTTCTATGGAAGCCATCAGGAAAACAATCAAAATTTAAAAATAAGTTCACCAACTATAAAGTATCTGAAATATTCCTTTACAGAACTTTGTAATCCCAGAAAGCACACGAATAGAGGTAATTTATCATATTTTATTTTCTTCCAAATATATTCATACGTAGATTGCAAAACGTATAAAATTGTATTTATACCTGTATTTTATTACTTCACATATACACCATCAGCTTTCAAATATCCTGAGAAATCTGTAATACATATACTATCTATATACCTCAGGATGTCCACAAGATTGGAAAACATAGCATATCCTTATTTTAAAATTGTATGTAAGTGGGGCCAGTGCTGTGGCATATTAGCTAAGCCTCTGCCTTTGGTGCTGGCATCCCTTATGGGTGCGAGTTCATGTCCAGGCTGCTCCACTTCTGATCTAGCTCCCTGCTAATTACCTGGGAAAGCAACAAAAGATGACCCAAGTTCTTGGGTCCCTGCATGCATGTGGGAGACCTGCAAGAAGTTCCAGGTTCCTGGCTTCAGAACAACACAGTTTCAGACACTGGTGGCCATTTTGGGAGTGAACCAACAAATGGAGGGCCTCTCTCTCTCTATCTCTCCCTCTCCCTCTTCCTCTCTGTGACTCTGCCTCTCAAATAAATAAATAAAATCTTTTAAAAAGTATACAAGTATATAAGTTATATTTTCAAATGATTCTCAACCAGGTGAAATGCCTCCAGATTTACAGCTATGGGCCAACTGTTAATTTGAAAACTGTATAATGAATGGATTTATGAAAGTGTATACAAATATACAAGGAATTAAACGTGTAATTATTGCATTTTTTCAAGTTAATAATTAAAGCTACTACTTTAAGTTGTTTCACATGAAAAGTGTCTGGACGTTAAAGAAAAGCAATTTCAGTATGCTATTTAAAAAAACAGTCAATTTATGTTTCGTTTTAAGGTTTATTTATTTATTGGAAAACCAAAGTTAGAGAGAGGGAGAGACAGAGAGAAAGAGATCTTCCATCTGCTAGTTCACCCTTCAAATGGCTACAATCCCTGGGTTTGGGTCATGCCAAAGCCAGGAACCAAGACTTTTATCCAGGTGTCCCATATGGGTTCAGGGGCCAAAGTACGTGGGCCATCTTCTGATGATTTTCCAGGCCCATTAGCAGGGAGTTGGATTGGAAGCAGAGTAGCCACAACTTGAACCAGTGCTCATAGGGGCTTAACTCCTGTATTAGAAGCCCTTGATTTGTGTTTTAAGAATGAGGTTATCTTACATTTTTTACAAATAGTTTCTTGAGTTTAAAACATATATAAACTGTATATCCATAGTTGGCTATCAGTATTTGAAGTGTCTCTTTTTAACGGTAAAATACATTGTCATCTGCTTTATTTTTACTGTGGGGAATAAAGATGACAGCGACATTGACAAACTTGCACTACTCCAATACAATCTCTAACCCTTTTCTCCCTAATCTCTGTCTTGAATCAGACCTATGAAAACATGAAGTCATATTTGAACCACATTCTCAGAACTCCCACAAATCTCATCATGTTTTTCCTTTCATTCTTCGGTTTTGAACCTTTCAGCAATTCTCTCAAATGTAAGAAGGACAAATATAGCAGATATCATGATTAATGTTTGTGTTTAATCATTTGATAGCAACATTTTCCTTTCAGGAAGTCTTTTTTCTAAAAGGAACAGGATGTAAAAGAACTATTTACTTTGACCATTAAGTCCCTCACCTGATCATGCAAGACACCTATTTCCTTTTTTTTTTTTTTTTTAAGATCATTTTATTTACTTGAGAAGTAGAATTACAGACAGAGAGAGGGAGAAACAGAGAGAAAGTTCTTCTATCTGCTGGTTCACTCCACAAATGGCTGCAAGGGCCAGAGCTGGGCTGATCCAAAGCCATGATCCAGAAGCACTTGGGCCATCTTCTGCTGCTTTCCCAGGCTGTAAGCAGAGAACTGGATTGTAAGAGGAGCAGCCAGGACAGGAACTGGTGCCCCTATGGGATGCCGGGTCTGCAAGCAAAGACCTAGCCAGGACACCACAGCACTGGCTCCAGACCCCTATTTTCATTATTATAATAATAGCTCTATCCTCAGTTTTCTGCCAAGGCCATCCTCTATTAGCCTTGCTAAATGGGGACCAAGTCACTAAAATAAGGTTAAGCAGTTCACCCCACAAATGAAGAGTGGGGGATAAAACACCATCTTGACAAATTTGCTTTGACAAGGAGGACGTCTGCTATATAGAAGACATTCTGCCCTGGCATCACAGTCTGAAGGTAATGAAGAAATAGGCCTGGCCCTCAAGAGGCTCACAATCTGTTGTGATCTAAGCTGCATAGAGGAATCTTCAAACGATCCATGGGAAATGTGTGTATGAATAAAAACTACCAATATCGCTAGTTTTGTAGCAAAATAAATTTATCTGTTAATTTCATTTTCCACCAACTTTATGAAGTACTCTCATAGACTAGTATATACTGCTTCTTATAGGATATGTTAATAACAAATGAACCAGTGACCCAGTGGATGATGCCTAAATCAGACTATGAGATAGCAATGGATTTCTGGACATGTCTTCTTTAAAGGAGACTGATGACATAGGACATTTCAGGCAGAGCAGAGTTGAAAAAGAAACCAAAGAATTCATTCTAAGAATGCAAGGTGCTCCGCCTTGCGGCGCCGGCACACCAGGTTCTAGTCCCGGTCGGGGCGCCGGATTCCGTCCCGGTTGCCCCTCTTCCAGGCCAGCTCTCTGCTGTGGCCCAGCCAGCTCTCTGCTGTGGCCCGGGAGTGCAGTGGAGGATGGCCCAAGTCCTTGGGCCCTGCACCTGCATGAGAGACCAGGAGAAGCAACTGGCTCCTGCCATTGGATTAGCGCGGTGCACCGGCTGCAGCGCGCCGGCAGTGGTGGCCATTGGAGAGTGAACCAACGGCAAAGGAAGACCTTTCTCTCTCTGTCTCTCTCTCACTGTCCACTCTGCCTGTCAAAAAAAAAAAAAAAAAAAAAAAAAAAAAAAAGAATACAAGGTGCTAGCAGAGGAACAAAATATAAAACAGCTAAGATATTTATTTTACTTTAAAAGCTCTGAAGAGGAATTTAGCAGTTTTAAGAGGACAAATCCATGATTAAATGTACATTTTAGCTGCAATGGGGAAGGTGAATTAGTCAAATGGAGTGATACTGGAGATGGTATTCCATTTAGGAGACTGCATTACACAAAGACTGCAGGGGTAGCAGTTGAGAACAAGGCTGGTTAAGAGATGGATTTAAGATGCTGAATCTGACTGGCCCTGCGGCTCCCTAGGCTAATCCTCCGCCTGTGGTGCCAGCATCCCATATGGGCGCCAGGTTCCTGTCCTGGTTGCTCCTCTTCCAGTCCAGCTCTCTGCTGTGGCCCAGGAGGGCAGTGGAGGATGGCCCAAGTGCTTGGGCCCCTGAACCCGCTTGGGAGACCAGGAGGAAACACCTGGCTCCTGGCTTTGGATCAGTGCAGCATGCCGGCCGTAGCGGCCACTTGGGAGTGGGGGTGAACCAATGGAAGGAAGACCTTTCTCTCTGTCTCTCACTTTCTCACTAACTCTGCCTGGCAAAAAAAAAAAAAAAAAAAAAGCTGAATCTTCAAGGCCAGAGGAAGGGGTGGCTTGGTGTTAACAGCAAAAGAAAATGGGTATTCAGAATTCAGAATGAGTGCCATGTTTCTAGCTTGGTCCCTTGGAAAGGCAGACAGGAATCCTGGTGGAAAAGTAGGATTGGAGAGCAATTTGCTAAGTCCAAATTTCAACATCCTGAGTTTGTTCAGATGTTCAGAGATGTTCAGATATTCTTCCGGTAAATCTGTGCATTAAGAGCACTGATCTGACATCCTAATAAGGTATAGATGGAGAAAAATGTCCTATCAAAAATTATGGAGGAAGTAGCAATAAAAAGAAACAAAGGACAGGAAGGTAAATTAGGAAAGTAGGACTTGCAACCACAAACAATCTCCTTTAGATTTGAATTAAGGAAATAATTGGTGATTCAGAAAAAATCGTTTTTGTAATTATAATAGTTTGCTCTTACTTGCAAAATCTCAGTACTGAGTCCTACATATTGTTTTTTTTATGCACCAATAAAAAGTGTAATGCTTTTTAACTAAGCAGTTAATGTGCATATTAGCCATAATTCTTGCAGTTTAAAGTATGAAAGCAAAACTAGTATGAATTTCTTTTCTCTTCTTTTCAACTGTATAAATAGAAAATATGTTCTCATCACAGATCTTAGCAACTTCCCTTAAGTCTAAATTTTTTATCTTTTCACTTAAAGGAAGCACGTCACTGCTACTTTTTGGCATATTTGAATTGCTAGCATCACTGTTCTTGCACTTGGGGAGGGAAAGCATTACTAAGTAAAATAGGGGTTAACGGAATACAATGATGCTAGTTGTGAGACCCAAGAAGCTAGTACATGACTAAAGGGCACGTGTCATATACAGCAGGAATATCCTAGAACATGGGATAATTTATGCCCTGGTATGATGGAGTGAAAGGGTGTGAGATCTGATGGCTCTATTCAGAACAACACTAAAGTTAAAACTTACTCATTATTTGTTTCTGGAATTTTCCATGTAATATTTTTGGACCATAGTTGCCTGTAAGTAATTGAAACTGTGGAGTACAAACTATGGATAAGGTTGGGCCACTATACCAAATAAAAAGGCGAAAAGTGAAGATTCAGGAAAAAAAGAGGTACTATTTGATGGATAAAGAGTCCAAGGTAGGCAAAATGGAATGGGAGCCAATGCCCAAGTAGAAGTGTTTCTCTGGTATTTGGTTTACTGCTTATAGTGATAAATGTGAAAATATGAAAAGATTCCCATCCATGTTTATGTCTCATCTGAAAATTGTAGTAGGCCATAACCTGGAGATTAGGAAGCTAACCTGATCTGCACAAGTTGAAGATCTGTGTAGAAGAAATGTGTGCATTTTTTAGTTATTAATATTTAAGAGGGTGCATCAAAATTTCATGAAAATACACATTATGAAAAACTTATGCCTGGTTTTAATATTTTACATCAAAATTAACATGTTTTAGTTCAATTTACCACAAACCTTTTGAAGTACTCAAATATACCAAATATATTCACAAAACTTATAAATCCAACCTCTGCATCTTGAATATCAGAAAGTTGGGCAAATAGATTACCACTTCAAGAAGCACATTTGTTTTACTGGGTTGCTGAACTGAAACCATTCATCAGGAAGCTGAGAATAGGACAGTAGGCCAGTTTAGAAGAAATAATATGATAGCAATATCTTTGTACATTTTCACTGATAGCAATAACAGACTCCTTATCTCAATTCTTCCCAGGACCATTTTTAAAACACAGAAATTCCAAGGCATAGTGAAAATGAAGTTTCAAGAAGAAAACTAATACTGTAGATATTTTGGTGGTGGTTTTTGTGAGGGGCAGTTCCATCATTTTGCCCTGGAGTTGGAGGTAGAGAGGAGGCGGATTCTACTGGCATACTCCCCTTTCCAGCACTGTTTTTCCTCTCCATTAACCTGATGCTAGGATCTTGATCTTTATTCATTCAGCTGTTCTTATAGATTGTCAAGAGTACAGATACTTTTTTAAATTTTTATTTATTTATTTAAAAGGCAGAGTTACAGAGATAAGGAGAGGCAGAGAAGGAGAGAAAGGTCTTCCATTCGTTGGTTCACTCCCCAAATGGCCACAATGGCTGGAGCTGTGTTGATCAGAAGCCAGGAACCAGGGGCTTCTTCCTGGTCTCCCACATAGGTGCAGAGACCCAAGGGCTTGGGCTATCTTCTATTGCTTTCCCAGGCCATAGCAGAAAGCTGGATTGGAGGTGGAGCAGCCGGGACTCGAACTGGCATCCATATGGAATGGCAGCACTGCAGGTGGTGGCTTTACCTGCTATGCTACAGTGCTGACCCCTAGATACTTTTTGAATAATAAAAAAAAACTAGACTCCTGAAATCATATTGCCTAGTAAACAGCTCTGTCCATAAAATACAGAATACCTCTTTCCAGAGAATCTAGGTCCACAGACTCCAGGTTGGATTAAGATATTGGAGCTGAGGTTGGATGACTGACAAAGGTGTCATGACCCAATGCCTAGAGTTGAAGGCCTAAGGAGCAGTTCAAGTAGATTCCTGAGGAGAAGTAATCAGAGAAGACAGCCTGATCACTTGGTGGGGAACAGCTGGGGGAGGGTATATGGAGACCACTGGGAGGCAACAGGACAGAACCAGGGAAGCCAGGAAAAGCTGAGTTTAGGAGCTTGTAGAGAAATGTCATGATCATGATAGTTGACTAGAAAGGCTGTTGTTTCATAGGGAGCAGGAAGCCTATAAAAATCACTCAAGATTCCAAAGAAGGCACACAAGATGCAATTGAAAAACCATTCATTGTGGGCTGGCACTGTGGCATAGGGGATTAGGCTGCCACCTGAGTTGCTGGCATCCCATTTGAGCATTGGATTGTGTCCCAGCTGCTCCACTTCTGACCCAGCTCCCTGCTAATGCACCTAGGAAAGCAGCAGAGAATGGCCCAATTGCTCAAGCCCCTGAAACCCATGGAAGAGACCCAGAAGAAGCTCTTGGCTCCTGGTTCCTGATTTCTGGCTTCAGCCTGGCCCAGCCTGGCCATTGCAACTGTTTGGGAAATGAGCCAGCAGATGAACAATCTCCCTCTCCCTGTCTCTCCCTTTCTCTGAGACTCTGACTTTCAAAAAAGCAACTAAATCTTTAAAACAAGAAAAAGAATAATCATTGATCTGTATTCTCTTTCCTATACATGTTTGGCATCATGTATAGGAAATGCATAAATGAGTTTTTCAATTTTCATTGCTATGTGAATTGCCATAAAGTCAGGTCTGATATGTGCCCAAAACACTTTTTAAGCAGCACTGCTTTCTTGGTCTTAAAAACTTTTCCTGGCAAAAATATTTGTGTGGCATCATCCAGATGCTAAAATTGTCATAAGCTGTTAAGAAACTTACCTTTCTCTCTGATATATGGTGCCAAGAATCATAAGCTTTTAAGAGACTACCCTTTCTCCCTGATGGATGGGAGCAAGAAACAGTCTGTTTAATGAAGAATTTATCCTGGGCTGCTGTAGGAATCACTTTCACAAATTAACTCATCAGCCAGTACTTCAAATGCTAGGTCACACCATGGTTAAATGTGAGCGAAAAGTGGAAGCAAATATTATTATGCAGTCTTACACAGAGCTTTAAAAATAAAGTTTGTTTTTAAAAAAATAGCCCATAGGCTGTGTTTCAACTGATTTCCCTTTCTAATGTGTCTTCAACTTAGAAGCCAATCAAAGAGAGAAAACGGAATTTTTATGCAATATCTTGTGTCATTAAGCATTCCCTGTCCAGACCCATAATGTAGGATCACCAGTCCCTAGGGAAAATAGCAGTACATGAGGCATCTGTCTCACAGTGGCTGCGTTATTGATCCTTTCACTTCTTGTCATATCACATGTTAGCTCTTCTTTCAGAAAAGGGGGTCAAGAAAGACAGAGCTAGCTACAGAAACTCTGGTCATTTTATTTGTTCAGGCCATTGTGTTACCACCTAAATGCACACATACACACATGCACATCCACACACACACAAGCTTTGCACACCCCCAGGGGGATATACCGCTATAGTTGCTATTCATTTATTTCAAAAGTACAATCAAAATTTACCCAAGCGTTTCAGACATTGCTCCGATTAGGATTTTGTAGACTTCTTTTTGTAATGTACCTATTTCTTTCCTTCCCTCTCAAGAATATTTTTAAATGAAGGTTGTAGTGATTATAGTGTAAGATAGCAAGTCTCTCTTATTTCAACCTTATTTATCTTACTCAGAGCCATTTCTAGGCTATCATCCAAAATAGCCTCTAACCACCTAAGCTGTTCAATGAAGTGTATCAGAAAGCAATCCTTGAAATAGCTCTCGAAATATGTTCATTTCCTTCATTTGAACATAGTTGCATGCCAGTCAACAGCAAAGCAATTAAAATCCTCCCAGGATCAAAGAAGAGGCCTGGCTACAGCCTTTGCCAATCTATAAAAACATTTCCTCACCTCCTTTTTTAAGGCCCTGGTGACCTATACCACAGCAGTACCCAAGAATCTACCTTTGTACTTTATAGTTCTTAATTTGTTCCCAAATATATGTCAATGAATTTCTTGTTGCAAAAACCAAGCTGTCAGTTTCCAATTTTCCCCGCTTAGCATTTCTCTGTCTTATGTTTCTCCATGTTTTTGTAAAGCACCTGTCTTAACAACTTCAATATTCTACCTTTCATCTTGCATGTACATGCATTTCATTTTAATATTTTCATTAAAGTTACACTGTTGGAGGACTTGTCATGGGCTCCTAGCTAGAGTATATATCAGTTTTCTTTATGTGTTCTTTCTCTGGTAATAAGGTAATCCTTTTGCAGATTTTATAGTGCAATCCATTGAGTCCAAGTACACTCAACTAACAGCTTCCTAGAGTTAATAAGAGAATACATTGCTGTGGGAGGTAGATAGTCCCATTTTGGATTATTTTGCCTTCTTATCAATAATCGAAAGCACGAGCTAAGCAATTTTCCTTGCTCTCTCCTCATCCTTTTGCTTTCCCCTGAGTGTGGCTGATATTCAACTTGCTTATGCCATTCTGTCAAGAATTTTGAAATTTTAAAGTGCTCAGGGCAGAATTTTGTGACAGAGTATCAAAGAGTAAACCAAAACATTTCTGTGAATACAAAGCTGCATATGAATGAAAAGAGACATGAGGAATTGCTGCAATTAATGTGAATGGTTCTGCCCAAAAATATGTCAGCTGGAAAACAGGTCATTGAAACACCACATGTTTTGGGTTACAATTCCATGAATGATTTCCTGCATGTTTCCACATCATTTTGTGTATAATTAAACACTGTGTCCCTGGAAATATTTGATCCTCACCAACTCTAGGGACTGATAAACTGTATTTGAAAGTCCTTAGCAACATAGGCCTTAGTTTAGCCCTATTATGTTAGCATTGTATTGAATTCTAATGTATTTCTAGTCATTATTTCTTGACTTGTTTTAGTATATTTGTCTAAAATCTAGCTTTGCTAATTTAAAGTTACCATAAATGGTACCACAAAAATGTGGTTAATCCTTTAAGTCTTTTTAACTTTAATGAATAATGAACTTCTTTAACTTTTATTTAATGAATATAAATTTCCAAAGTACAGCTTATGGATTGCAATGGCTTTCCCTCCCTGCCCCCCCCCATAACTTTCCCCCCACACGCAATTTGAAAGGGACAGGGAGTTTCTGTACACTGGTTCATTCTCAAAACCCCTCAGTGGATTGCGGATGGAAGCCTGGAGCCAGGAACTTAACCTGGGTCTCCCATGTGGGTAGTATGAACCCAATTTCTTGAACATCACTGCTTCCTCCCAGGGTGCAAATTAGTGGGAAACTCGAACTAGGGTCAGGAACCACAAATCAAATCCCTGTAATCTGATGTGTTATATTAGTATCCTAATCAATGGCTTAATTTCTGGGCTCTAAAATTTTTTAGAAGTTGAAATATTTTTAAAATTTAATTTAATTTTGCAAATCTGATACACTTTGTGTTTTGGCACAATGACAGGTGTTTCCATGTACATCGATAAAACTCCTCCATATTGGTCATTCATTCTTGTCTGAACCTGGTTCTCATCACATTACTCTGCTTTTCCCTTGGAATGGCAGAAGAGTGTGAACTTGAATCTGATCCAGCAGTTCTCAAACATGGAAGGCACTGGTCCACTTGGAGGACTTTGGAAATGGAAGCAAGTATTTTATTGGTCAACTGATTGTAAAGATGCTGCTTTTTTTGGGACAAGGCCAGGCACACTATAAAATCTTTATTAGGATGGTTTTTGTTTTAAATGATAAAAATAAAAACATGTATTTGAGAAAATTGAAGTAGCTTCAGATTGAAGTACAGAAAATTCAGGTATGAGATTGAAACTCTTGTTTTTACAGATATAGTCTGACTTACAGAAGTGCCAGACCTCAATATTTTATTCTTTTCTTTCACTTCTTCCTCAAATATTTTCTTCTTAGTACAAGATCAATACTTTAGAAATTATGTTTCTTCAGAGAAGCTTCTTTGTCAAATCCATTCTGAACTTGTGACATTAGAAGTTCTTCTCAGTGGCTGTCATTTCTTCAGAGGCTAAAAGTAGTTGTGTGTCATGTCATTGAAGAACCTTTCATGTCCATTGGTTTTCTGAAAATATCTAACTGCCTCAGTAAACAAGTACTGTTGTTGACAGTATTCACACAATTTTTAGAAAAACTTAAACTTCCTTTTAAAACCCCATTGATATCCAGTACCTTTCTTCCTAATTTTATGGGTGTATTATCATATCCTGCTATGACACTTCTATCCTTTTAAATTCTATACAGAGATAAATCAAAATTTCCTTTTCTTTCTGCAGTTTAAATATGAATATGGCAATGGACGTTTTCATGCTTCACAAATTACTTTTAAGATTTGTCATTATTTTAAATGAGTTATTTTAAAAGTAGCAATAACATGTGGCATGATCATAAGTGATTTGTACCTTTAGAAAAAGGTTTCAGATTCCACTGATAGAACAAAATATATCCAATGTAAATCATAATTGACAGTTAGATACCATCAAAGCATTAGAATATAGGACAGCAGGAACTGATAAAATATCTCTATATAATAACATACATCTTATATAAAAGGCTTTCCAATAATTAAAAAATAATTTAAGTGTTATATTTACTGAATACATGAATATGTATGAATATTTACTGAATTACATGATATCTGATGCTATCTATGATGGACTCTATTATTTTTCCCTGAGTGTGGTAGCTAGTAGAGTACAAAACACATGTAATATATATGAGTGAAGTTGATATCTTGATATTTGATTATTGTTTATAGCCCAAGTCTATACTCCTACATATTAGTAGTCTTTTTAGTTTCTAAATTATTTATTTAGTGGAGGATTAAGTCAGTGAATATAGAGTACATTGAAAATACATTATCACAAAAATTAAAAGGAAAAACAAGGAAGAAAGAAAAGAAGGAAAGAGGGAGGGATGGAGGAACAGAGAGGGAGGAAAATATCACTATGTACTTAAAATTGTACATATAAAATACATGAAATCTATTCTCTTTAAATAAATAAATGTAAATAAATAAAATGGTAATTACAAAGAAAGAGAAACTAAAACCCATATACACATACATGTATATACACACACATACACACACACAGTGCACATGAACATGAATGCTCCCTGTCTCTCACCATGTGATATCCAGCAATACCTCAGGATACCACCAACAGGAGGGCCATTACCAAGTGCATTTCCTCAACCTTGAGCCAGAACCATGAACCAACATAAATCTCTTTGTAACTATAAAAAGGTAGAAATCTTTAAGATTATTTCATCATGGCATGTAGTGTTCAAAAACTGTCATTGATTCTCCTTGTCCACAGGCTGAGCTTCAAGTCATACAATGTTGTAATCAGGACTCTCCCTTATACGGATCTGCATTGCCTTCATGCTTGTCATGTACTTAATTCCAGGGAAGAGTTTGAGATCATGTTGTCCTCCAATCTCCTGAATTCTTCCCCCCAAAAAGAAACCTTTTATTTAAGGAATATACTATAACCCAATACCATCAATTTATTAGAGAACATTGGGAAATCCAGCAAGACATTGGTATAGGCAAAAACTTCTTGGAAAAGACCTGAGAGGCAGAAGCAATCAAAGCCAAAATTCATAAATGGGATCAAATGATGAAGTTTCTGTGCTGCAAAAGAAACACTCAGGAAAGTGAAGAAGGAACCAACAGAATGGGAGAAATTATTTGTAAATTATTCAGCTGATAGAGGATTAATAACCTGAATATATAAGAAGAGCAAGAAACTCAGCAACAACAAAACAACCCAGTGAAGAAACAGACAAAGGACTTCTACAGACATTTTTCAAAAGAGAAAATCCAAATGACCAACAGACACATGAAAAAGTGCTCAGGATCACTAGCTGTCAGGGAAATACAAATAAAAATCACAATGACACAATGAGGTTTCACCTCACCTCAGTTAGAGTGGCTTTCACACAGAAATCAACAAACAAATGCTGGCGAGGATGTGAGGAAAAAGGTACCCTCATCCATTGTTGGTGGGAATGTAAACTGGTAAAGCCACTATGGAAGACAGAATGCAGATACTTCAGAAATCTGAATTTAGACCTTCTATATGACCCAGCCATCCCACTCCTGAGAATTTACTCAAAGGAAATGAAATCAGCAAATAAAAGAGTTATCTGCACCCCCATGTTTATTGCAGCTCAGTTTACAATAGTGAAGACAGGGAATCAACCCAAATGCTCATCAACTGAAGAATGGATAAAGAAATTATGGAATATGTACATTATGGGATACTACACAGTAATAAAAAAATGAAATCCAGTCATTTACAACAAAATAGATGAGTCCAGAAACCATCATACTTAATGAAATAAGTCTGTCCCAAAGGGACAGATACTATATGCTCTCCCTGAACTGTGATAACTAACAGAACATCTAAAACACAATCTGTATAAGTAAAATTGACACTTTGAGATGCAATGACTTCAATAGCCCTTATCTTGACTGTTGAGCAATAGGTTTTTTAAAACTATTTTTTGAACTCTTTACTTAACATAGATTTAAACATATGTGTACAAAGTCAATTAAAAATAGATTTCAGTAAGATATAAGAGTGGAGGGAGAGGGGTGGGAGTATGGGTGGTAAGGCAGGCACAATGGGAAAAATCACCATGTTCCTAAAGTTTTAATTCTGAAGTATATGAAGTTTGTAACTGTAAAGCTGTATAGTTCTGCATACATTACTATGGACTTACTTCTAGGAATATAATTTAAAAACTTGCCATGAGACCCCAAATCTCCTTAAGCTGGGTGATAACAATACCATCTTAAGCGTTAAAGTGATCATATGAATAGGATTAAGTGTCTAGTAATAATAATAATAATAGAATTAAGAAGTAGTGAATGCTCCAACATGGGAAGCAGTCCACACAGCCTACTTATAGAATCATAATCAGTTTAAATAGCACTCTGACCTCAGAAATCAGCCCTTAAAGCATTGTAGTCTGGCTGAAAAGCCCAGAAGAATACTTCAGGCATAGAAAATAAGACACTTTGGCAAAAAATGTTCTACATGAAGTTCCTGAATTCTTTATTCACACAGTCAACAAGGTTTGGGATCACCACCATCTACCACTTACATATCTTTAAGGAGTGCAATACAATTGGTTATCTGTACCCTTGGCTTCTGCACCTCTGTATTCAACCGACTATGAGTGGCAAATTTTTGAAGAAGAAAATTGCACGTGTAATATAAACAGGCTATTTCTCATCATTATTCTCTAAATAATTGCTATGGTTTGATATTAGTTTGGGTGTTGAATGTCCCCCAGTGGCCCATGTATTAAAGACTTTATCCCGAGGGGAGAACTATTGGTAGGTGGTAGAACATTCAGGAAATGGGATGCAGTGTGGGGTTCTAAAAATCACTGGGGGTGTTCCATTGCAAGATAGTTCTCTGGAGAGCATTGTTGTGAAAGCCTGATTTCTCTCTCTGCTTCCTGGCCTGTCATGTGATTTTTCTGCAGGCTCTCCACCATACCAGGGGTTGTTTAGACTTTGAACCTCCAAAATTATGAGCTAAATGAAGCTTTTCTCTTTTAAATTAATTTTTATTGTAGTAATGAAAAACACAGTAATACAGCATAATAACTATTTACATAGTGTTTACATTGAATTAGGTAATAATAATCGAGATGATTTAAATATATGGAAGAATCATGTAGGTTATGTGAAAATTCCATATCATTTTATATAGGTGACTTGACAACCTCAGATTTTGGTATCCACAGTACTGTTTGGAATCAATATCCCATTGGTACTGAGGGGTGTCTATATATGAACTGATACTTGAACCACGAATATGTCTGGTCATGTGGAGATTTGAATTGAAATGGGGGCTATAATTAGATAAGCAAGCATCTAGTGCAAATGTGTTAAGGCAGGAAACAGCATGTTTGCAAGATAGAAATAAAGGAAGTACAATTCATGTATATTATTTCAGGGAAAAATTATGGAATAAGAGGTTAGAGAGTATGCAGTCCTCATAGGTAATGGTAAGGAATTTAAATAAATAAGAATATAATAGCTGGGTAAAGAATAGGGGAGACAACCATTGTAGAAATATCAAAGTTACATTTATATGTTTTTTGATCTGGAGATAATTACTTTTATTAGCGTACATCTGAATGAACAGGGTGATTTATTGTAACACATATGCAACAGATTAAAAGCAATTCAAGTATCTATTAATAGGGACCTGGTCAAATAAATTAAGGTATACAATAAGGTGAATAATATTCAGCTGACATAATATGAATTTCTCTGTGTACTGTTATTAAAATGTCAACAAGACAGCATGTCAAATGAAAAAATGGCAAAATATTAACAGAATAATAGGATCATTCTATTTTCAGAAAATGGAAAGAAAATAAGATCATATCCACTTTCTATTTCTTCCATACAAATTTTCACAAACTCACCAGTACAAAACAACAACAACTTATTATTTCATGGTTTCTTATTCTTTGTTGCTGTTGTTGTTGTTGTTTGTTTTGTTTTGTTTTTGACAGGGAGAGTGGACAGTGAGAGAGAGAGACAGAGAGAAAGGTCTTCCTTTGCTGTTGGTTCACCCTCCAATGGCCGCCACGGCCGGCGCACTGCAGCTGGTGCGCTGCGCTGATCAGATGGCAGGAGCCAGGTGCTTATCCTGGTCTCCCATGGGGTGCAGGGCCCAAGTACTTGGGCCATCCTCCACTGCACTCCCTGGCCACAGCAGAGAGCTGGCCTGGAAGAGGGGCAACCGGGACAGAATCCGGTGCCCTGACCGGGACTAGAACCCGGTGTGCTGGTGCCGCAAGGCGGAGGATTAGCCTATTGAGCTGCGGCACCGGCTTCATGGTTTGTTATTCTTATTTGCTCTTATATGAGAAAGAAACTTTGAAAAAAGTAGAAGAGGAATAACAGTGGCTACCTGGGCAGGTATGTGTGGAACAGCGCAGAGAAGGGAAGTTACAAAAATGAAAGACAGGAATAGAAAGAAAGTGTGTTCTTAAATACTCTTCTTTTCACCAAAAAAAACCCTTTTATTTAAGTAATATAAACTTCAAGCGTTTCATAAGTACAACTTTAGGAATATAGTGATTATTCCCACCATACCTACCTTCCTACCCCTTGCTCTCCTTCCTTTCCCATTCCCAGTACCATTCTCCACTAAGATACATTTTCAATTAACTTTATAAACAGAAGACCAACTCTATACTAAGTAAAGAGTTCAATAATTTCCATGAAAAAAAGTTTCTCAACAGTCGAGACAAAGGCTGTTCAAAGTCCTTGCATCTCGAAGTTAATTTCATTACTTTTTTAAGAAATTTAATTAACTTTAAAGAAGCACCCAAGACTGATATATCTTTTGTGAGCACTTAGACATAACTATAACTTATGAGACATAAGAATATCCTCCACTCAATACATTAAAAGAAAGTAAGTCCTTGAAAATGAGTTTTATCATTAATTACGGAAGCACCTAAGAAAAGAAGCATTAGAGTTGGACACTTAGGCATAACTAAAACTTACTAGAGGCATAAGAATATTCTTCACTTAATACACTAAAATGAAGTATATCTTTGAGAACAAATTTTATTGTTAAGCTCCTAATACAACTATTTGAGGACAGAGGTCCTGCATGGGAAGTTAGTGCACAGTGACTTCTGTAGTTAATTTAACAATTAACACTCTTATGTATAACATCAGTGATCAACCAAAGCTCTTGACATGAGCCACCTGGGCTATGGAAGCCTTTTGAATCCACAAACTCTGTCAGTACTTAGACAAGGCCATAAGGGAAGTGGAAGTTCTCTCCTCCCTTCAGAGAAAAGCACCTCCTTCTTTGATGACCACTTCTTTCCACTGAGGTCTAAAGCACTGAGGTCCTTCATGTAGGAAACATTTTGCCACAATGTCTTGGTTTCCATACCTGAACTGCTCTAGTGGGCTTTTCAGCCAGTCCAGAATGCCTTAAGGCATGATTCCAAGGTCAGAGTGCTATTTAAAGTGATTGCCATCCTATGAGTCTGTTGTTGTGTCATGTTTAAGCCATGAAAGAACAGGAATAATTCAACATGATGCGTTAAGGGCACATTCTGACACCAAAGTGCTGTTCAGGGCATCTGCCATTCTATGAGTCTGCTGTGTATCCCGCTTCCCGTGTTGGATTGTTCTCTCCTTTTTAATGTTATCAGTTAGTTTTGGCAGACATTAGTCTTGTTTATGTGATCCCTTTGACACTTATTCCTATCATTATGATCAGTTATGAACTGAAACTGATCACTTTGACTAGTGAGATGGCATTGGTACATGCCACCTTGAAGGGATTGAATTGGAGTCCCAAGGCACGTATCTAACTCTACCAATTGGGGGAAGTCCAATTGAGCATGTACCAAACTGTACATCTCCCTCTCTTATTCCCACTCTTATACTTAACAGGGATAACTTTTCAGTTAAATTTAAACAGCTAATAATAATTGTGTGTTAACTAAAGAGTTCAACCAATAGTATTAAGTAGAACAACAACAACAAAAAATACTAAAAGGGATAAAGTATTAAGTTGTTCCTTGACAGTCAGGACAAGGCTGATCAAGTCACTGTTTCTCATAGTGTCCATTTCACTTTAACAGGTTTCCTTTTTGGTACTCAGTTATTCGTCACCAATTAGGGAGAATATATGATATTTGTCCCTTTGGGACTGGCTTATTTCATTCAGCATGATGTTTTCTAGATTCCTCCATTTTGTTGCAAATGACCAGATTTCTTTTTTTTTTTTTTTTTTTTTTTGGACTGCTGTATAGTATTCTATAGAGTACATGTCCCATAATGTCTTTATCCAGTCTACTGTTGATGGATATTTAAGTTGATTCCAGGTCTTAGCTATTGTGAATTGAGCTGCAAGAAACACTGAGGTGCAGACAGCTCTTTTATTTGCCAATTTCATTTCCTTTGGGTAAATTCCAAGGAGTGGATGGCTCGGTTGTAGGGTAGGGTTATATTCAGGTTTCTGAGCAATCTCCAAACTGACTTCCATAGTGGCTTTACCAGTTTGCATTCCTACCAACTGTGGGTTAGTGTCCCCTTTTCCCCACATCCTCTCCAGCATCTATTGTTGGTAGATTTCTGTATGTGAGCTATTCTAACCAGGGTGAGGTGAAATCTCATTGTGGTTTTGATTTACATTTCCCTGATGGCTAGAGATCCTGAATATTTTTTCATGTGTCTGTTGGACATTTGGGCCTTAAGCATTCAGATCCAGCTTAAAAGCCCATGAAGGTATTTCAGGCATGGAAAGCCAAGACACTGTGGCAAAAAAAAAAAAAAAAAAAAAAAAAAAAAAAAAAAATCCTAAATGAAAGGTCTCTGAGAGTGAGATCCCAGAGGAAAGAACGGGCCATCAAAGAAGGAGGTACCCTTCTCTGAAGGGAGGAGAGAACTTCCACTTTGACTATGACCTTGTCTAAATAAGATAGGAGTTGTGAAATCAAAAGGCTTCCATAGCCTTGGCAACTCATGACAAGAGCCTTGGGTGATTTTGACGCCATAAACAAGAGTGTCAATTGCTAAATCAACAACAGGAGTCACTGTGCACTTTCTCCACATGCAGGATCTCTGTCCTTAATATGTTGTACTATGTGAATTATGGGTGTAACTAGTAATCAAACAGTACTTTACACTTTGTGTTTCTGTGTGGGTGCAAACTGTTGAAATCTTTACTTAATATATACTGAATTAATCTTCTGTATATAAAGAGAATTGAAAATGAATCTTGATGTGAATGGGATGGGAGAGGGAGCAGGAGATAGGAGGGTTGCGGGCGGGAGGGAACTTATGGGGGGGGGGAGCCACTGTAATCCAAAAGCTGTACTTTGGAAATTTATTTTTAGTAAATAAAAGTTATTTTAGTAAATGAACATTATATTTAGTAAATGAAAGTTTAAAAAATGCAACAACAAAAGAAAAACAAAAAATCCAACATAATGGATTTTTTAAAGCACAGCAAAATGAATAAATTCTTATTTACAACATTTCATTTTGCTAAAAGTAAATTTAAATTGAAAATATGTATTTGACACTGAGATCAATGGCAGATTTTTCAAGATTGATACTGCTTAATAAATAGTAGTATGCGTTATGGCATAGGTCTATTACATTGCTATACTTACACTCCTGTAAAACATTCCATTCAATATCATGTTATGATATCAATTGACTTCAGTTTTGCATAAACAAATATTTTTAGTATAAGTGCTGTCTGTTTTTTCCTATGTTGCCGCAATAACTAAAATAATAGTACTGAGTCAAGTATGATTTTCAAACATGCAGAGACTGAAATAAGATGACTATAAAATATGGCCCTACAAATATTTCAGCATTTTTTTCTAGGATACATTGAGATTAAACTACAAAATTAAAATTTTGTAGAGACTTGTATTCTGAAAATACCTGAAAGGAGCTATTTAGAAAGAAGAAAGTTAATTTCATGGTTTGGATGTCTACAGGGTGGCCCCCTTAGTCTGACAGTTGATGAGTTCAGAATATGGTGGAGGCAAGCCAGAAAGTAGACACAGGCACCAAACTCTTTCTCCAAGTCCATACACCTTCTGTATAAAGCCATCGTGATTTGACCACCTAGCCCCACTTCAATTATCGAATTCAATCTAATCGCTTCCCAAAGACCCCACTTTCATTTACCACAACTAGACTATGCCTGCACCCTTAATCCATCAACAATGAACATGAAGTCATTAACTGTATCTGTATGAGTTTAAAAAGCCAAATGCTGTTCAGACCACAAGAACTCTCATACCCCAAGGATACGTCTCCAAATCTGAGAAGTTAGTGAACCCCAGAATGTGGAACATTTATCTCAATGACATCAAATAGGAAATATTCACATTAAGGAATTACCAACCACCTCTTATAGCCAAGTCCATGAGCTTCTGCCAGAGCCATCCTACATTGTTGCATCATCACATGATATGCTGACCTAACCTCCTGGAAACTGTTTTTTGGGAGAAGAACTTATTCATCTTCCTAGGTTTACCAGGAATCCAAGGCCCACACCATTCTCGACCATGTCTGTCTATAGGCTACATTAAAGTGGTAAGTTTCTCAGGTTCAGTGTCCCTCTTCTATAAGGCAGTCCACTGTGTATCCAGGCATCCAGCTAGGCCCTCTTATACACTTGTATCACTCCTGTGGAAACTGAAGATTAGAGAACTGACATGACCACACATACAACCTGGTTACTACTTTTGATAAAGTAATAAAGTCTTTCATTTCTGACCTAGGAGTCTTGTGTCTTCTGTTAGCATCTAGAAAACAGTGTAAGGTTACCTTGTTACCTGGAAAGTAAGGTAAAAATGACAGACTCCTCACAGTTCTTGCCACTGTCTCAATACACTTATGTGAAAATACTATTTCATGTTTCATTTAATCTGACTGTTCCTTATTTCTGTTTTTTCTTTTTTCCTGATCTTCCTCACCCATCTCTAAAGTGTTGATGCAATACAGGGATCTGTCCATGGTCCTGTTTTATTTTTACTTTATTTCATACTCTTTTTTTTTTAACTTTTATTTAATGAATATAAATTTCCAAAGTACGATTTATGGATTACAATGGCTTCCCCCCAATACCGTCCCTCCCACCCACAACCCTCCCCTTTCCCACTCCCTCTCCCCTTCCATTCACATCAAGATTTATTTTCGATTATCTTAATATACAGAAGATCAGCTTAGTATACATTAAGTAAGGATTTCAACAGTTTGCTCCCACACAGAAACATAAAGTGAAAAATAATAGATGATTTTTTTTAAATGATGATGAAATCAGATCAGACCTATTGTCATGTTTAATCCCAGTGAGAGTCAAGTTGGGAGTTGATAATTTCTTTTTTTTTTTTTTTTTACAGAGGATCAGTTTAGTATGCATTAAGTAAAGATTTCAACAGTTTGCACCCCCATCGAAACACAAAGTGAAATATATTGTTTGAGTACTCGTTATAGCATTAAATCTCAATGCACAGCACATTAAGGACAGAGATCCTACATGAGGAGTAAGTGCACAGTGACTCCTGTTGTTGACTTTACCAATTGACACTCCTGTCTATGGCATCAGTAATCTCCCCATGCTCCAGTAATGAGTTTCCAAGGCTATGGAAGCCCTCTGAGTTCTCCGATTCTTATCTTGTTTAGACAAGGTCATAGTCAAAGTGGAGGTTCTCTCCTCCCTTCAGAGAAAGGTACCTCCTTCTTTGAAGACCTGTTCTTTCCACTGGGATCTCACTCGCAGAGATCTTTTGCCAGAGTGTCTTGGCTTTCCATGCCTGAAATACTCTCATGGGCTTTTCAGCCAGATCCGAATGCCTTTAGGGCTGATTCTGAGGCCAGAGTGCTATTTAGGACATCTGCCATTCTATGAGTCTGCTGAGTATCTCACTTCCCATGTTGGATCACTCTCCCCTTTATTTATTCCATTGGTTAGTGTTAGCAGGTACTAGACTTGTTTATGTGCTCCCTTTGACTCTTAGTCCTTTCATTATGATCAATTGTGAACTGAAATTGATCACTTGGAATAGTGAGATGGCATTGGTACATGCCACCTTGAAGGGATTGAATTGGAATCCCCTGGTATGTTTCTAACTCTACCATTTGGGGCAAGTCAGCTTGAGCATGTCCCAAATTATACATCTCTTCCCTCTCTTATCCCCACTCTTATGTTTAACAGGGATCACATTTCAGTTAATATTTAACACTTAAGAATAACTGTGTATTAATTACAGAATTAAACCAGTCATATTAAGTAGAACAGACAAAAAAAAAACTACTAAGAGGGATAATGTATTAAGTTGTTCATTAACAGTCAGGGCTATGCTGATCAAGTCACCATTTCCCATAGTGTCCAATTCACTTCAGGACGTTTCCTTTTTGGTGTTCAGTCAGTTGTCACCGATCAGGGAGAACATATGGTATTTGTCCCTTTGGGACTGGCTTATTTCACTCAGCATGATGTGTTCCAGATTCCTCCATTTTGTTGCAAATGACTGGATTTCGTTGTTTCTTACTGCGGTATAGTATTCTAAAGAGTACATATCCCATAATTTCTTTATCCAGTCTACCGTTGATGGGCATTTAGGTTGGTTCCAGGTCTTAGCTATTGTGAATTGAGCTGCAATAAACATTAGGGTGCAGACCGCTTTTTTGCTTGCCAATTTAAATTCCTTTGGGTAAATTCCAAGGAGTGGGATGGCTGGGTCGAACGGTAGGGTTATCTTCAGGTTTCTGAGGAATCTCCAGACTGACTTCCATAGTGGCTTGACCAGTTTGCATTCCCACCAACAGTGGGTTAGTGTCCCTTTTTCCCCACATCCTCGCCAGCATCTGTTGTTGGTAGATTTCTGAATGTGAGCCATTCTAACCGGGGTGAGGTGAAACCTCATTGTGGTTTTGATTTGCATTTGCCTGATTGCTAATGACCTTGAACATTTTTTCATGTGCCTGTTGGCCATTTGGATTTCCTCTTTTGAAAAATGTCTATTGAGGTCCTTGGCCCATCTCTTAAGTGGGTTGTTGGTTTTGTTTTTGTGGAGTTTCTTGATCTCTTTGTAGATTCTGGTTATTAACCCTTTATCTGTTGCATAGTTTGCAAATATTTTTTCCCATTCTGTCGGTTGTCTCTTCACTCTCCTGAGAAGTTTCTGTATTTCATACTCTTTTGTTGACAGACTTAGCTTTATCTATCAGTTCTATTATATTCGTACTTGAACTCAGACAGATATAAGCAAATACTTCCAATATTTCTTTTGCTTCAGAATCCATTTTCTCAACCCCTTAATAGATGTTTTCAATCTGTAATAAGCTGTAAACCAATCAAATACGATTTCATTTAATGTAATTACTATTAACTCATATTCCTAAGTAGAAAATATTGGAATTATCTTCAACCTCCATGATAATTTTATCAATCACATAACTCAATGTCTTAAAATCCAAATTGCCTTTTATGACCAACCCTCTCTCACCTGATATAAGAAACGTCACCAGTTTTCCTATGCATATGTGAGAACAAGGAATATATGCGGAATCTTTTTTTTTCTTGTTGTTGTTAAATTTTCCTGGTAACCTAAAACTTGATAAGAGAGTCTTAAATATTGGCAAAGAATTCTGAAATTTGAAATATCAATTATTAGAAGTCAGTGTTTCATTATTTTCTTAAATGAACAATTTTGTTCCGGTTGTAGTGAAAACAGCTTAAGTAAGACATGAAGATATGTACACTCAAAGCAAAATGAATTATAAACGTGTCATTTTTCCCCCAGAAACCTTTAATTTAAGGAATACAAACTTCACACATTTCATAATTACAACTTTAGGAACATGGGGCTGGCACTGTGGCATAGCAGGTAAAGCTGCTACCTGCAGTGCCAGCATCCTATATGGGCGCTGGTTCCTGTCCTGGCTGCTCTCCCGCTGATTCAGCTCCCTGTTAATGGCCTGGGAAAGCAGTGGAAGATGGCCTAAGTACTTGGGCCCCTGTACTCACATAGGAGACCTGGAAGAAGCTCCAGGCTCCTGGCTTCAGATCAGCCCATCTCTGGCCATTGTGGCCATTTGGAGAAAGAACCAGTGGATGCAAGACATCTCTCTGCCTCTGCCTCTCTGTAAGTCTGCCTTTTGAATAGATAAATATGGTTTTTTAGGGAGCCATTTTCAGATGGATGTAAGTCAGCTATATCTTTTTTTTTTTTTTAATAAGAAAACACATGCAGCTGCTACTGCTTCCAAACCAAAACCTGTACACTATTGTCAACACATAGGAATCCACAATGATAAACAATAACTAAAGGCAAAATTTGCACCAACCTTAATAAAAATTAATTGTAGCAACAGTATTCTCCTCAAAGTTAATTGCCATGGGAATCCTCAGTGCATATGGCCTCAGTGATTCTGAAAGCCTACTGAAGCATTATTAGCTGCCTCCACACTGAAAAACATCATAGTAATCTACCAATTCTCACGCCTGACTTTTCCCTGATTGGTGACAACTAACTGAACACCAAAAAGGAAACCTCTTGAAGTGAAATGGACAGTGTGAGAAACAATGACTTAATCAGCCCTGGTCCTGACTGTCAAGGAACAACTTACTCTTTTATTCCTTTTAGTATTTTTTTGTTCTACTTAACACCATTGCTTGAACTCTTTAATTAACACAGAATTATTCTTAGGCATTTAAATTTAACTGAAAAGTGATCCCTGTTAAATATAAGAGTGAGAATAAGAGAGGGAGGAGATGTACAGTTTAGCACATGCTCACTCGGGCTTACCCTTAATGGTAGAGCTAGAAACGTGCCAGGGGATTCCAATTCAATCCCTTCAAGGTGGCATGTACCAATGCCATCGTATTAGTCAAAGTGATTAATTTCAGTTCATAACAGATCATAATGATAGGATTAAGTGTCAAGGGGGTCACATAAACAAGACTATTGTCTGCTAAAACCAACTGATAGAATTAAAAAGGAGAGAATAATCTAACATGGGAAGTGGGATACACAGCATACTCATAGAATGGCAGATGTCCTACACAGAACTCTGGCCTCAGAATCAGCCCTTAAATCATTCGGATCCTGCTAAAAAGCCCATGAGAGTTTCGCGGGCAAAGAAAGCCAAGCTACTCTGGCAAAAAAAAAAAAAAAAAAAATTGTGAGTGAGATCCCAGTGGAAAGAAAGGGCCATCAAAGAAGGAGGTACCTTTCTCTGAAGGGAGGAGAGAACTTCCACTTTGACTATGACCTTGTCTAAATAAGGTCAGAGTTTGTGAACTCAAGAGGCTTCCATAGCCTTTTCAGCTCATGACAAGAGCCTCAGGTGATTACAAATGTCATAAATAAGAATGTCAATTGTTAAATCAACAACAGTAGTCACTGTACACCTACTCCCCATGTAGGATCTCTGTCCTTAATGTGTTGTACTATGTGAATGGTAAAACAACTATTTAAACGGTACTTTATACTTTGTGTATCTGTGTGGATGCAAACTGTTGAATTCTTTACTTAGTATATACCAAGTTGATCTTCTATATATAAAGATAATTGAAAATGAATCTTTTTTTTTGACAGGCAGTGTTAGACAGTGAGAGAGAGACAGAGATAAAGGTCTTCCTTCCGTTGGTTCACTCCCCTAATGGCTGCCATGGCCAGTGCTGTGCCAATCCGAAACCAGGAGCCGGGTGTTTCCTCCCAGTCTCCCATGCGTGTGCAGGAACCCAAGCACTTGGGCCATCCTCCACAGCCCTCCCGGGCCACAGCAGAGAGCTTGACTAGAAGAGGAGCAACTGGTGCTCTAGTACCTGTTGTCCCAACCAGGACTAGAACCCGGGGTGCCTGCACCGCAGGTGGAGGATTAGCCAAGTGAGCCACAGTGCCAGCCAAAAATGAATCTTGATGAAGAATGTGATGGGATAGGTCGTGGGCGATGGGATAGTTGCGGGTGGGAGGGAGGTCATGGGAGGAAAAACCACTGTAATCCAAAAGTTGTACTTTGGAAATTTATATTTATTCAATAAAAGTTGAAAAAAAAATAAAAAATAAATAAAAGAAAAAAACAAATTTATAAAATGTAAGGTTTGAGATACAATAAAGTCATTGATCAAACTCTTTATGAATAATTGGGATAAAGTCTCCAAAATATAAATGGTAGAGTTGGGTATTGTAGATTCTATTTTAGAATCCAGTTCCTTGGGGCAGGTGTTACGATGCAGCAAGTTTAGCTTTCCTGGTTTGGGTCCCATCCACTCTGCACATATGATCCAGCTTCCTGGAATGTATAGGGGAGACAGCAGATGACGATCAAGTGTTCAAGTTCTACCACCCACGTGAAAAATCTAGGTGGAGTTACTATCTACTGACTCCAGCCTGACCTTGTCCTGGCAGTCGTGAGCGTTTGGGTAGTGAGTCAGTTTACAGAAGGTCTTCTCTCTGTCTGTCTCTGTCTCTTTCTGTCATTCCCTCACTGTTATTCTGCTTTTCAAATAAATAAATACATCTTTTACAGTAAAAAAATAGTCTTTCCAACTCCCAAGTCAGTTTTTTGATAATCACTTTGATAGTCTTTAGAATTTTCACCTATTTCCATATCTAATGTCATTAGAACATATGTGCCTTTCAATACTTGCTGCTTAAAAGTTTATTTAAATCATTCAGAACTTGCTCAAAAATATATTTAAAAATACTTCTGTTTTACTCTTATAAAATACATCCAAGATTAAAATAAATTGTTTTGTAACCAGAAATACAATCCAGGTTATCCCGAGATGCAAGAACATATGATATTTGTCCCTTTGGTATTGGCTTATTTCACTCAGCATGATGTGACTGTTGATGAGCAACTTGATATGTTATCCCTCTTAGTATTTTTTGTTTGTTCTACTTAATAGTTTTGGTTGAATACTGTAATCAATACACAATTCTTCTTAAGTGCTGAAACTTAACTGAAAAATGATCGCTGTTAAATGTAAGAGTGGGAATAAGAGAGGGAAGAGATGTGCAATTCGGAACATGTTCAAGCTGACTTACCTCAAACCGTAGAGTTAGAAACATACCAGGGGATTCCAATTCAATCCCATCAAGGTGGCATGGACCAATGACATCTCACTAGTCCCAGTGATCAATTTCTGTTCACAATTGATCATAATGATAGGACTAAGAGCCAAAGGGATCACATAAACAAAAACAGTGTCTGCAAATACTAGCTGATAGAATAAAAAAGAGAGAGAATGATCCAACATGGGAAGTGAGATACACAGCAGACCCATAGAATGGCAGATGTTTTCCAGATTCTTCCATTTTGTTGCAAATGACTGGATTTCATTTTTTTTACTGCTATATTGTATTCTATAGAGTACATGTCCCAAATTTCTTTTTCCATTCTTCTGTTGATGGGCATTTAGGGTTGATTCCAAGTTTTAGCTATTGTGAATTGAGCTGCAAGAAACACTGAGGGGCAGACATCTCTTTTATTTGCCAATTTAATTTCCTTTGGGTAGATTCCAAGGAGTGGGATGGCTGGGTTGTATGGTAGGGTTATATTCAGGTTTCTGAGGAATCTCCAAACTGACTTCCATACTGGCTTTACCAAGTTGCATTCCCACCAACAGTGGGTTAGTGTTCCTTTTTCCCCACATCCTCTCCAGCATCAGTTGTTAGTTGATTTCTGTTTGTGAGCCATTCTAACTGGGGTAAGGTGAAACCTCATTATGGTTTTGATTTGCATTTCCCTGATGGCTAGTGATCCTGAACATTTTTTCATGTGTCTGTTGGCCATTTGGATTTCCTCTTTTCAAAAATGTCTATTTAGGTCCTTGGCCCATCTCTTAAGTGGGTTGTTTGTTTTATCAGTTGCATAATTTGCAAATCTTTTTTCCCATTGTGTCAGTTGTCTCTGCACTTTCCTGACTGTTTCATTGTGGTGCAGAAACTTCTCAATTCGATGTAATCCCAACTGTTAATTCTGGCTTTGATTGCCTGTGCCTCTGGGGATTTTTCCACAAAATCTTTGCCCGTGCCTATATCTTGCAGGGTTTCTCCAATGTTCTCTAATAATTTGATGGTGTCGGATCATAGATTTAGATCTTTAATCTATGTTGATTGGATTTTTGTGTAAGGTTAAATAGGGGTCCTGCTTCATATTTCTGCATGTGGAAATCCAGTTTTCCCAGCACCATTTGTTGAATAGATTGTCCTTGCTCCAGGAATTGGTTTTTGATCCTTGATCCAGTGTAGTCTTCCAGTGCATGTATACAACATGTAATTACCAGGTTAATTAGCATACCTGTCACCTCAAACACTGATCACTTCTGTTGGGAACATGCAGAATCCCATTAGCTACTCTGATACACACAATTAACTGTTGACAAATGGGGTGCTGTGGTCCCCAGCTTCTATTGCTGTGCATCCTCTCCTTTCCTCTAAATTTAACAGTAGTTTGCCCTTAGTTTCTGCTTATCTGAGAAGGACCTGACTTCTTCATGTCCAAAGATTAGCCTTGCTGGGTATAGGATTCTTGGCTGTTAGATTTTTTCTTTCAGCACTCTGAATATATCATTCCATTCTCTCCTGGCTTGCAAGGTTTCTGCTGAGAAATCTGCCATCAGCCTAATAGGAATCCCCTTGTATGTGACTTGGCATTTTCCTCCTGCTGCTTTAAGAATTTGCTCTTTGTTTTTGAATTTGGACAGTGTGATTACAATGTGCCTGGGAGAAGACCTCTTGGGGTTGTGTCTATTCTGGGTTCATTGAGCTTCCTGGATCTGGATGTCTGTATCTTTTCTAAGATTTGGGAAGTTTTAAGCTATTATTTCATAAAAGATCCCATCAAGGTGGCATGTACCAATGCCACCTCACTAGTCCCAGTGATCAATATCTGTTCACAATTGATCATAATGATAGGACTAAGAACCAAAGGGATCACATAAACAAGAACAGTGTCTGCAAATACTAGCTGATAGAATCAAAAAGGGAGAGAACGATCCAACATGGGAAGTGAAATACATAGCAGACCCATAGAATGGCAGATGTCCTAAACAGCACTCTGGCCTCAGAATCAGCCCTTAAGGCATGCGGATCCAGCTGTAAAGCCCATGAGAGAATTTCAGGCATGGAAAGCCAAGACACTCTGGGGAAAAAAAAAAAAAAAAAAACCTAAATGAAAGATCTCCGCGAGTGAGATCCCAGTGGAAAGAATGGGTCATCAAAGAAGGAGGTACCTTTCTCTGAAGGGAGGAGAGAACTTCCACTCTGACTACAACCTTGTCTAAATACAATCAGAGTCGGTGAACTCAAAAGGCTTCCATAGCCTTGGCAGCTCATGACAAGAGCCTAGGGTGATTACTGAGGCCATAATCAAGAGTGTCAATTTGTTAAGTCAACAACAGGAGTCACTGTGCACTTACTCCTCATGTAGGATCTTTGTCCTTAGTGTGCTATACATTGAGATTTAATGCTATAATGAGTACTCAAACAGTATTTTTCACTTTACGTTTCTGTGTGGGAGCAAACTGTTGAAATCTTTACTTAATGTATGCTAAACTGATCTTCTGTATATAAAGAGAATTGAAAATGAATCTTGATGTGAATGGAAGGGGAGAGGGAGCGGGAAAGGGGAGGGTTGCGGGTGGGAGGGACGTTATGGGGGGGAAGCCATTGTAATCCATGAGCTGTACTTTGGAAATTTATATTCATTAAATAAAAGTTTAAAAAAAAAAGAAAGTCTTGAAGGTGTTACTGCACAGGGCGATGCATTCCAGCACTGGGTCCGGTTTCAAGATGGCACAGATTTATAGGAGCTGAGGTCACGAGTGACAAAGGTAGATGATATGGGCTTCTACTCTGACACTAAAACTCTGCCTCACAAACTCAAAGCTGTGGTCAATGACCCTGAGGGCTGGGAGCATCTGTGATATCGTCCACAGTGGCAAGGGGGGCTTCCAGCTCACCTTTTCCCTGTTAAGAGATCTTTGTCTTGGCTCCAGGACAACCTGGGCAGGGGAGCCACTGGGCAGGGAGCCTTGATGTCCTCTCTGTGGTGCTGTGCTGGATTCCTGGGCTCTGTGGGGCTCTCATTTGCTCCCCTGCCTCTACCCAGTGTACAGTCAGAATGCAGCCACATACTCTCTGTGGTGAGCCCTTCTGCAGAGGGGATGAGTGACAGGCAGCTCTACTCAGCCATCTTGCTGACGTCACTCTCCAGCAAAGACGCGAAGCACTTGCCAAAGGGGCCCAGGCATTCCACAGCCACAGACCGAGATGATGGTGAGGGTGAGTCCAGGTGCCGCCCACTTTTCCAAGATGAGGACGCACTCTCCACAGCGGCATAGCACACAAAGCTCATAGATTTCAATAAAGAAATTAAAAAACTTCCCAATTCCTTCTCATTTGGGTCCATGCTTTCCCCACATGAAAATAAGTGGAAAATAATGGAAAGATAAAGAAGAATTAAGCTGCCATTATTAATCTTTTTAAAGATATTTGTTTTTAAAATTTTTAATGGAAAAAAAGACAAGTAGAAATCTTCTGTTTGTGGATTAACCTTTCAAACACAGAAACAGTCAGGATTGGGACAGGCAGAATCCAGTAGCCAGCACCCCAATCCAGGTCTCCCATATAGGTAGCAGGGACACAAATATTTGAACCACAGCTTACTGTGTTCCAGGGTGCACATTAGTGGGAATGTGGAGCCAGGACTCAAAGCCAGATACTCTGATATGGATGCGGGTATCCCACACAGCTTCTTAATTGGTGTGCCAAATGCCCATTTCATTAACAAAGCATTTAAATAATCAAGTGTCTTTTTGTTCCACTCATGGGGTCATAGAAAGATCTGATCTGCATTTGTTTTATTATTCCAATGTGAATATATGTTGAGGGCCTCACTATGAACCATGGCTGTGTCACAGAGTAATGGATTTGACATGGAAAACATAGTGTAGCTGCAGTCAACAAAGAATTTCATATTCTTTTTGTCATATTTTATGCCTCAGTTTTGTACCTTTTGCTCACAATATGGTGAGACTTTTGAATCTTATTCTATTTTTTTGTTTGTTTTTGTTTTTTGACAGGCAGAGTGGACAGTGAGAGAGAGACAGAGAGGAAGGTCTTCCTTTTGCCGCCGGTTCACCCTCCAATGGCCGCCGCAGCCGGTGCACTGCAGCCGGCGCACTGCACTGATCTGAAGCCAAGAGCCAGGTCTCCCATGGGGTGCAGGGCCCAAGCACCTGGGCCATCCTCCACTGCACTCCCTGGCCACAGCAGAGAGCTGGCCTGGAAGAGGGGCAACCGGGACAGAATCTGGCGCCCCGACCGGGACTAGAACCTGGTGTGCCGGCGCCGCAAGGCAGAGGATTAGCCTGTTGAGCCACTGCACCGGCCACTGAATCTTAATCTAAATGTGATGGAGAATTTTTGAAGAGTTTTAAGTAAAAGTTTGCATTTTTATTGGTAAAGTGTCACTCTGATGTTGTGATATAGACCTACATGGTTCTGGAGTATGAAGTTGAAATGACACTGCCTTGGGCCGACAGAGAACCTATATTTCCTTAGAAAACAGTGGTCTGCTTCTTCAGTGAGATGAGACCAATACTAACTCTAGATATCTTTATAACATGCAATATGTTAACTTTTAAGTTATCCCATTGGCTTTCTTTAAAAAAAAAAGATTTATTTTATTTATTTGAAAGACAGAGTTACAGAAAGAGGTTGAGCCAGAGAGAGAGACAGGTCTTCCATCTGCTGGTTTACTCTTCAAATGACCGCAACAGCCAGAGCTAAACTGATCCAAAGCCAGGAGCTTCTTCCAGGTCTCCCACGTGGGTGCAGGGGCCCAGACCTGGGCCATCCTCTACTGCTTTCCCAGGCCACAGCAGAGAGCTGGAGCAGAAATGGCACAGCAGGGAATCAAACCAGAGCTCAAATCAGATGCTCACGCTGCAGGTAGGGGCTTTAATCCACTGCACCACAGCGCTGGCCCCATATTGACTTTCAAACCCTTTTGTCCTGCTCTTCTCCATCTTGCACTGAAGAGGAAGATCCTGCAAACTGTTTCTTTCATGCTCTCTTCCTGGGTAGCTTCCAGTTAGGTTGCCCAACAGGAGACATTGGTCAGGAAATCTGACAAAAAATGTGCAAAAGTATTTCCTCCCACACACTCTACTTCAGGCCTGGATCTTTGAGAATTCTGCATCTTTTCAGGACTATAGCTCTTCCCAGTGGGTCCTACTCCACCTTCCTGGATATTTCTCACTCTGAAAACTCTCTTCTCCCTTTGCAAGGCACTGAATGTTTGTATTCCCTCAAAAATCTTATGGAGGGAAGCCAACCCACCAGTGTGATGATATTAGGTGATGGGGTCTTTGGGAGGTGATTAGTGCATGAAGATGGGCCTCTTATGAATGAAATTAGTGCCCATATAAAACGGAACAAGGTAGGTATTGGACCTAGTGGTTAAGACACTGGTTACAATGCCTCATTCCACTTTGGAGTGCCTGTATCCAACTGTCTCCAGCTTCTGATTCCAGTCTAACAGTAATACATGTGGGGAGCAACTCGGACTAGACTAAGTTACTGGAATTAAGACTTATTCTATGCATCTGCTCTCCCACAATATGGCGCTGGGAGAGGAGGAAACAGCTTCTACGCAGCTGCCTCTTGCCAACTTGAGTGATGACCTCCAGGAGCTGATCCTGCTCCTGATTGGAGGAGAGCAGCATACTCGGCGTGTGGGCAGCTGAGTTGGGATTGGCGGAAGAGGACTATAAAGGAGGAGAGAGACAACATGCACCAGGAACATCTAAGGGGAACATCTATCTGAAGGAACACCTGTGCAGCCCCCGAGAGAGCCGGCCGGCGGTGTGCCGCTCCCCTGCGGAAGTGGGGAAAGTGGCCACGGGGAACCGCCCTTCCACGGAGGTGGAAGGGACGGTAGCCAACCCGGGAAGAACCAGCAGCAAACCCGGGAAGGGCCGAGCAGACAAAAGAACAGCGCAGGGTCCTGTGTCGTTCCTCCACGAAGAGGGGGAGCGACATAATGGTGCCGTGACTCAGATATGAAGCCTAGGCAGGGTTTAGTGTCGTTCCTCCACGAAGAGGGGGAGCAACAATACAGACCCTGGGAGTTGGCAATGATGAATCAAGTAGTTTGGTATCTGACACTGACACAAGATACCTGCATTGAGTTCCAGCTCCCAGCTTTGGCCCTGGGCATTTGGATATTGAACCAGCAGGTGGGAGCACATACGGTCTGTCTCTGCCTCTCAAATAAATCAATCATTTTAAAAGGAACATTACAGAGCTCTTTCTTCTCTGTCGTGAAACCAGGAGATATCAAGAGTCTTCAACCTAAAAGAGGAACTTCACTAGCATTCAATCATATTGGCTCTGATTTCAGATTTTCAGCCTCCAGACCAATGAGAAATGAATCTCTGTTGCTCACAAGCCATCGACTATATGGCCATTTGTTGTATGAGCCCAACGTGAACTACAATATTCATTATTCCTTCAGCCCTCGGAACCTTAGTGGCTTCCTATTATTCTTGGTGCCTGGTTGTCCTACTTTTACTTATTTGTTCCACAATTCTGCTCACTTCACTGTACGTATTACCATTATTAACATCTTCCTGTTCATTCTTTTGGGATGAAGTCTATTTTTTGTGGGAACACCGAATAAGTGAATGGCAAAGGATTGTTGCTATGCCAGTTGTGGAGAGGTGAGGAAAAGTACATCAAGATCAGTTCTCATATTTCAGCTGCAAAGGAATCATATGCATAAGTGTTGAATTTAATAAAATGAAAGAGACTATGAAAGAAATAATTTACTTGTAAAACCAATATTCTGTCATGTAACATTATGCATATCACTGATATGTGCCAGAGGAATACTAATAAAAACAGAGAGGGCTGAGGGCTGAGGACCAAGGCACCTGGGTAAAAACAGTTTAGGAATCTGGGGGCTGATGCTATGGCACAGCAGATTAAGCTGCCCCTTGTGATGCCAGCATCCATATCAGAGCATCATATGGGGTCCTGGCTGCTCTGCTTCCAATCCAGATCCCTGCTAATGTATCTGGGAAAGCAGTAGATGATGGCTCAACTACTTGGGCCCTGACACTCACATGGGAGAATGAGATGGAGTTCCTGGCTACTAGCTACAGCCAGGCCCAGTCCTGGCCATTGAGGTCATTTGGGGAGGGAACTAACATATAGACGATGTCTTTCTCTCAGTCTCTCCCTCTGTCTAATTTGCCTTTCAAAACAATCCTTATGTGAGTTTTCCGAGTACTACATCAACTGTTCCATATGTGAACTTTTTTGCTTTTGTCTGCTGCATTAAACCTATATGCTCCTAGCCATATTAGAAAGGACATACATTAAGTATTTGACAAGATATGTCAAAAGAATATACCGAATTTTAATTTCAATCATGCAAAATTTAGTAAGAAATATTTGTATCACCTTTAAAACTTTAATGGCAAAGCTGTCTAGCAGTGAAAAATTATGGGTCTATTATTTGTTTTTCTCGGGCCTTATTCAAATTATTTTAAAGCTGGTTCACAAATATAAATAGAATTGTGCATGGGGAATATACTCTTCTAATTCAGACTATCGCCTTATTGTTTGAGGTCTCAGTCGAGTCAACGATGGTCCTTTTGGGGAAGGTTCAATATTTTTCCTGTTGAAGTCAAGTAAGCTGAAAACTCCAAGACCATCTGAAGCTTCATTTCTTTTTTTCTGCCCTTCAGATGTCATGAATTTACATGGTCTTTTTCCAAGATGATTAATGACAGGTGTGACTATGAGAAGTAATTACAGGGAGTGACTGAAAGTTTAAGACTTTGGGGATGAAAGTGAATGATACCAACATGAAAGTTTCAGTGATGAAGTCAACTTCTGACAGACACTACATGCTCATTATGGAAATGTTGAAATAGAATAAAGATCTGAAATGTAAGTTTGAAATAGAGGAACATAATTTAATCACTAATCTTTTTACTATGGAGACTAAAGGCATATCCTGTGTTGAAAGCATTTGTGATTTGGAAGGCTAATTATTCACCCCACTACAATTTTATTATATTTCATGCCTAAGCTCTTTATAAAGTCTCATCAACTGTAATTTTCTCTGGTATTGAGGTTGGTGGTTATTCATATGGTTTGGAAATTCTAAATAGAACATCAGGTAACTTAATTTTATATTAGTCTTTTGCAGGGATCACCTTAGCTCACATGAAGAAGCCCTACATAAAGAGTGAAAATGAAAACTTCTAGGAATCTCTTGCTTTCTTCTTGGTTGGTCCTTTGGTGGTACTGAAAACTTAATTAAATTTTAAATGTCTGGAAAGCAAAAGCTATATTCTATATGACATATCTCAAATAGCATCTATCTTTGTACTTCAAAAATAACAGCTTTTAAATGTAAGGAATGAACAACTGGGAGGGCCACAGTTTCATTAGAAGAAAATTTAAGAATTTATTAAGTGAGGGCTGGCTCCGTGGCTCACTTGGTAAATCCTCTGCCTGTGGCACCGGCATCCCATATGGGTGCTAGTTTCTAGTCCCGGTTGCTCCTCTTCCAGTCCAGCTCTCTGCTGTGGCCTGGAAAGGCAGTGGAAGATGGCCCAAGTTCTTGGGCCCCTGAACCCACATGGGAGACCAGGAAGAAGCATCTGGCTTTGGATTCACATAGCTGCAACTGTAGTGGCCTTTTGGGGAATGAACCAACAGAAGGAAGACCTTTCTCTGTCTTTCTATATAACTGTCTAACTCTATCTGTCAAATAAAAAAAAAAAAAAGAATTGATTAAGTGGGCATATATGAATATGGGATTTCGAAAATGAAGTTTTAATTATTTAAAACAATTATTTTATGTATTTTGAACTTATCAAAGAGATTACTTCCTACCTATTGCTTTGCTGAAAGCTACAGGACTATTTGTACTACTATATCCATCATTTTTACTGATGTGAAATGACAAGAACATAGGACAGGAAACTTAAGTCTTTCCTAGAAATAATACTTATTCAGAAACCAAAAAGGCAAGGGAAAGATAATACTCTTTAGGTGTTGCTAACCACATATAGGCATTCCCCCTCCCCAACAACACCCTACCCACTGGAGAGAATCAGATAACTTCTAGGGAAAAAGTTTGCTGACTTTGAATTTCATTTCTTCATGGCATACCCCATTTCATAGCTAGTGTCCTGTGATTCTCATTTATTATTTACTTCATATAATTATTTTACTAATTTCAGGGTATCTGGTGTTTATATAACCAGCATCTATCATCCACCAAACTTGTAGAATTAATAACGGGAGAGGAGCTCCAAGATGTGGAATAGGGTGGAAGCACACTGATAATCCGGGAAAATATAGTTTAATAAAAGTGGAGATAATGTAGTCTCAGGGAAGAGTTAGGGAAAAAACTGCAGAGAAAACACTTCCGGAACTAGTGGGACATGGTGGACCTACATGGAGGACATGGGCACCCACAGCTCGGGACCCCAGCTGCTGAGTCTACACACCAGCACTGGAAAGGGAGGTGAGGCGAAACCACAGCGGCCTGAGACATTGGCAGAAAAGTGGCAGGAAGAGCCTAGTGGGTACAAGGCTTGAAGCCCCATGGAGGAAATTTCACCAGCCTAATTAGAGGAGAGAAAATAAATGAATAAATAAAAGGGAATGGTACAGACACGATTCTCTCTCTCCTCTCACCTTACAAAGGCAGGAAAAACAATACAGCAGGCACCATTTTGGACATATGTAACAGCTGCACAAGCTCAGGGCTCTGCCTGCCCTCAGAAAAGCAGAAAAACCTGACTCTGGTGGGGAGAAATAACAGGATGTTAAGACCTAGTGAAGGTGTGGAGCTTACGAACTGGAACTGAGAAAAAAAAAATGAGGGTGTGTGGGAGAACTCACGGTGTGGCTGAGACATGAGTAGTATTCGGTGGCAGACGCCACAAACTCGGTAACCTTGGCATCCTGGTGGGAGACATTGCAGGGGAATCTGAGCTTACACTGAGGACTTCGCAGATCCTTTGTGTGGTCCTTGGGACAGAGCAGACAAAAATTGTACACACTGGGTCTAGCACTCAGGCACTGATTGCCATCAAGGAGAAGAGCTCAGCTGAGCAGAATTACTTCCCTTTTGAATAAAAAAGAGAGAGAGATAGAGAGATTTACCACGCCAAACCTGGGTGTGTACCTTTGGAAACAAGAACAAGAAAGACATTATGATGCCCCCAAATGAAAAAGACATGCCAATTCAAGATTATGAAGATGATGAGATAGAAGAAATGCAAGATACAGATTTCAAAAAATTTATGATAAGAACATTTAGAAGTTATCAGAAACAAATGCATGGAGTACAGAAATCCATACTGGACAAGATAGAAATCTCTCTCATGAAAATGAAATATTAAGGGGGAATCCAAATGAAGAATTTAGTAGAACATAAAAATGTGATAGTGACAAGAAATCATAATGAAATGAAGAAATCAATAGATCAAATGAAAAACACATTAGAGAGCCTTAAAAACAGAATCAGTGAGATAGAAGAGGGAATATCGGACTTAGAAGACAGAGCACAGGAAAGTATACAGTTAAACCAAAGAAAAGAAGAGGAAATTAGAAATCTAAAAAATATTGTCGGGAATCTACAGTATACTATTAAAAACCCCAACATTCGGGTTCTAGGAGTTCCTGAAGACATGGAGAGGGAGAAAGGATTAGAAGGCCTTTTTAGTGAGGTACTGCTACTAGCAGAAAACTTCCCAGGTTTGGAGAAGGACAGAGACATCCTAGTACAGGAAGCTCATAGAACCCCTAATAAACATGAGCAAGAGATCCTCACCACAAGACGTTGTAATCAAACTCACCACAGTGAAACACAAAGAAAGATTCTAAAATGTGCAAGAGAGAAACGTCAGATTACTCTCAGAGGATCTCCAATCAGACTCACAGCTGACTTCTCATCAGAAACCCTACAAGCTAGGAGGGAATGGCAAGATATAGCCCAGGTACTAAGAGAGAAAAACTGCCAGCCCAGAATATGATATCCTGCAAAGCTCTCATTTGTGAATGAAGGTGAAATGAAGACCTTTCACAGCAAACAGAAATTGAAAGAATTTGTCACCACTCGTCCAACCCTGCAAAAGATACTTAAAGATGTGTTACACACAGAAACACAGAAACACAGTCATCAACATGAAAGAAGGTAAAGGAAGGAAACCTCACAGCAAATGATCACAGGAAGTTCAAAGCATATATTAGAAATATCATTGGGAAAATGGCAGGACAAAGTCACTACTTAACAATAGTCACAGTGAATGTTAATGGACTCAACTCTCCCTTTAAAAGACACAGATTGGCTGAATGGATTAAAAAACAAAACTTATCTTTTTGCTGCTCATAAGAAGCACATCTTTCCAACAAAGATGAATGCAGACTGAAAGTGAAAGGCTAGAAAAAGATATACATGCCAACAGAAACCAAAAAAGAGCTGGTATAGCTATCTTAATATCAGACAAAATAAACTTTAACAACACAGAAACTGTTAAGAGAGACAAAGAGGGGCACTATATAATGATTAAGGGATCAATTCAACAGGAAGATGCAACTATTATAAATATATATGCACCTACAGGGCACCGATTTATTTAAAAGATATGTTAAGGGACTTAAAGAGAGATTTAGACTCCAATACAATAGTACAGAGGGACTTTAATACTCCACTTTCAGAAATAGACAGATCAACTGGACAGAAGATCAACAAGGGAACAACAGATTTAATTGACAATATAGCCCAAAAGGATCTAACAAATATCTACAGAACTTTTCATCCTACACTTAAAGCATTTACATTTTTCTCAGCAGTACATGGAACCTTCTCTAGGATTGATCAAATACTGGGCCATAAAGCAAGTCTCAGCAAATTCAAAAGAATTGAAATCTTACCATGCATTTTCTCAGACTATAGTGGAATGAAAATGGAAATTAGCAACTCAGGAATCCCTAGAGCATATGCAAACACATGGAGACTGAACAACATGCTCCTGAATGAACACTGGGTCATTCAAGAAATCAAAAGAGAAATCAAAAACTTTCTGGAAGTAAATGAGGATAACAGCACAACATACCAAAACTTATGGGATACAGCAAAAGCAGTGTTAAGAGGAAAGTTTATATCAATAGGTGCCTACATCAAGAAATTGGAAAGGAACCAAATAAATGAGCTATCAATGCATCTCAAAGATCTAGAAAAACTATAGAAAACTAGTAGGAGAAGAGAACTAATTAAAATTAGAGAGAAATCAATAGACTTGAATCCAAAAAAAAAATTACAAAAGATCAGCCAAACAAAGAGCTGATTTGCAAAAATAAACAAAATTGACACCCCATTGGCCCAACTAACTAAAAAAAGAAGAGAAAAGGCCCAAAAATATAAGATCAGAGATGAAAAAGGGAACGTAACAACAGACACCACAGAAATAAAGAGTCATCAGAAATTGCTATGAAGAGTTGTATGCCAGCAAACAGGGAAATCTATCAGAAATGGATAGATTCCTGGACACATGCAACCTACCTAAATTGAACCAGGAAGACATAGAAAACCTAAACAGACCCATAACTGAGATAGAAATTGAAACAGTAATAAAGGCCCTCCAAACAAAGAAAAGCCCAGGACCAGATGGATTCACTGCTGAATTCTACCAGACATTTAAAGAAGAACTAACTCCAATTCTTCTCAAGCTATTCAGAACAATCGAAAAAGAGGGAATCCTCCCAAATTCTTTCTATGAAGCCAGCATCACCTTAATTCCTAAGCCGGAAAAAGATGCAGCATTGAAAGAGAATTACAGACCAATATCCCTGATGAACATAGATGCAAAAATCCTCAATAAAATTCTCGCCAATAGAATGCAACAACACATCAGAAAGATCATCCACCCAGACCAAGTGGGATTTATCCCTGGTATGCAGGGATGGTTCATGTTTGCAAAACAATCAATATGATACACCACATTAACAGACTGCAGAAGAAAAACCATATGACTATCTCAATAGATGCCTAGAAAGCATTTGATAAAATTCAACACCCTTTCATGATGAAAACTCTAAGCTAAAGTTGGGTATAGAAGGAACATTGCTCAATACAATCAAAGCAATTTATGAAAAACCCACGGCCAGCTTCCTATTGAATGGGGAAAAGTTGGAAGCATTTCCACTGAGATCTGGTACCAGACAGGGATGCCCACTCTCACCACTGCTATTCACTATAATTCTGGAAGTTTTAGCCAGAGCCTTTAGAGGCAAAAAAAAATTAAAGGGATACAAATTGGGAAGGAAGAAGCCAAACTATTCCTTTTTGCAGATGATATTATTCTTTATTTAGGGGATCCAAAGAATTCTACTAAGAGACTATTGGAACTGATAGAAGAGTTTGGCAAAGTAGCAGGATATAAAATCAACGCACAAAAATCAATAGCCTTTGTATACACAGGCAATGCCATGGCTGAGAAAGAACTGCTAAGATCAATCCCATTCACAATAGCACAAAAACAATTAAATATCTTGGAATAAACTTAACTAAGGATGTTTGATGAGAATTTAAAAATCTTAAAGAAATAGAAGAGGATGCAAAAATGAAAAATCTTCCATGCTCATGGATTGGAAGAATCAATATCATCAAAATATCCATTCTCCCAAAAACAATTCATAGATTCAATATGATACCAATAAAATACCAAAGACATTCTTATCAGATCTGGAAAAAATGATGCTGAAATTCACATGGAGACACAGGAGCCTTCGAATAGCTAAAGCAATCTTGTACAACAAAAACAAAGCTGGAGGCATCACAATACCAGATTTCAGGACACACTCCAGGGGGTTGTAATAAAAACAGCATGGTACTGGTACAGAAACAGATGGATAGACCAATGGAACAGAATAGAAAACCAGAAATCAATCCAAACATCTACAGCCAACTTATATTTGATCAAGGATCTAAAACCAATTCCTGGAGCAAGGACAGTCTATTCAATAAACGATGCTGGGAAAACTGGATTTCCACGTGCAGAATCATGAAGCAAGACCCCTACCTTTCACCTTATACAGAAATCCATTAAACATGGATTAAAGATCTAAATCTATGATCCGACACCATCAAATTATTAGAGAACATTGGAGAAACCCTGCAAGATATAGGTACTAGCAAAGACTTCTTGGAAAAGACCCTGGAGGCACAGGCAAAATTAACATTTGGGATTGCATCAAATTGAGAAGTTTCTGTACTGCAAAAGAAACAGGAAAGTGATGAGGCAACCATCAGAATGGGAAAAATATTTTCAAATTAATCAATCAATAAAGGATTAATAACCAGAATCTACAAAGAGATCAAGAAATTCCACAACAAGCTAACAACCCACTTAAGGACCAAGGACCTCAATAGACATTTTTCAAAAGAGGAAATCCAAATGGCCAACAGACACATGAACAAATGTTCAGGATCACTAGCCATCAGGGAAATGCAAATCAAAACCACAATGAGGTTTCACCTCACCCCAGTTAGAATGGCTCACATACAGAAATCAACTAACAACAGATGCTGGCAGGATGTGGGGGAAAAGGGACACTAACCCACTGTTGGTGGGAATGCAAATTGGTAAAGCCACTATGGAGGTCAGTTTGGAGATTGCTCAGAAACCCGAATATAACCCTACCACACAACTCATCCATCCCACTCCTTGGAATTTATCCAAAGGAAATTAAATTGGCAAATAAAAGAGCTGTCTACACCTCAGTGCTTCTTGCAGCTCAATTCACAATAGCTAAGACCTGGAATCAATCTAAATGCCCATCAACAGAAGAATGGATAAAGAAATTTGGGATATTCACTCTATAGAATACTATACAGCAGTCAAAAACAATGAAACCCAGTGATTTGCAACAAGATGGAAGAATCTGGAAAACATCATGCTGAGTGAAATAAGCCAGTCCCAAAGGGACAAATATCATATATTCTCCCTAATTGGTGACAAATAACTGAGTACCAAAAAGGAAACCTGTTAAAGTGAAATGGACACTATGAGAAACAATGACTTGGTCAGCCCTGATTGTTGAGGAAAACTTAATACATTATCCCTTTTAGTATTTTTATTGTTGTTGTACTACTTAATACTATTGATTGAACTCTGTAATTAACACATAATTATTCTTAGGTGTTTAAATTTAACTGAAAAGTGATCCCTGTTAAATATAAGAGAGGGAGTAAGAGGAGGAGATGTACAATTTGGGACATGATCAATCAGACTTACCCCAAACTATACAGTTAGAAACATGCCAGGGGATTCCAATTCAATCCCATTGAGGTGGCATGTACCAATACCATCTCACTAGTCAAAGTGATCAGTTTCAGTTCATAACTGATAAAAATGATAGGACTAAGAGCCAAAGGGATCACATAAACAAGACTAGTTTCTGCTAATATTAACTGATAACATTAAAAAGGAGAGAACAATCCAACATGGGAAGCAGGGTACACAGCAGACTCATAGAATGGCAGATGTCCTACATAGCACTCTGGCCTCAAAATCTGCCCTTAAGGCATTTGCATCCACCTAAAAAGCCCATGAGAGTATTTCAAGCATGGAAGCCAAGACACTCCGGCAAAAAAAAAAAAAAAAAAAAAAAAAAAAAAAACACAACACCTAAATGAAAGATCTCTGTAAGATCCCAGCAAAAATAACGGGCCATCAAACAAGGAGGTACCTTTCTCTGAAGGGAGGAGAAAACTTCCATTTTGACTATGACCTTGTCTAAATAAGATCAGAGTCGGTGAACTCAGAAGGCTTCCATATATTTGACAACTCATGACAGGAGCGTAGGGTGATTACTGACGCCATAAACAAGAGTGTAAAATTTTTAAGTCTACAACAGGAGTCACTGTCTACTTATTCCCCATGTAGGATCTCTGTCCTTAATTGTTGTACAATGTGAATTACTGCTACAACTAGTACTCAAATAGTACTTTACACTTTGTGTTTCTGTGTGGGTATAAACTGTTGAAATCTTTAGTTAATATATACTAAATTTATCTTCTGTATATAAAGATAATTGAAAATGAGTCTTGATGTGAATGGGATGGGAGAGGGAGCGGGAGATGGAAGGGTTGCGGGTGGGAGGGAAGTTATGGGGGGGGGAGCCACTGTAATCCAAAAGCTGTACTTTGGAAATTTGTATTTTTTAAATAAAAGTTAAAGAAATAGAATTCATAATGGTAATCTTCTCTGGAATTCAATAGGCTTCCCAGTTTTACCCAAGTATTTTAGTTGAGGTTTCATTCCATGCTCTAAATGTAGAGAATTTTAGACAATCCTGGCCTATCAATACATCCTATGCCAAGGTCTTCAATTCTTTGATTAAGCCTGTAATCAAATCTAAGCCACTAGGACATGGTTTTGTAAATAGCTTGGGGAAATAACAGGTTGAACCCACAATGAACTACAAGAGCCTGATAGAGCAGACTTTATACAACTCATAAGCATGAAAGACCACATTTTGATTAGATAATTTTAACCCCATTCAAGCTGTGTCTGAATTTTGAACTACTCTAACCTTTTTCAATTTTCTGAACCATAAATTTTTTTATTTCATAATCCAAGCTTACTTGGTCAATTGCATGTGAACATACCCTGGCAACATCTTGTTTAATGATGGCATGCAGTTGTGCCTAACCAGTGCCAAGAACGCATGTTAGCTGCAGGCATGGCTGGATGACCATGATTTTCCGAGTGAAGGATCTCCCAGAGGCAAATTCTGCCATGGTACTTTGTGAATGGAATTCAGAGAGAAAGAGGATGCATGATATTTTGTCTTCCTGCCACAACTTCTATTTAAATGTGAAACAGCTCCTTTACTACGGTGTTACTGCTCAACAGGTCACAATTTGTCCATTACTTTAGACAAGGAATAGAAGGCAGTTGGTGAATTGCTGGTGAAAGCAGAATATAGTGGTTTTAAAAGTCCTAAACTATTTACTGGCATACAAGTCCTTGTAGTAATTTCTGATGATTCTTTTTATTTCTGTGGTGTCTGTTGTTACGTTTCCTTTTTCATCTCTGATTTTATTGATTTGGGTCTTTTCTCTTCTTTTTTTAGTTAGTTGGGCCAATGGGGTGTCAATTTTGTTTATTTTTTCAAAAAAAAAAAACAGCTCCTCGTTTGGCTGATTTTTTGTAATTTTTTTATTCAATCCTGTGGATTTCTTCTCTGATTTTAATTATTTCTCTTCTACTACTAGATTTGGGTCTGGTTTGCTGCAGATTTTCTAGATCCTTGAGATGCAGTGAAAGCTCATATATTTGGTGCCTTTCCAATTTCTTGATGTAGGCACCTATTGATATAAACTTTCCTCTTAACACTGCTTTTGCTGTATCCCATAAGTTTTGGTATGTTGTGCTGTTATCCTCATTTACTTCCAGAAAATTTTTGATTTCTCGTTTAATTCCTTCTATGACCCATTGTTCATTCAGGAGCATGTTGTTCAATCTCCATGTGTTTGCATATGCTCTAGGGATTCCTGAGTTGCTAATTTCCAAGTTCATTCCTTTATGGTCTAAGAAACTGCATCGTATGATTCTAATTCTTTTGAATTTGCTGAGACTTGCTTTATGGCCTAGTCTGTGGTCAATCCTAGAGAAGGTTCCATGTACTGCAGAGAAGAATGTAAATGCTTTAAGTGTAGGATGAAAAGTTCTGTAGATATCTGTTAGGTCCATTTGGGCTATAGTGTCATTTAAATCTACTGTCTCCTTGTTGATCTTCTGTCCAGTTGATCTATCTATTTCTGAGAGTGGAGTATTGAAGTCCCCCAGTACTATTGTATTGGGGTCTAAGTCTCCATTTAAGTCCCTTAACAAATCTTTTAAATAAACCGGTGCCCTGTAATTAGGTTCATATACATTGATAATTGTTATATCTTCCTGTTGAATTGATACCTTAATCATTATATAGTGTCCCTCTTTGTCTCTCCTAACAGTTTTTGTGTTAAAGTTTATGTTGTCCAATATTAAGATGGCTACGCCTGCTCTTTTTTCATTTCTGTTGGCGTGGTATATCTTTTTCCAGCCTTTCACTTTCAGTCTGCATTCATCTTTGTTGGAAAGATATGTTTCTTGTAAGCAGCAAAAAGATAAGTTTTATTCCTTAACCCAATCAGCAAATCTGTGTCTTTTAACTGGACAGTTCAGGCCATTCACATTCAATGTGACTATTGATAAGTAATAACTTAGCCCTGCCATTTGCCAAATATTTTCTAATATATGCTTTGAATTTCCTGTGATCTTTTGGTGTGAGGTTTCCTTCCTTTACCTTCTTTCATGTTGATGACTGTGTTTCTGTGTTTCTGTGTGTAACACATCTTTAAGCATCTTTTGCAGGGCTGGACGAGTGGCGACAAATTCTTTCAGTTTCTGTTTGCTGTGAAAGGTCTTTATTTCACCTTCATTCACAAACGAGAGCTTTGCAGGATATAATATTCTGGGCTGGCAGTTTTTCTCTCTTAGTACCTGGGCTATATCTCACCATTCCCTCCTACCTTGTAGGATTTCTGATGAGAAGTCAGCTGTGAGTCTAATTGGAGACCCTCTGAGAGTAATCTGACGTTTCTCTCTTGTACATTATAGGATCTTTTCTTTATGTTTCACTGCGGTGAGTTTAATTACAACATGTCGTGATGAGGCTCTCTTTTGGTCATGTTTATTAGGGGTTTTATGAGCTTCCTGTACTAGGATTTCTCTGTCCTTCTCCAAACCTGCGAAATTTTCTGCTAGTATCTCACTAAAAAGGCCTTCTAATCCTTTCTCCCTCTCCATGCCTTCAGGAACTCCTAGAACCCGAATGTTGGGGTTTTTAATAGTATACTGTAGATTCCCGACAATATTTTTTAGATTTCAATTTTCCTCTTCTTTTCTTTGGTTTAACTGTATACTTTCCTGTGCTCTGTCTTCTAAGTCTGATATTCCCTCTTCTATCTCACTGATTCTGCTTTTAAGGCTCTCTAATGTGTTTGTCATTTGATCTATTGAATTCTTCATTTCATTATGATTTCTTGTCACCATCACATTTTCATGTTCTACTAGTTTTTTCATTTCATTTTGATTCCCCCTTAATATTTCATTTTCACGAGAGAGATTTTCTGTCTTGTCCATTAAGGATTTCTGTAGTTCAAGAACTTCTTAATGTTCTTATCAATTTTTTGATATCTGCTTCTTGCATTTCTTCTATCTCATCATCTTCATAATCTTGAATTGGCGTGTCTTTTTCATTTGGGGGCATCATAGTGTCTTCCTTGTTCTTGTTACCTCTGTTTCTGCATTTGTTTGACATTGTGGAAATATACTTTGGTTTCTTCTACTAAGAGACTATTTATTTCAGGGATCCAAAGAACTCTACTAAGAGACTATTGGAACTCACAGAAGAGTTTGGCAAAGTAGCAGGGTATAAAATCAATGCACAAAAACCAACAGCCTTTGTATACACTGGCAATGCCACGGTTGAGGAAGATCTTCTAATATCAATCCCATTCACAATAGCACAAAAACAATTAAATATCTTGGAAAAAACTTAACCAAGGTTGTTAAAGATCTCTACGATGAAAATTACAAAACCTTAAAGAAAAATTGAAGAGGATACCAAAAATGGAAAAATCTTCCATGCTCATGGATTGGAAGAATCAATATCATCAAAATGTCCATTTTCCCAAAGCAATTTATACATTCAATGCAATACCAATCAAGATACTGAAGACCTTCTTCTCAGATCTGGAAAAAATGATGCTGAAATTCATATGGAGACACAGGAGACCTCAAATAGCGAAAGCAATCTTGAACAACAAAAACAAAGCCGGAAGGCATCACAATACCAGATTTCAGGACACACTAGAGGGCAGTTGTTATCAAAACAGCATGGTACTGGTACAGAAACAGATGGATAGACCAATGGAACAGAATTGAAACACCAGAAATCAATCCAAACATCTACAGCTAACTCATATTTGATCAAGGATCCAAAACCATTCCCTGGAGTAAGGACAGTCTATTCAATAAATGGTGTTGAGAAAACTGGATTTCCACGTGCAGAATCATGAAGCAAGACCCCTACCTTTCACCTTACACAAAAATTCACTCAACATGGATTAAAGACTTAAATCTACGACCCGACACCATCAAATTATCAGAGAGCATTGGAGAAACCCTGCAAGATATAGGTACTGGCAATGACTTCTTGGTAAACACCCCAGAAGCACAGGCAGTCAAAGCCAAAATTAACATTTGGGATTGCATCAAATTGAGAAGTTTCTGTACTGCAAAAGATGCAGTCAGGAAAGTGAAGAGATAATCCACAGAATGGGAAAAAATATTTGCAAACTATGCAACAGATAAAGGGTTGATAACCAGAATCTCCAAAGAAATTAAGAAACTCCACAACATCAAAACAAACAACCCACTTAAGAGATGGGCCAAGGACCTCAATAGACATTTTTCAAAAGAGGAAATCCAAAGGGCCAACAGACACATGAAACAATGTTTAAGATCACTAGCAATCAGGGAAACGCAAATCAAAACCACAATGTGGTTTGACTTCTTAGAGTCAAAGGAATCACACAAAAAAGACTAGTGTCTGCTAATATTGATAGAATCAAAAAGGGAGAGAACAATCCAACATGGGAAGTGGGATACATAGCAGACTCATAAAATGGCAGATGTCCTAAATAGAACTCTGGCCTCAGAATTAGCCCTTATGGCATTTGGATCTGGCTGAAGAGCCCCTGAGAGTATTTTAGGCATGGAAAGCCAAGACACCCTGGAAAAAAAAATACCTAAATGAAAGATCTCTGCAAGTGAGATCCCAGTGGAAGGAACAGGGCCATCAAAGAAGGAGGTACCTTTCTCTGAAGGGAGGAGAGAACTTCCACTTTGACTATGACCCTGTTGGAATAAGATTGAAGTCAGCGAACCCAAAAGGCTTCCATAGCCTTGGCAATTCATGACTAGAGCCTAGGGAGATTACTGACGCCATAAACAAGAGTGTAAAATTGTTAAGTCAACATCAGGAGTCACTGTGTATCTACTTCTCATGTGGGATCTGTACTTAATGTGTTGTACAATGTGAATTAATGCTACAACTAGTACTCAAACAGTACTTTACAGTTTGTGTTTCTGTGTGGGTGCAAACTGTTGAGATCTTTAGTTAATATATACTAAATTGATCTTCTATATATAAAGATAATTGAAAATGAATCTTGATGTGAATGGAATGGGAGAGGGAGCGGGAGATGCGAGGGGTGTGAGTGGGAGGGAAATTATGGGGGGAAGCCAATGTAATCCATAAACTGTACTTTGGAAATTTATATTTACTAAATAAAAAAAGAAAAAAAAGTCCTAAACTAGCTGACAGTGTATGCTTTCCAAAAGAGAAAATCTAGTATTCAAGCACAAGAGACTGAGCCCTTAGAAGAGGATATAATGTAATGAAGTCAACATCACCTCTCAGCAAAGTGGCCTGTGACCATGGATCATACATAACACTAACTGCAGACATTCCTTAATACCTGTTACTAAATTTAGTAGAAAAGTAAGGCATGCCAAATTTAAACCTAGTCAGTAGAGATTCCAGACATCCACAGGAATATATTCCTCAATCTAAAATCAAAACTCCACCTCCTAAAGAATTCTACTCCAAAATACTTCTTTAAGAAACAGAATAACACCAGAAACACAGCCAGTGAGTACTTCAGTCAACACAAAAATAAAATGTTTCAAATAGCAGAGATTTTCAAGCATCAAGAACACTTTCAGAGAACCAGAATTTCTGTGGCTTTGATTACTATGTCCTAATAGCTCAGACTGTATATGAAAGGAGGCAGGGACTAGTACATGGGTTTTAAAAATTAGAACCAGGTGTTACAGAAAGACAGAGCTTAAGAAAACTCAAGTGCATCATCAAGTCTATTCAAATGAAACATCAACCTAAGGGCTAAGCAGCAAGACCAAAGCCAGGTGTGAAATTATGGGAAAGTAAGAGGAATCACCAGGATGTGGAAAGCTGTAAGGCAAGGCTACTGAAAGCCCAATTCTTAAGGCTCTTAACTATGGGGTGCAGAGGTCACATGATGGAGAATTTGTGACCACAGTCACACTCTGGAAGCTGCTCATAAATTTAGACAACTGCACTGAGCTCTAGATTATTCTTTACTAGAATTAGAGTCACAGAAGTAATTTAACCCAAAGTTTTCATTTTTTTAACAAATTAATGTGTATCCAAGAAAAGTAGAAGTGTATGAGAAGAAGTACTTCCTACAAACTGAGTCATCCTGCTACACTTTGGAGGGCTAATAGTTTATTAACTGCATCCCTGTTGCTATTATATAGTCCTCATCTGCTAATATTGTAATTGCTATCAAAGATAATTTATTTATGCTATTTGGCAGTCCACGATGAAGTGAAAAAAAGATAGCAAAGCAACAAGGTTGTCATAAAACTAAGTATACTTAATATAAAGAGAGTAGGATTCGGAGATTATGTTCTTTCTACATTTTAGTGTTGACACCTTTTGTTTTGCAAAAAAAAAAAAAAAAACAAACAGGAAAAGTTGTCAAAATTTTTCCTGCTGCACAAAAAATTGGATCACTTTGTTCTGATTTTCAGCTCTGCAGACACATACACACACACACAAACAACACACACACACATAAGCAACACAACCACATACAAAGCAAAATCATCTGTATTTAGAATTCAGTAGTATCACAGGAAAAAGAGTTTCAAAGTTGGATATTTGAACTATTCTCTCTGAAGTTAGTAATAATAGTTTCTAGTACATTTGCCAGTCATTTGAAAAGTTTGATATGATTTCTTGATACATATTCCTCCAAATCAAATGAAATAAATCTACACCAATCTCCATATGATGACATAACATGTATTGAAACCAGTGTTGCATAAACAATATATTCATTGGCAGACTGTGAATATATGCACAAAGTTATTGATGGCCTTTCATTGTGATAGTCTGACTCTGTTTTGCTCTGCCACTCCTGAGTTATAAGCTCATCAATAACTCATCGAAAAATGATGTATATGGAGTTGTGAAAAAATGATGTATATTGAATCAATCCAGATTGTAAACAGCAACATCTCTTTATAATATTGTTTTGATATAAAGTTACAGGCCATGTTGAACACCCTCTTCTTATAAATAGTTTAATATAAATATGGGCCTTTGATTTAAAAATATGTTTAAGATAAGATGATTTGAGAGTTAACAAAATGAACATAAAATCATATTGAAAATATTTGCTAAAACATCAGAATTTTACTTTTTTAATCATTAGACCAAGGGATGAATATTAATCCGAAGCCTTTTTTTCTATAGACAAAGTATAAACACGTGGAAGGGAAAATTAATTAATTTTTACTTAGCCAGATATTGCTAATTTGTGTAGATACAACTCATGTAGTATCTGTAATGGACAGTGGTTTTATCATAAAAAGTAAAAAAGCGTATTTCAAGTTTTATTTTTTGACATATTGAGTGGTTAGAAAAGAAACAGATTCTATAAAAAGAAAAAAAATGGATGGAGGGATGTTTAAAGAAAATAGGAGCCAGATTTAAGGAATTCCCAGTGGCCAAATCTGCAGGAAGTTGAACTTGAAAAACTGAAAATAAATGCTTATTATAATGGGTTATAGTTCTTGGAATAAAATAGGTCTCATTCAATCCAGTTGAAATAAATAGATAAATTAACCAATGAAAGTGCTTCTTTTGATAATTTTGATTAACAAATGTAGAAAAATCATGTACATGGTCAATTTCAGTTCACAATTTATCATACTGATAGGTCTAAGAGTCAAAGGGATCACATAAACAAGACTAGTGTCTGCTAATACTAACTGATAGAATAAAAAAGGGAGAGAACGATCCAACATGGGAAACAGGATACACAGCAGGCTCATAGAATACAGATGTCCTAAATAGCACTCTGGCCTCAGAATCAGCCCTTAAGGCATTCAGGCTTAAGAGCCCATGAGAGTATTTCAGGCATGGAAAGCCAAGACACTCTGGCCAAAAGGGAAAAAAAAAAGAGGACCTAAATGAAAGATCTCTGCCAGTGAGATCCCAGTAGAAAGAACAGGCCATCAAAGAAGGAGGTACCTTTCTCTGAAGGGAGGAGAGAACTTCCACTTTGACTATGACCTTGACATAATAAGATCGAAGTTGGCTAACTCAAAAGGCTTCCATAACCTTGGCAACTCATGACAAGAGCCTAGGGTGATTACTGATGCCATAAACAAGAGTGTCAATTGTTAAGTCAACAACAGGAGTCACTGTGCACTTACTCTTCTTGTAGGATCTCTGTCCTTAATGTGTTCTTCAATGTGAATTAATGCTATAACTAGTACTCAAACAGTATTTTACACTTTATGTTCTGTGTAGGTGCAAACTGTTGAAATCTTTACTTAATATATACTAAATAGATTTTCTGTATATAAAGATAATTGAAAATGAATCTTGATGTGAATGGAATGGGAGAGGGAGCGGGAGATGGGAGGGTTGCGGGTGGGAGGGAAGTTATGGGGGGAAAAAGCCATTGTAATCCATAAACTGTACTTTGGAAATTTATATTTACTAAACAAAAGTTAAAAAAAATCACTTACATGGAAATTCACAATTTGACCAACACCATCAATGCTTTCAATGTATGATTTGGAATCAGCAGTAATACTAAAATTAGTATGTAAAAGCAAAATATGGTTTAATATTTGCAGAGTCCCAACAAATCTTTTCAGAAAACATTTAAAAGAGAAAAAAATAACTTTACAATAGAGAAACCTGGCAGACACCACCTACACTAAGGGCTCTGTATAGGCATTATCAGTAATGGAACATATTAACACTGTGAACCACTGATATTTGAAACAGTGAGGACAAAATATTTTATGATATTATTGCCAAAAATGTATTATATGATTTTCATCTGGTAGAAATGTTAGACAAGTGAAAATTGAGGGAAATTCAACAAAATTCTTTTTGTTACTTTTCAATTACAAAAAGGTTATAAAGGCAGATTGACAAAATCTTACAGATGGCAGGATACTTGAGTGAAAATAGACAAATATAATACCTAGAATGGATCATAAACCATAAATCGGACATTTCTGAATAATTCCTTTGAATTTTGTATAATTCCTTTGGACTCTTTCTGAAATTTCTTGTTAGTCAATTGAAAATTCAAATAGTGATTAGCCAATTTTTGTTAAGTAACTTCATTTTCAAGTCAAGGAATTCATGTTCAGTTAGACTAGAGCATGCCCAGTCCTTTCTGCTCCCCAGCCAATGTAGCCTGCCTCTCAAGACTACTGCAGCCAGTTAATGCTCTCCAGGTTCCTCCCACACCATGCAGTTAAAACCAAGCCTTATTTTAGACATGAAGGCAGCATGAAACTCTAAATCAGTAAAACCAACTTTAGTGAGACTGCTAATGCCTACCACAAGACAGGAAATTAACCCAGGGTCCTTTGTAGGTAGTAGTGACCCAAATACTTGAGCCTTCCCCTGCACTCTCCAAGGGAGTCTGAGATCAGGAAGCTGGAACTAAGAGCAGAGCCAGGACTCAAACCCAGGCGCTCTGATATGTCATGTGGCCCCTAAGTGAGTGACATATTAAACAGTCTGCCACTGGCTGATCCTGAGCTTGCATCTTACTTTCAACAAGAAGACATCTGCCTTGTCCTACTAAACTTCTCCAGATGACTATTCCAGTTCTTCAATCATTTAAGCACTATTGTCCTACCTTCCTCTTGCACTGTCACCTATAATATAATGATGCACTCAATGGCTACCAAACCCTTGCCAGTGTGTCCAGGCAGACCTAATGTCTCTGATATCATCATTGCTTACCATCAACCTTCTCCAGGAAGCAGTTCTTTATCTGTATTCTATTTTTTTTTTTATCTATCCTTCAGAATCTATGGATGCTCGCCATCATAAACTCCCTGTGGCTACATTTAGTTGTCCAGCTCATGCCTTATGCCAATCTAAGAGCATAGATCACTCAACCAGCTTTCAGTGCATCACCCACCACCTTCACATAAGTGCTATGTTTTGCCTTACATGTGAAGAATGCCCTTAATGGCCTGTATGTGAAACTCCTACAAGATAGTAAATCCATCATGACTCCCAGAGGGGGCTGTTTTGGTAGGAATTGGAAAGAGATTTTGAGAATATGATTTTTACTGAATTTCATGGCCACATTATGACAAAGATAAATGATGTCAGTAGAATAGTAACTAGAATTACATAGCTCAGCAAATAGAATCAGGTGCAGAAGGTAATAATTCCTTCCTTTGACTTCAAAGAAAGATCTATAGTTTTTCCACTTTGAAGTTTCACTAAACAATAAATTTAACCTTCTCTGTTTGACTTAGTTAACAATTTGAAGGGCCATAACCCTCTACATTATTTGAGTTGTAGACTTTATGATGCTCCTAAACCCAATTGACTGTCCATCCTCTGGATCTTCGAGTGACTTTATGGTCTTCTAACACACAATGCCTACATAGAAACATTCATTAAGGATGTGAAGGGTAATGTCTTGCCCAGAGATACAACACAGCAATTTAAAGACTCAAAGTTCTTATTCTAGGGGTAGATTAGAAATTAGAAAATTGTGATTATTCTCATTATAATGTCTTGTTTATGCCAAGAGCACTTATGCTTAGTTTTGTCTGACTTTTTCTAATGTCTATAAAAAGACATTTTTTAAAAAAATGTATTTAATTTTATATGAAGGCATAAGGTCAGTAACTGGAGTGGAGCTTTAACCTATACTGCAGGACAGTACCTACCAACAATGTATGGCTGTTTAAATGAGAAGCTAAGCCAGTGAAAATTAAATATTAACATTTTGCTCCTCCATTGCACAAGTACATTTCAAATACTCAATAGCTTCATGTGGCTACTATATTGTTAGTGCATTTCTACAACTGAGAAAGTTCTACAGGATTACATGTGAATGTGAAGTCCAAAGAACTCCTGGGATTTTTGATGAAAATATGCATGAAATATATCACAAAAGCATGATGAATTCCTGAAAGATTTGATAGCATCATATTAAGAAGCGGGATTGGTTATAGAATGCCAAACACATTTTCCCTTAATATAAAATATTCATGGCCTTATGAAATGCATTATACTAAGTATCTATATAGTATCACATATTACTGTGAAATCATATTCTCTGCAGTGATGCAAGTCAAAAGCATATTTTTACTAAAGTTTTAAACATCTAATCATAATTTTCTCCTGACTCATTAGCAGCTTACAGTAGCTTCAAAATATGTCTGTCTTATAAAATCACAGTATAAATTATAATGCCTCATTTAGAAAAATATGTTCATATTCTATTTCATAGAAATATGTGTAGGTCAATTTTCAAATCTTGTCAAGTGGTAAGTTCCATATAGCTATGAAATAAATCAGATCTAAAATTAATAACTCTAATGATAATGGTTTCGATTCAGATGGTCTCAGTTCATAGAAAGAGAACTTGCTTCACACGTATGTACCTTAAAATGTTAAGCACATTGAATAGGAAAAGTAAATCAATTACAATAGATGTGAAGCTAGGATTTTAGTAATTATGAATCGTCATGGCATATTTGCACTGGAGAAAAATCATTTTGATTCTTTCATACTGCTTCTCACGTAATTTTGAATTTGCAAAACAAATATGCCAGGCAATCTCATGGAATGAAAATCACAGAAATAAATAACACACAGAAATGTGTTTTGAGAAGCTCACAGTCTACTAAGAGAGGCAGGCATGCTGACAAAAGCAGGATGCTTTATAATTTAGTTTATTCAGTGATGCCACTAGACCATTTGCAAGAAGTTTGGTTGACTAGACAGTATGATGGTTTCCTTACATTGGTGAGCTGCAACTGTCAAGTTGTGGTAGGAATTGACCAGTCATGTCTAATATGTCATGTCTCAGCTTCTCGAGGAATATCTTTTGTTTATTTTTATTTTGTAAAATTTCTATTTATTTGAAATGCAGAGAGAGAGAGAGAGAGAGAGAGAGAGAATGAATGAATGCATCTTTCATTCACTGATTTACACCCCCAAATATCTGCAAAGCTGGGTACAGGACAGCATGAAACCAGAAACCTAGAATTTCATCTGCATCTCCCATGAGGTTGGCAGAATCAAGTACTTGAAGCATTGTTCGATACTTCCCATGATGTGCATTAGCATGAAGCTGGAATGGGAAGTGGAGCCAGGACTCATGCCAGGGACTCCAAAATGTTATATGGACATCCCAAGCAATGTCTTAATCTCTTCAACATAGAATGCCCCCAGAAATGTAATTTTTGAAGAGAATAATGATTGTATTGTATGTACCATAAAACTGCTGGAATCTTTGGATTCCAAAATTTTCATTTATATTTTTTTGTCATTGTAATGATAGCTTCCCCTAAATTGTATATTTTTTAAGCAGAACATAAAAAACATTCTAACAAACATTTCTCTTTGAATTATCAATTACTTCATATATCTCAAGTATAGTTCATTTAATTTCTCACTGAGATAAATCATCCCCAGTGAACGCCCTTCAAGGAAGTATGCAGAAGTAGAAACAAGACTCCTACCTTACATGTTACACAAAAATCCACTCAAAATGAATCAAAGACCTAAATCTATGACCCAGTACCATCAAATCACTAGGGAACATTGGGGAAGTCTACAAGACATCGGCATATAAAAGACTTCTTGGAAAAGACTCCAGAAGTTTCGGCAATAAAAACAAAAATTGACAAATGGGATTACATCAAGCTGAGAAGCTTATACACTTCAAAGGAAACACTCAGCAAAGTGAAGAGGCAACCAACAGAATGGGAGAAAACACTTGCAAACTAGGCAACTAGTAAAAGGTTATTATCTAGAATCTATAAAAAGCTCAAGAAATTCAACAAAACAAACAATCCAGTTAAGGAAGGGTAAAGGACTTAAACAGGCATTTTTCAAGACAGGATATTCAGATGGCCAACAAACATTTGAAAAAATTTTCAGGACCACTAGCCATCAGGAAAATGCAAAGCAAAAGCACAATGAGGTTTTGCCTCACTCCAGTTACAATGGCTCTCATATAGAAATCAACAAACAACAAATGCTGGTAAGGATGTGGGGATAAAGGTATTCTTTTTTTATTATTTGAAATTTGATGTATTTTTTTCAATAATTGACAGTTGCACAGTGTGGATGATGTTATCTCCACATTGGTAGTTACATTTAATATACTTCAGGTTCATTTGCCCAGTCATTGAGACAAGTTAAATTCAATGATGGCATATGGAGCAGGATATGACATGGAATATCTGAAAGTAATTTTCAGATAAAACAGAAAAACACTGAGACATTGATTTGTGTGTGTGTGTGTGTGAAATGCAGAACACTACAATGCACTGACATTGACAGCTTTCCCAATATAGTACAGTGTTATAATTTACCTCAGCAGTGGTTTCTTTGTAAATTTTTTTTTATTTTTTTATTTTTTTTAACTTTTATTTAATGAATATAAATTTCCAAAGTACAGCTTATGGATTACAATGGCTTTCCCCCCCCCACTGTAACTTCCCTCCCACCTGCAACCCTCCCCTTTTCCACTCCCTCTCCCCTTCCATTCACATCAAGATTCATTTTCAATTCTCTTTATATACAGAAGATCAGTTTAGCATACATTAAGTAAAGATTTCAACATTTTGCTCCACACAGAAACATAAAGTGAAAAATACTGTTTGAGTACTCGTTATAGCATTAAATCTCAATGTACAGCACACTAAGGACAGAGATCCTACAAGAGGAGTAAGTGCACAGTGACTCCTGTTGTTGAATTAACAAATTGACACTCTTGTTTATGGCCTCAGTAATCACCCTAGGCTCTTGTCATGAGCTGCCAAGGCGATGGAAGCCCCCTGAGTTCACCGACTCTGATCATATTTAGACAAGGCCATGGTCAAAGTGGAAGTTCTCTCCTCCCTTCAGAGAAAGTACCTCTTTCTTTTTTTTTTTTATCTTTTATTTAATGAATATAAATTTCCAAAGTACGACTCATGTGTTACAATGGCTTCCCCCCCCATACCGTCCCTCCCACCCACAACCCTCCCCTTTCCCACTCCCTCTCCCCTTCCATTCACATCAAGATTCATTTTCGATTATCTTAATATACAGAAGATCAGCTTAGTATACCTTAAGTAAGTATTTCAACAGTTTGCTCCCACACAGAAACATAAAGTGAAAAATAATAGATGATTTTTTTTAAATGATGATGAAATCAGATCTGACCTATTGTCATGTTTAATCCCAGTGAGAGTCAAGTTGGGAATTGATAATTTCTTTTTTTTTTTTTTTTTTTTTTTTTTTTACAGAAGATCAGTTTAGTGTACATTAAGTAAAGATTTCAGTCGTTTGCACCCCCATAGAAACACAAAGTGAAATATACTGTTTGAGTACTCGTTATAGCATTAAGCCTCAGTGTACAGCACGTTAAGGACAGAGATCCTACATGAGGAGTAAGTGCACAGTGACTCCTGTTGTTGACTTTACCAATTGACACTCCTGTTTATGGCATCAGTAATCTCCCTATGCACCAGTCATGAGTTTCCAAGGCTATGGAAGCCCCTTGAGTTCTCCGACTCTTATCTTGTTTAGACACGGTCATAGTCAAAGTGGAGGTTCTCTCCTCCCTTCAGAGAAAGGCACCTCCCTCTTTGAAGACCTGTTCTTTCCACTGGGATCTCACTCACACAGATCTTTTTGCCAGAGTGTCTTGGCTTTCCATGCCTGAAATACTCTCATGGGCTTTTCAGCCAGATCCGAGTGCCTTTAGGGCTGATTCTGAGGCCAGAGTGCTATTTAGGACATCCGCCATTCTATGAGTCTGCTGAGTATCTCACTTCCCATGTTGGATCACTCTCCCCTTTATTTATTCTATCGGTTGGTGTTAGCAGATACTAGACTTGTTTATGTGCTCCCTTTGACTCTTAGTCCTTTCATTATGATCAATTGTGAACTGAAATTGATCACTTGGAGTAGTGAGATGGCATTGGCACATGCCACCTTGATGGGATTGAATTGGAATCCCCTGGTATGTTTCCAACTCTACCAATTGGGGCAAGTCAGCCCGAGCATGCCCCAAATTATACATCTCTTCCCTCTCTTATTCCCACTCTTATGTTTAACAGGGATCACATTTCAGTTAATTTTCAACACTTAAGAATAACTGTGTGATAATTACAGAATTAAACCAGTCATATTAAGTAGAACAGACAAAAAAAAAATACTATGAGGGATAATGTATTAAGTTGTCCATTAGCAGTCAGGGCTATGCTGATCAAGTCACCATTTCTCATAGTGTCCATTTCACTTCAGGAGGTTTCCTTTTTGGTGTTCAGTCAGTTGTCACCGATCAGGGAGAACATATGGTATTTGTCCCTTTGGGACTGGCTTACTTCACTCAGCATGATGTGTTCCAGATTCCTCCATTTTGTTGCAAATGACTGGATTTCGTTGTTTCTTACTGCGGTATAGTACTCTAAAGAATACATATCCCATAATTTCTTTATCCAGTCTACCGTTGATGGGCATTTAGGTTGGTTCCAGGTCTTGGCTATTGTGAATTGTGCTGCAATAAACATTAGGGTGCAGACCGCTTTTTTGTTTATCAATTTAAACTCCTTTGGGTAAATTCCAAGGAGTGGGATGGCTGGGTTGAATGGTAGGGTTATATTCAGGTTTCTGAGGAATCTCCAGACTGATTTCCATAGTGGCTTAACCAGTTTGCATTCCCACCAACAGTGGGTTAGTGTCCCTTTTTCCCCACATCCTCTCCAGCATCTGTTGTTGGTAGATTTCTGCATGTGAGCCATTCTAACCGGGGTGAGGTGAAACCTCATTGTGGTTTTGATTTGCATTTCCCTGATTGCTAGTGACCTTGAACATTTTTTCATGTGCCTGTTGGCCATTTGGATTTCCTCTTTTGAAAAATGTCTATTGAAGTCCTTGGCCCATCTCTTAAGTGGGTTGTTGGTTTTGTTTTTGTGGAGTTTCTTGATCTCTTTGTAGATTCTGGTTATTAACCCTTTATCTGTTGCATAGTTTGCAAATATTTTTTCCCATTCTGTCGGTTGTCTCTTCACTCTCCTGACTGTTTCTTTTTCAGTACAGAAACTTCTCAATTTGAGGCAATCCCAATAGTTGATTTTGGCTTTGACTGTCTGTGCCTCCTGGGTCTTTTCCAGAAATTCTTTGCCTGTGCCAATATCTTGAAGGGTTTCTCCAATGTTCTCTAATAACTTAATGGTGTCAGGACGTAGATTTAGGTCTTTAATCCACGTTGAGTGGATTTTTGTGTAAGGTGTAAGGTAGGGGTCTTGCTTCATGATTCTGCACGTGGAAATCCAGTTTTCCCAGCACCATTTATTGAATAGACTGTCCTTGCTCCAGGAATTAGTTTTAGATCCTTGATCAAATATAAGTTGGCTGTAGATGTTTGGGTTGATTTCTGGTGTTTCAATTCTGTTCCATTGGTCTATCCATCTGTTTCTGTACCAGTACCATGCTGTTTTGATTACAACTGTCCTGTAGTATGTCCTGAAGTCTGGTATTGTGATGCCTCCGGCTTTGTTTTTGTTGTACAAGATTGCTTTAGCTATTCGAGGTCTCTTGTGCCTCCATATGAATTTCAGCATCATTTTTTCTAGATCTGCGAAGAATGTCTTTGGTATCTTGATTAGGATTGCATTGAATCTATAAATTGCTTTTGGGAGAATGGACATTTTGATGATGTTGATTCTTCCAATCCATGAGCATGGAAGATTTTTCCATTTTTTGGTATCCTCTTCTATTTCTTTCTTTAAGGTTTTGTAATTTTCATCGTAGAGATCTTTAACGTCCTTTGTTAAGTTTATTCCAAGGTATTTGATTGTTTTTGTAGCTATTGTGAATGGGATTGATCTTAGCAGCTCTTTCTCAGTCATGGCATTGCTTGTGTATACAAAGGCTGTTGATTTTTGTGCATTGATTTTATATCCTGCCACTTTGCCAAACTCCTCTATGAGTTCCAATAGTCTCTTAGTAGAGTTCTTTGGATCCTCTAAGTACAGAATCATATCGTCTGCAAAGAGGGATAGTTTGACTTCTTCCTTCTTGATTTGTATTCCTTTGATTTCTTTTTCTTGTCTGATGGCTCTGGCTAAAACTTCCAGAACTATGTTAAATAGCAGTGGTGAGAGTGGGCATCCCTGCCTGGTGCCAGATTTCAGTGGAAATGCTTCCAACTTTTCCCCATTCAATAGGATGCTGGCTGTGGGTTTTTTATAAATTGCTTTGATTATATTGAAGAATGTTCCTTCTATACCCAATTTGCTTAGAGTTTTCATTATGAAAGGGTGTTGAATTTTATCAAATGCTTTCTCTGCATCAATTGAGATAATCATATGGTTTTTCTTCTGCAGTCTGTTAATGTGGTGAATCACATTGATTGATTTGCGAATGTTGAACCATCCCTGCATACCAGGGATGAATCCCACTTGGTCTGGGTGGATGATTTTCCTGATGTGTTGTTGTATTCTATTGGCCAGAATTTTATTGAGGATTTTTGCGTCTATGTTCATCAGGGATATTGGTCTGTAATTTTCTTTCAGTGCTGCATCTTTCTCTGGCTTAGGGATTAAGGTGATGCTGGCTTCATAGAAAGAATTTGGGAGGATTCCCTCTTTTTCGATTGTTCTGAATAGTTTGAGAAGAAATGGGATTAGTTCTTCTTTAAATGTCTGGTAGAATTCAGCAGTGAATCCATCTGGTCCTGGGCTTTTCTTTGTTGGGAGGGCCTTTATTACTGTTTCAATTTCTGTTTCAGTTATGGGTCTATTTAGGTTTTCGATGTCTTCATGGTTCAATTTTGGTAGATTGCATGTGTCCAGGAATCTATCCATTTCTGATAGGTTTTCCTGTTTGCTGGCATACAGGTCCTTGTAGTAATTTCTGATGATTCTTTTTATTTCTGTGGTGTCTGTTGTTACGTTTCCTTTTTCATCTCTGATTTTATTGATTTGGGTCTTTTCTCTTCTTTTTTTAGTTAGTTGGGCCAATGGGGTGTCAATTTTGTTTATTTTTTCAAAAAACCAGCTTCTCGCTTGGCTGATTTTTTGTAATGTTTTTTTGGATTCAATCCTGTTAATTTCTTCTCTGGTTTTAATTATTTCTCTTCTCCTACTAGATTTGGGTTTGGTTTGCTGCAGTTTTTCTAGGTCCTTGAGGTGCGCTGAAAGCTCATTTATTTGGTACCTTTCCAATTTCTTGATATAGGCACCTATTGCTATAAATTTGCCTCTCAATACTGCTTTTGCTGTATCCCATAAGTTTTGATATGTTGTGTTGTTGTCTTCATTTACTTCCAGAAAGTTTTTGATTTCTCTTTTGATTTCTTGAATGACCCAGTGTTCATTCAGGAGCATGTTGTTCAGTCTCCATGTGTTTGCACACTTTCTGGGGTTTCCTGAGTTGCTAATTTCCAGCTTCATCCCGCTGTGGTCTGAGAAGCTGCATGGTATGATTCTAATTCTTTTAAATTTGCTGAGACTTGCTTTATGGCCTAGTATGTGGTCAATCCTAGAGAAGGTTCCATGCGCTGCTGAGAAGAATGTGAAGTCTGTAGATGTAGGGTTGAAAGTTCTGTAGATATCTGTTAGATCCATTTGGGCAATAGTGTCAATTAAATCTGCTGTTTCCTTGTTGATCTTCTGTCCGGATGATCTGTCTATTTCTGAGAGTGGAGTATTGAAGTTCCCCAGTACTATTGTATTGGAATCTAAATCTCCCTTTAAGTCCCTTAACATATCTTTTAAATAGACCGGTGCCCTGTAATTAGGTGCATATACATTTATAATAGTTACATCTTCCTGTTGAACTGAACCCTTAATCATTATATAGTGTCCCTCTTTGTCTCTCTTAACAGTTTTTGTATTAAAGTTTATTTTGTCTGATATTAATATGGCTACACCTGCTTTTTTTTGGTTTCTGTTGGCATGGAATATCTTTTTCCAACCTTTCACTTTCAGTCTGCATGCCTCTTTGTTAGAGAGATGTGTTTCTTGTAGGCAACAAATAGTTGGGTTGTGTTCTGTGAGCCAGTCAGCTAAACGGTGTCTTTTAACTGAAGAATTCAGACCATTAATGTTCAATGTGACTATTGATACATAGTGACTTTGCCCTGCCATTTTCCCGGAAATATTTTCTAGTATATGCTTTGAGCTTCCCATGCTCTTTTACTGGTAGGTGTTCTTCCTTTCCCTTCTTTCATATTGATGGCCGTGTTTCTGTGTTTCTGAGTGTAGCACATCTTTAAGTATCTTTTGCAGGGCCGGACGAGTGGCCACAAAGTCTTTCAATTTCTGTTTGCTATGAAAGGTCTTTATTTCACCTTCATTCACAAATGAGAGCTTGGCAGGATATAATATTCTGGGCTGGCAATTTTTCTCTCTTAGCACCTGTGCTATGTCTCGCCATTCCCTCCTAGCTTGTAGGGTTTCTGATGAGAAGTCAGCTGTGAGTCTGATTGGAGATCCTCTGAGAGTAATCTGACGTTTCTCTCTTGCACATTTTAGGATCTTTTCTTTATGTTTCACTGTGGTAAGTTTAATTACCACGTGTCGTGGTGAGGATCTCTTTTGGTCATGTTTATTGGGGGTTCTATGAGCTTCCTGTACTAGGATATCTCTGTCCTTCTCCAAACCTGGAAAGTTCTCTGCTAGTATCTCACTAAAAAGGCCTTCCAATCCTTTCTCTCTCTCCATGCCTTCAGGAACTCCTAGAACTCGAATGTTGGTTTTTTTAATAGTATCCTGTAGATTCCCAACAATATTTTTTAGGTTTCTAATTTCCTCTTCTTTTCTTTGGTTTGACTGTATGTTTTCCTGTGCTCTATCTTCTAAGTCCGATATTCTCTCTTCTGCTTCACCCATTCTGTTTTTAAGGCTTTCTAATGTGTTTGTCATTTGATCTATTGAGCTCTTCATTTCATTTTGATTTCTCTTCACTATAACACTTTCCTGTTCTACTAGTTTCTGAGTTTCATTTTGACTCTTCCTTAAAATTTCATTTTCACGAGAGAGATTTTCAATCTTGTCCATTAAGGATTTCTGTAGTTCAAGGATTTGCTTTTGAAAACTTCTAAATGTTCTTATCATAAATTTTTTGAAATCCGTATCTTGCATTTCTTCTATCTCATCATCTTCATACTCTTGGCTTGGGGTGTTTTGCTTATTTGGAGGCATCATAGTGTCATCGTTGATCTTTCTCCCTCTATTTCTGTGTTTGTTACTCGGCATAGTTAATTCTTCTTGCGTCACTGTGCGTTTTTTTTTCTTTTTTTTTTTTTTTTTTATACTGTGTCCGTGTTAAGTGGACTGCCTGCTGTTGGAGGAGCCTTGGAGGCTTGAGATGGGTGCGGCCTGAGAGCTCTGCCTGGTTCTTCCAGGTTAAGGGTGTGCAAAGGTGACACCCTCAGGTTATGCGTGGTAAATCTCTCTCTTTTTATTTATTTATTTATTTTATTTATTCAGGGAGTAAGTAACACCGCAGGGCAGGGCTGTGCAGAATTGATGGTATTTAGGTTCCAGTCTTTGGCTCCTCTGGACTCCCACTGGGTTGCCTAGGCTACTGAATTGTAGTGACTCAGTTCCTTAGCTCTCCCCCATTGATATGTAAATCCAGAGAGCAGGCCTGCTCTTTGTCTCTTGGGATTTCTTCTAGCCTTGCAGCCTTGTAACCTTTGCAAGGTTAGGGGGAAGAGAAACCCCGAAGCTTTTTTTTTTTTCCTTCTTTCCGGTAGTGAGTTTGCTGCACTTTCCGGCCCCCCTCTAGATTCTGACCCCCGTTTCCCCACCAATGTCTCGGGTTATTGAGCTCACCTCCCCTTCCAGCGCCGATGTGTGGACTCGGAGCCCTGAGCGTCCCAAGTCTCCCCGCTGTTGTCTGTGTGGCATGCACTCCCCTTGGAGCACTGGGGCTTCTGCGGCTCAGTCCCGCGACTTGGCTTCCGCGCGGTGGGCGACCTTGTTCTCCAAGTAGGTCCTCCGATACACGATTCCCGTGCAATTTTTTCCTGGTTCTTTTTTCTGCAGCTACCGTAACTCCCCTTTTATTAAACTAAATTTTCCCGGACTATCAGTGCGCGCCCTCACTATTCCGCCATCTTGGCTCCGCCCCCCTTTACAGAAACCTCAAGTACCTCTTTCTTTGATGACCCGTTCTTTCCACTGGGATCTCACTCGCAGAGATCTTTCATTTAGGTGTTTTTTTTTTTTTTTTCCCCCAGAGTGTCTTGGCTTTCCATGCCTGAAATACTCTCATGGGCTTTTCAGCCTGATCGGAATGCCTTAAGGGCTAATTCTGAGGCCAGAGTGCTGTTTAGGATATCTGCCATTCTATGGGTCTGCTGTGTATCTCACTTCCCATGTTGGATCGTTCTCTCCCTTTTTAATTCTATCAGCTAGTATTTGCAGACACTAGTCTTGTTTATGTGATCCCTTTGGTTCTTAGTCCTATCATTATGATCAATTGTGAACAGAAATTGATCACTGGGACTAGTGAGATGGCATTGGTACATGCCACCTTGATGGGATTGAATTGGAATCCCCTGGTATGTTTCTAACTCTACCATTTGAGGTAAGTCAGCTTGAGCATGTCCCGAATTGCACATCTCTTCCCTCTCTTATTCCCACTCTTATATTTAACAGTGATCATTTTTCAGTTAAGTTTCAGCGCTTAAGAAAAATTGTGTATTGATTACATTATTCAACCAAAAGTATTAAGTAGAACAAACAAAAAAATACTAAGAGGGATAACATATTAAGTTGCTCATCAACAGTCAGGGTGAGGGATGATCAAGTCACCGTTTCTCATAGTGTTCATTTCACTTTAACAGGACAGTCTATTCAATAAATGGTGCTGGGAAAATTGGATTTCCACGTGCAGAATCATGAAGCAAGACCCCTACCTTTCACCTTACACAAAAATTCACTCAACATGGATTAAAGACTTAAATCTATGACCTGACACCATCGAATTATTAGAGAGCATTGGAAAAACCCTGCAAGATATAGGTACTGGCAATGACTTCTTGGTAAACACCCCAGAAGCACAGGCAGTCAAAGCCAAAATTAACATTTGGGATTGCATCAAATTGAGAAGTTTCTGTACTTCAAAAGAAACAGTCAGGAAAGTGAAGAGGCAACCAACAGAATGGGAAAATATATTTGCAAACTATGCAACAGATAAAGGGTTGATAACCAGAATCTAAGAGACGGGCCAAGGACCTCAATAGACATTTTTCAAAAGAGGAAATCCAAATGGCCAACAGACACATGAAACAATATTCAAGATCACTAGCCATCAGGGAAATGTAAATCAAAACCACAATGTGGTTTCACCTCACCCCATTTAGAATGGCTCACATTCAGAAATCTACCAAAAATAGATGCTGGAGAGGATGTGGGGAAAAAGGGACACTAACCCACTGTTGGTGGGAATGCAAATTGGTTAAGCCACTATGGAATTCAGTCTGGAGATTCCTCAGAAACCTGAATATAATCCTACCATTCGACTCAGCCATCCCACTCCTTGGAATTTACCCAAAGGAAATGAAATTGGCAAACAAAAAAGCTGTCTGCACATCAATGTTTATTGCAGCTCAATTCACAATAGCTAAGACCTGGAACCAACCCAAATGCCCATCAACAGTAGACTAGATAAAGAAATTATCGGACATGTACTCTAAAGAATACTATACAGCAGTCAAAAACAATGAAACCGGGTCATTTGCAACAAGATGGAGGAATTTAGAAAACATCATGCTGAGTGAATTAAGCTAGTCCCAAAGGGACAAATATCATATGTTCTCCCTGATCAGCGACAACTAACTGAGCACCAAAGGGGAAACCTGTTGAAGTGAAATGGACACTATGAGAAACATTGACTTGATCAGCTCTTGTCCTGATGGTTGATGTACAATGTAATACTTTATCCATTTTAGTATTTTTTTTTGTTCTAGTACCATTGGTTGAACTCTGTAATTAACACACAATTATTCTTAGGTGTTTAAATTTTAACTGAAAAGTGATGCCTGTTAGGAATTTGGAAAACATTATGCTGAGTGAAATAAGCCAAATCCAAAGGGAGAAATACCACTTGTTTTCCCTGATAGGTGACAACTAACTGAGCACCAAAAAGGGATAAAGGTATTCTTTTTTTTTTTTTTTTTTTTTTTTCCTGATTTTATTTTTTATTTTTTTTTTAAACTTTTATTTAATGCATATAATTTTCCAAAGTACGACTTATGGATTACAATGGCTTCCCCCCCATACCGTCCCTCCCACCCACAACCCTCCCCTTTCCCACTCCCTCTCCCCTTCCATTCACATCAAGATTCATTTTCGATTATCTTAATATACAGAAGATCAGCTTAGTATACATTAAGTATGGATTTCAACAGTTTGCTCCCACACAGAAACATAAAGTGAAAAATAATAGATGATTTTTTTAAATGATGATGAAATCAGAGCAGACCTATTGTCATGTTTAATCCCAGTGAGAGTCAAGTTGGGAATTGATAATTTCTTTTTTTTTTTTCTTTTTTCTTTTTTTTTTTTTTTCCAGAGGATCAGTTTAGTATGCATTAAGTAAGGATTTCAACAGTTTGCACCCCCATAGAAACACAAAGTGAAATATATTGTTTGAGTACTCGTTATAGCATTAAATCTCAATGTACAGCACATTAAGGATAGAGATCCTACATGAGGAGTAAGTGCACAGTGACTCCTGTTGTTGACTTTACCAATTGACACTCCTGTCTATGGCATCAGTAATCTCCCTATGCTCCAGTCATGAGTTTCCAAGGCTATGGAAGCCCTCTGAGTTCTCCGACTCTTATCTTGTTTAGACAAGCTCATAGTCAAAGTGGAGGTTCTCTCCTCCCTTCAGAGAAAGGTACCTCCTTCTTTGATGACCTGTTCTTTCCACTGGGATCTCACTCGCAGCAAAGGGGAAACCTGTTGAAGTGAAATGGACACTATGAGAAACATTGACTTGATCAGCTCTTGTCCTGATGGTTGATGTACAATGTAATACTTTATCCATTTTAGTATTTTTTTTTTGTTCTAGTACCATTGGTTGAACTCTGTAATTAACACACAATTATTCTTAGGTGTTTAAATTTTAACTGAAAAGTGATGCCTGTTAGGAATTTGGAAAACATTATGCTGAGTGAAATAAGCCAAATCCAAAGGGAGAAATACCACTTGTTTTCCCTGATAGGTGACAACTAACTGAGCACCAAAAAGGGATAAAGGTATTCTAATCCACTGTTGGTTGGTAGGAATGTAAACTGGTTCAACCACTGTAGAAGACAGTATGGAGATACCTTAGAAATTTGAATATAGATCTACCATATGATCCAGCAATACCACTCCAGGGAATTTACCCAAGCCAAAAGAAATCAGCATATGAAATAGTTATCTGTATGCCCATGTTCATTGCAGCTCAATTCACAATAGCTAAGATATGGAATCAACCCAGATTTCCATGAACTGATGACTGGATAAAGAAATTATGATACATAGGGCCGGAGCTGTGTCTCATTTGGTTAATCCTCCACTGGTGGCACCAGCATCCCATATGGGTGCTGGGTTCTAGTCCTGGTTGCCCCTCTTCCAGTCCAGCTCTCTGCTGTGGCCTGGGAAGGCAGTGGAGGATGGCCCATGCGCTTGGGCCCTGCACGCACATGGGAGACCAGGAGGAAGCACCTGGCTCTTGGTTCCTGGCTTCAGATCAGTGCAGCGCACTGGCCATAGTGGCCATTTGGTGGGTGAACCAACGAAAGGAAGACCTTTCTCTCTGTCTGTCTGTCTCTCTCTCTCACTAACTCTGCCTGTCAAAAAAACAAACAAACAAAAAAAGAATAGCATCCAGAATATTTCTACCTACTCTACAATGAGTCAATTTATCATGCTTTGAAAGGGTATGTTGCACAATAGTATGAAAGAGTTCAATGGCATCTGGAGGCCTTATGAGGTTTGAAATATGTACAGCTTGAAGTTATTCTACAAAATTTAGTTTTACCTCTCATCTATGTAAGACTGGTAAAAGTTCTTAAACTTGCAAACAATCTTTAAATTTTACCTAAAATTACCCATATATAATTATGGTACTTCAAAGAAAAAAGTTGAACTAATAATTAAAAAAAATAAAATTCAGGGCTGGTGCTGTGCTGTAGGTGGTTAAGCTGCCGCCTGCAGTGCCAGCATCCCATATGGGCGCCAGTTCAAGTCTTGGCTGCTCCATTTCTGATCCAGTTCTCTGCTAAGGCCTGGGAAAGCATTAGAAAATGGCCCAAGTCCTTGGCCCCCTGCACCTATATGGGAGACCCAGAAGAAGCTCCTGGCTCCTGGCTTTGGATCAGCTCAGCTCCAGCCATTGCGGGCAACTGGGGAGTGAACCAGCAGATGGAAGACCTCTCTCTCTCTAAGCCTCTCCTTCTCTCTCTGTATAACTCTGACTTTCAAATAAATAAATAACTCTTAAAAAATAAAATAAAATGAAATTCAACCACCCAAGAGAAAAAACTAAATCTTTTTAGTCATATGAAGAAATAAAATATGCAGTCAAAAATATATAGGATAAAATGTATCAAGCAGCTAGTTCATGCTTATTATTTCTCTTATTTGGTGAAATTTTGTAATGAAGGCAGGTTTTTTATCTTTCTTTTTTTAGTTTATAATTTAAGGTTTTTTTGGTCATTTATGTTAACTTACAAATGTAAAATTATATTATTTTTTCAGAGACTTATTTTATTTATTTGAAAGACAGAGTTACAGAGAGGTAGAGCCAGAGAGAGAAAGGTCTTCCATCTGCTGTTCAGTCGGGCAACAGCCAGAGCTGAGCTGATCCAAGGCTCGGAGCCAGGAGCTTCTTCCAGGTCTCCCATATGTATGCAAGGACCCACTGCTTTCCCAGGCCACAGCAGAGAGCTAGATCAGAAGTGGAGTATCCAGGATTCAAACTTGTGTCCATATGGAATGCCAGCACTGCAGGCGGCGGCTTTACTCCCTACACCACAGCGCCAGACCCAAATTATATTATTTTTAAGAGAGTCCTAAATTTTACAAGCTTCAGTATGTCAAACTCTGCTACTAGTTTTGCTATGGGGAAGCATTTCAGGATTTTTAGTTGAAGAATGAGAATAATCAGAAAAGGCAGGAATCGGCAGGAAAGAATCCTGGTCAACATCAACATAGAGGGATTCCAGATGCAAGAAAAAAGGGTAATCAGCAGATCACATCTAGGAGCCATTAGAAAAAGAAGAGATGGGAGGAATTTGAGCTGGAAGACAGTGCATAAAATAGTAAGTCTAAAATAATAAGTAAGCAACTGTGTTAGGCAATAAATTTAATTACAAATAAATCAACAATTTGTTTTTTCCTCTTTCTTTTTTGGTCTTTCTGATAGGTAAACAAAATGTCTTATATTCACATTTATTTTATATATTCTCAAAGTTTTGGTTTTTTTATTTTCAGTAATGCTTTCAAAATCACATGGTGAGGTTAGTAGGCCAGTGGAGTCTTTCTTCCATTATAAAAATGAAGAAATACAGTCTAAGAAAGTAAATGATTATTCCAGAACTACTGAGGTTAGATGAGGCTGCCCTCCTATGTGTTCACACAACCTCTAGTCTTACCTCTGTAGTTGATCGCAATTGCTAATTTGCCTACCCACTAAAATATAGCTGTAACCACAACATTTCTCTCACACACATTTTGTAGTCATTTGTAACCTTAGGAAAAATATTTGTCATCCAAGTTGTAAATTCGTAGCTGAGGCCAAAAAGATAATATTCTGTCTTGTTTTAGCTCTCGGAGTGTAAATATCCTATTTAGTACCATGATTTTGCATTATTGCTCTTTTGTTGCTGATTTTGCTATTTGAAATAATCCCCAAATAGAGTGTTAATGTGTTGTGCAGTATTCCTAAATACAAGAAGAACATGATATGGCTTATGAAGAAAATACATGTGTTACATAAGCTTCATTTAGGCATGAGCTTAAGTGCTGTTGGTCATGAGTTTGATGCTAATTAATCAACAATATGTATAAAATAAGATGTCTTTAAACAGAAGTTTACATATTTGTCAATTGACAAAAATGTGACCCGAGGCTAACAGGAAACAGACCTTGTATTTCACCTGTGAGCAATGGTTCAATAATTGCTAATTCATTTGTACAGAAACTTTATAAAACAAAACTAAGGCCAGCGCCGCAGCTCAGTAGGCTAATCCTCCGCCTTGCAGCGCTGGGTTCTAGTCCCGGTCGGGGCACTGGATTCTGTCCAGGTTGCCCCTCTTCCAGGCCAGCTCTCTGCTGTGGCCTGGGAGTGCAGTGCAGGATGGCCCAAGTCCTTGGGCCCTGCACCCTATGGGAGACCAGGAGAAGTACCTGGCTCCTACCATCGGATCAGCATGGTGTGCTGGCCGCAGCATGCCAGCCGCAGTGGCCATTGGAGGGTGAACCAAGGGCAAAGGAAGACCTTTCTCTCTTTCTCTCTCTCACTGTCCACTCTGCCTGTAAAAAAAAAAAAAAAAAAAAAAAAAAAAAAAAAAAAAAAAAAACAAACAAACAAACAAACAAACAAACAAACAAAAACTACTATGAGTAACAAGAATCCATTATGTTGCATTTGTGGTTTAACATATATTGTCCTTATTTGACTATGTGCTCCTCAAAAAAAGAGAGTTGGCATTTTAATTTGTATTCTTAGAGTATGATGTAATCCCTGGATCCTGGTAGCTGCTCAGTAAGTATTAGTGACAAGAGAACAAAGTGGCAACATAGAGCAAGCATGGTAGACCTTCTATTTCACCTGAGATTCTGTCTTAAAACAAACTAGTTTTGGGGTTGGCTGTGGGTGATCCTGTGCCTGGCTGGAAGACTGCCTGCTTAGCCTATACAGGAGGTCAAGAGGGCATGGCACACCATGCCCCCCAGGAAAAACCCTTGTTGAGGACTCAGCACACTTAGACCCACACATGACCTGACTGCTGGCAGGCGGAAGGGCCCCAGGCCCTTTTACCCCACCCCCAATTCCTGTTGAGGGGCCTTGTAATTGTCAGCTAGATAAACAGCTTCAAGATGTGGCCCAGACCCATAGACCACCTGGAAGGCTACATGGGCTACATGACCTTCAAACTGATTGGAGAAGCATAGAGGCACCAGTATCAACTTTATCCTATAGAATCAGTGTTGCTACCCCGAGCTAGCTACTCCCCTTTGCCTGCCCTATATTGTGCCTAACTGCTGATAAACGGACATGTTCACCGAAACTGTCTCCAGTGCTTGTTGTCAAAGAACACCATCAACTCACCATCCCGACAGTGTGGGCCTTGCAATACGAGCCCACGGATGGCACTGTGGAGTAGCTGATAAAGCCACTGCCTGCAGTGCTTGCATCCCATATGGGCACCAGTTTGAGACTCAGCTGCTCCACTTGCAATCCCACTCTCTACTGTGGCCTGGGAGGGCAGTAGAGGATAGCTCAAGTCTTTGGATCCCTGCACCCATATGGGAGACCCAGAAGAAGCTCCAGGATCCTTGCTTTGGATTGGCTCATCTCTGGCCATTATAGCCATTTGGGGAACAAACCAGTGGATGGAAGATCTCTCTCTCTCTTTCTCTCTCTCTCTCTCTCTCTCCCCCTCCTTCCCTCCCTACCTTCCTCCCTCCCTTTGTCCATAACTCTGCTTCTCCAGTTGTTGTAGCCATTTGAGGAGTTAATCAGTAGATGGAAGATCTTGCTTTCTCTCTCTGCCTCTGCCTCTCTGTAACTCTGGCTTTTCAATAAATAAGTAAATCTAAAAAAAACAAAACAAAACAAAAAAAAACAAAAAAAAAAAACAAAAAAAACACCTAATTTCTGGGATGACAAGAGTATGTCAAAAAGATCATGGTAAAAAATGGAATTAAATGATAACTTTATTTTAGTGCAAAATATTTTGAAGCCCATACTTTTTTATAAAACGCATTTTCCATGAACTCCTTGAAGACTCTTTGTAGTAATGCCTGCTTCATCAATTTCAAAAGTCTGAAGCCCAAAACACTAAGCAAATACCATGAAAAAGCCAATGAAAGCATTCTGAAAATATGTTCTTGTTCTGAGTCATTGTTAGTTTCAGAATGTATTGGGTTAGGATATGAGGCAAGTCATGTAGATTGCAAGTAGTTTTTAGATGATTAAGAAAACATACTCTTCCTAGAAAGTCTCTGGCATTTGTAGATTATGGCTTTCTGTTCTTCTTTTCAAAAGTGGGTAGAAATGACTAGAAGAAGCTTGAAGGCATAAAGTAAAACTACTTTTCAACCCAATGAGCTTGCTCACCTCCTCCAGTTCCCATTGCCTTGATTTTTTTTCCTTCCTTGTGCAGCTCTTTTTGCTGCACATTCCATTTGCCTATATTTCAGGGTCATGTTTGTGACATTTTTCTTTCTAGGCAAAAGTATTTTTTTTTACTTCAATTTCAGATACCATCTTCAGTTGCTTACTTCTAAGATATGCTTAAAAGGCATTACCTCTGAGGACTAAGAGAATTGAAATTCTCAGTGTATTGAACACAATTCTTAATGTGGTATAAAGATTACTTTATCTCATTTCTGAGTTAGTTGTCTTGCTCACCATTTGTGCCTAGAACTGTATCATATCCAAGCATAGATAAAGTGTGACTTAGTTAACATATTCTAGGATGACAAGTATTATATCCTGTATTATTTTCAGTCTTCAATGCAGAGCTGGAATATGCAGCCATTTAATCATGAAGCTATAGATTTCCAATTAATACCTGCATGACCCTGTCAAGTTATTAAATGTCTTTACAGTTTAGAGTTTGTGCTGAAAAAATAGAGATTAAGTATATAGATATTAAAAAGAGAGATTAACCATATAATTTATTGTCTAAAGACACATTTTTGTGAATGGTAGAAAAAAATTAATGATAATTACTCCAGCAAAATAGGCATAGACCTGTACTGTGGAAGGGTACCCAGGACATATATTCACCTTAGCAATAATAGTACCTGACATATTAAATGATAGAATTTGCAAAAATGCCTAAACATAGAATTTAGAGCTATAGGTACTCAGCAGATTTCATATTGGAATAATTAATATATATGCTAATTATTATTATATCATATTATCATATGATTATATTATATATCATAATATTATATTATATTATATTATATATTATTGTCCTAAGAAAACCCTCAAGCCATCTTTGGTCTATACCAGATGTCACCAACTGATACAATTTGATGGTCTAGGAGAATGCATTATCCCATTTTTGCATCTTTCATATTTCTCTTGTTAGAATACTCCAAAGTTAAGTGATTTTCATTATTCAGACATTTCTATAATATGCTTGCAATACAGGAAATATTTTGATGGACTGAAGCTTTGTTAAAATTCTATCATCATAGAGATTTAGAAGAGTCAGTCGATTTTTTTTGAATGCGCACTGAAGGATTATGTTGAAACCAATCTGAGTTTCTCATTTTAAAATCAGAAGCATTTGAACCTCTCATTTCTTCTCATGAGTATAATTTTCTGGCTTTTTCATTTATGTGGCCCTCCAGTGAGTCCTACAAAAAGTTCATTAAACTTCTTAAGTTGCCTCAAATTGGACATTGTCCTCTAATAACAATAAAATGTTGAGTACAGCAAGAAGATAACATTGTAATTTCTACATGATAACTTGGTATTTTAGCAAAGCATTTTTGTATCTATATTTAGTATTATTCGTGATTATTTTCTATGGAAATGCACATAGCTCTGTCTCCTAGGAGTTTAATAAAAATTAAATACAAACTTCTTCAGGTCCCCATGGTCTTTACTGTGATATAGATAATACACAGAGAATTGCATTAGGATTGAGACTGTACTAGTTTTGTGGTTTTTTTTTTTTTTTTGCCACTGAATAATAAGCTCCTAGCAGAAGGCTTAGCACAGCATAGGCTACTAGCAAATATCTTAAATAAGTGAATGAATGGATCAACAAATGAATAAATGAGCCCAGATGCAGCTGAGAGAATACTAAATAAGTACAGCGAGTTGTAGAGGGCAGTTGTATACAAATAAAAATAGCAGGTGCAAACATCTAAACTATCCATTTATTCAAGAAATCTTTATTGACATCTTTCCTAGTAAAAACTAAAAATATAAAAGAAAATCAAGATGTAGTCATTGCTTAATTATAAACATAAGGGAAATTATCATCGATTAGAGAAAATGATAGCAAACACTTTCAATATATACTAAAATCATAATAAAAAGTGAACCATTAAGCACATCCCACATATACAGAGCCAGTTTAGTAAGAAGAAATTAATTTTTAGGACATGACACAGCTATTTAAAAGCCAAAATTCTTAAATCTTATAAATATTTGACAGAAAGTCGATAATATTCAAATATTTCTGATATTTGTGTCAGGAAGCAGGAAATAGAAAAAAAGCATTGGTGAACACACAAAGTATCACTTGGAAATAGGTTACTTTAAAAGGGGACTCACTAGAGAGTCCCAACCAAGTCAGAAACTAATCCCTTCAATTGCACTATTTTTCAACAATCTGAAGGTTGTGATTGTTTCTAAAAAAGGCAAAGAGTGTATACATACTGGAAAAGAAGGAATACTAGGATAATTATTAGCATTTGTGTGTGTAAGTGTGTGTGTGGGGGGGGAGAGAGAGAGAGAGAGAGGGAGAAAGAGAGAGAGCGCGCAAGTGAAATCTATACAGTAATTAGCATCAACCTAAATAATGACTATCTTGAATAAGGTAAAATTTGAGGAGCTTTCTTATATTTCTACTGAAATTCCGTATTTGGCATGCTGGGAGTGATTGCAGCTTTGTGTTATCTGTATGTTCCCTGTCCTCGTAGAAGTGCAATGAGAAAGTGAAACACACTATAAGCAAATAACCACATTGCAGTATCTGACATAATAGGAGCTCTCATAGAGTAGTAAAGAAGAACAAAATTACCAAAGAAATAATATATAGGAATGAAATTGACACTGTGAGATTTGATGATTGTTTACAACTCTTGTCTCTACTGTTGAGGAACAGTGTTTTTTCTTCTTCTTCTTCTTCCTATTTGTTGAACTCTTTACTTAGTGTAGGGCTAATCTTATGAGTATAAAGTAATCTGAAAGAAGATCGTTGTAAAAATTCAGAGAGGGAATAAGAAAGGAAGGAGAGGGAAGGGTGGAAACATGGGCCAGAGTGACAGTAGGGTGGTAAGCATCACAATGTTCCTGAATCTTTATCTAGAAAATACATGAAATTTGTATACCTTAAATAAAATTTAAAAATTAAAATGACAAATCACTCTGGTATCTGGGAAGTCTCTGAAGAAGCACAAGAGTAAGAAGAGAGGAATGCTTTCAAGAGTGTTCAAAGAATGTGTGAGCTGAAAGAACATACAAAGAACTCATTCTGAGAGAGAAAAGTATTCCATGAGACCAAGAGCATGGGTCATTGGGGAAGAAGACCAGAAAGAGAAGGTAGCAAGTTGGGAAAGAGGGATTTGACAAGATTCTAAAACTTACCTAACACACCAAAGAGATAAGGCTAATTACATATAAATAGTAACCATAATTTAATAAAAGATTTTTATTTCAGAAAAGTTTTAAATTTACAAAAATTATGCAGTAATATAAAAAGTTGCCATATATCCCACGTGAAGTTTCCCTATTGTTAAGAATCATATTAATATGATGTATTTTTCACAATCTACAAATCATTCCCAGTTACTCCATCACTAATATCTCATAATATAATATATTTATCACAATAATAATATAATATATTTATCACAATAATATATTTGTCACAATTAATGAGCAATGCCCAGCTTCCCATAATTTTAATCCAAACTTCTTTTATCCCTCTCATACCTCCCAGTCTCTTATAATCAATATTCTGTGGTCAAATTGAACTTTTATTTTTTAGCTCCCACATATGAGGTAGAACATGCAATATTTGTTTTTCTCTGCGTGATTTTTATCGCTTAACATGGTGTCTTCTGTTAGACCTATTTTTTATAAATGATAGGATTTCATTCTTTTTACAGCCTGGTAATATTCCATTGTGTATCTAAATCACATTTTCTTTATCCATCTGATAATGGACACCTTGGTTGATTCTGCATCTCAGCTATTGTAAAGTGCTTCAATAACATGGTAGAGCAGGTATCCCTCTGATACAATGAGTTCATATTTTTTGAATGTATACCCAGTAGCAGGATTGCTGGATCAAATGGGAGGACTATTTCTAGTTTTTTAGGTGTTAGATTTTGCATTTTTTCTTAGTTAAACTTTAACCTGACAGAGTGAATGATGCTTATGTTATTGTATTAGTATTGTGAATAATTGTGAAATGTTTTGAGACAGAGTACTATATTTGTGAATATAATGTTATGACTGTTTAGTAGAAATCTTTCCATCAGTATGGAAAACTAAGAAAATTGTTTTCTGCTGTATAATCTGGCATTCATCGTAGATTAAAGCTTATTTTTCTGTGAATAAAACTTATTCAATAAAGTACTATTCTTTAAAAAAAGAGAAAAAGGTACCTTTCTCTGAAGGGAGGAGAGAACTTCCACTTTGACTATGGTCTTGTCTAAATAAGGTCTGAGTTTGTGAACTCAAGAGGCTTCCATAGCCTTAGCAGCCCATGACAAGAGCCTCAGGTGATTACTGACATCATAAATAAGAGTGTCAATTGTTAAATCAACAACGGAAGTCACTGTGCACTTATTCCCCATGTAGGATCTCTGTCCTTAATATGTTGTATTATGCAAATTAATGGTAAAACTAGTACTCAAATAGTACTTTATACTTTGCGTATCTATGTGGGCGCAAACTGTTGAAATCTTTACTTAGTATATACTAAGTTGACCTCCTGTATATAAAGATAATTGAAAAGAAATCTTAATACTGTTTTCTATGGTGGCTGTACTACTTCACATTCCCTCCAATAGTGTATAAGAGTTTCCCTCTCTCTACATATTCACCATTAATTTATTATTCTCTATCTTTTTGTAAATAGACATTATGTTAGGGGTGGAATGATATCTCATTACGGTTTTGATTTGCATTTTCTCGATAACTAATGATATTTTCATGTATTTGGTGACTTCGCATTTCTTCTTTTGATAGCTACCTGTTCAAGTCCTTTGCCCATTTCTTCACTGGATTTTCTGGGTTTTTGTTGTTTACTTTTACAAATATCTTAAATATTCCAGATATTATTTTTTTGTCAGAAAAGCAGCTTGGAAATATTTTCCCCATTCTGTGTGATATCTCTTCCCTCTATTATAGCTTTGTTGTACAGAAGCTTTCATTTTGATAGAACCTCGTTTGTCTAGTTTTGCTTTTATTTCCTGCATGATGGAAGTCTTATCCAAAAAAATCATTGTCTCTCTCAATGTTTTGAAGCACTTCCTCAATGTTTTTTCTAGCAATTTTGTAGTTTCAGGTCTTATATTTAGGTTCTTGATCCATGTTGAGTTAATTTTATATATTTGAAAGGTAAAAATCCAGTTTTGCCCTCTACATAGGTGTATCCAGTTTGCCAGCACCATCATTTGTTCATATGTACATAAATGATTTGTTTGAGTAGTTCACCACTTGTAATGCGCATAAGTATATTGCACTCTATATATCATATATATATTATGTTGTTGAAAAACCATATCTACTTTATATATCCAAATTTACATCTAAACAATTTTATAGTACATTGAATAGATTTAAAGGGTAAATTTCTGGCATATAATATATGCATGTTTTAGTTATATTTATAAGTCATTAAACTTCAGAGTAGCTCAATTAATTTAAGGGAATAGCTCCCAAATACACTAAAAGAAAAAAAAGTTGTCCTTGTTTTCCACTTGTTTACTCACTTATTTGAAAGTCAGGAAGAGGGACAGAGACAAATATCTCCTTTCCATTGATTAACATTTTTTTTTTCATTTTTAGTTTACCTTATATACAGAGGACCTTATATACAGAGACTTCAACAGTTTTCACCCAAACACACACACAACATATAAAGCACAGTTTGAGGACAAGTTTTGCAGTTAATTCTGATAGTACAACTCATTAAGAACAGAGGTCCTACATGAGAAATAAATACACAGTGAATTCTATTGTTCATTTATGATGTCAGTGATCACCTGAGGCTCTTTCTGTGAGCTGCTAAGGATATGGAAGCCTTTTGTGACCACAGATTCCATCAGTATTTGACAAAGCCATAAGCAAAGTAGAAGTTCTCTCCTCCCTTTAGAGAAAAATGCATTCTTCTTTGTTGGCCCCTTCTTTCCACTGAGGTCTCACTCACAGAGATCTTTCATGTAGGGTATTTTTTGCCACAGAGTCTTGGCTTTCTATGCCTCAAATTCTCTCACAGGCCTTTCAGCCAGACCAGGAAGGCTTAAGGGTTGAATCTGAGGTCAGAGTGTTACTTACAATGAATGTCATTCTAGGATTCTGCTGTGTGGACTGCTTCCCATATTGGACATTCCCTCCTTTTTAATGCTATTATTATTATTACCAGACACGATGTTATTTATATGATTTTGTTCATACTTAATGCTAGCTATATTTTCACTTTAGCACTTAATACGATCACATTAACAATTAAGATGAGGGTCAGCACTGTGGTGCAGTAGGTTAATCCTCCACCCAAGGCACCAGCATCCATGTAGGCACTGGTTCTAGTCCCGGCTGCTCCTCTTCCCATCCATCTCTCTGCTATGGCCTGGGAAAGAAGCAATAGAAAATGGCCAAATTTCTTGGGCCCCTGCACCCATGTGGGAGACCCAGAAGAAGCTCCTGGCTTCAGATTCAGTGCAGCTCTGGCCATTGCAGCCATTTGGGGAGTGAACCAGTGGACAGAAGATCTTTCTCTCTGTCTCTCACTGTTTGTAACTCTACCTCTCAAATAAATAAATAAAAAATCTTTTAAATAAAAATAAAAAACAATTAAGATGGCACTTTTACCACCAATTTTAATGGAATTAGTATCCCATGACAAGCTTTTAAAATGTACCCTTAGAAGTAGGTCCATAGGACTGTACACAAAACCATACAGTTTTACAGTTATAAACTACATCCTCCCTCTCTTATTCCCCCTCTTATTATTTACTGGGATCTATTTTAAATTTACTTTATATACATATGATTAACTCTATGTTAAGTAAAGAGTTCAACATATAGTATGAAAAAGAGAAAAGAAAAAAGAAAAGAAAGTGAAAAAGGAAATAAAAGATAAAAAATTTTAAAAAAAACTGTCCAATGACAGTCAGGATGAGGGCTATTCAAGTCATTGTTTCTAAAAGTGTCAATTTCACTTCTACAGCTTTCATTTTAGGAGTGCTATTAATTCTCACAGATCAGGGAGAACATATTATATTTGTCTATTTGGGACTGGGTTATTTCACTAAGTATGAAGTTTTCCAGATTGATCCATTTTGTTGCAAATGACTAGATTACATTTTTTACTGCTGTGTAGTATTCCATATTGTACATTTCCTATAATTTCTTTATCCAGTCTTCAGTTGATGGGCATTTAGGTTGATTCCATGTCTTAGCTATTGTAAATTGAGCTGCAATAAACAGAAGGTGCAAATAGCTCTTTTGTTTACTGATTTCATTTCACTTGGGTAAATGCACAGCAGTGGGATGGCTGGGTCATATGGTACGTCTATATTCAGATTTTTTAGGTACCTCCATATTTTCTTCCTTAGTGGCTGTACAGTTGTTTACATTCCCAGCAACAGTGGATTAGGGTGCCCTTTTTCCTACATCCTCTCCAGAATTTGTTTGTTGATTTATGTATGAGGGCCATTGTAACTGGGGTGAAGTGAAATCTCATTGTGGTTTGGATTTGCATTTCCCTGACAGTTAATGATCCTGAACATTTTTTCCTGTATCTGTTGGCCATTTGGATTTCCTCTTTTGAAAAATGTATGTTTAAGTCTATTACTGGGTTGTTTATTTTGTTACTATGGAGTTTCTTGGTCTTTTTGTAGATTCTGGTTATTAATCCTTTAACAGTTGCATAGTTTTCAAATAATTTTTCCCATTTTGTCAGTTGCCTCTTCACTTTCCTGTTTCTTTTACTGAACAGAAGCTTCTCAACTTGAGGTAATCAAATTTGTTAATTTTGGCTTTGAATACCTGTGCCTCGGGTGTCTTTTCCAGGAATTCTTTGCCTGTGCCAATATCTTGTAGTGTTTACTCAATGTACTTGATTAATTTGCTGGTGTTGGGTCATAGATTTAGATTTTTAATCCATGTTGAGTGGATTTCTATATAAGGTGTAAGGTAAGAGTCAGCTGGGCCAGTCTAAAGCCAGGAGCCAGGAGCCAAGCAAATCTCCAACATGGGTGATAGAACTTAAATACTGGAACCATCAACTGATGCCTCCCAGGATGTACTTTCACAGGAAGCTGGAATCATAAATGTGACTCACATCTAGACACTCTGATATGGGATTTCAGTCTTCCCAAGTGTTATCTAAACTGATATACCAAATGCCTGTTCCAGCTCTCTGTTCTCTAAAACCCATCACCCATATCAGAATTTCTGTAGGATAAAGTCTGACCTTATTTTCAATCAAGATAAACCCACTCACTTCTAAATGAGTAAGGTCAGTAGATATTTAGGCGATAGGTACATAGATAGATAAGCAGTCTGATAGATTAGAAAATAAATATTTTACAAAAATTTTTTATCTGGTTTAAATAAGGTATTACCTATTCAAAATTTCTTAATGAAGGAAGCTCTATTAGCTTTGCAGTCAGGGAAAACATACTCAGAAGTTATGAATTAGAGAACTTTTTCTTTGACTATGACCTTGACTAAATAAGATCGAAGTCAGCTAACTCAAAAGGCTTCCATAGCCTTGGCAGCTCATGACTAGAGCCTAGCGAGATTACTGACGCCATAAACAAGAGTGTCAATTTGTTAAGTCAACAACAGGAGTCACTGCGCACTTACGCCTCATGTAGGATCTCTGTCCTTAATGTGTTGTTCAATGTGAATTAATGCTATAACTAGTACTCAAACAGTACTTTACACTTTGTGTTTCTGTGTGGGTGCAAACTGATGAAATCTTTACTTAATATATACTAAATCGATCTTCTGTAAATAAAGATAATTGAAAATGAATCTTGATATGAATGGAATGGGAGAGGGAGCGGGAGATGGGAGGGTTGTGGGTGGGAGGGAAGTTATGGGGGTGGAAAGGCCATTGTAATTCATAAACTACTTTGGAAATTTATATTTACTAAATAAAAGTTAAAAAAATAAAAATAAAACCCATCTATTTGCTTCCTACAAGAAACACATCTCACCAACAAAGATGCATGCAGACTGAAAATGAAAGAATGGAAAAAGATTTTCCATGCTAATAGAAACCAAAAAAGAGCTGGTGTAGCCATCCTAATATCAGACAAAATGACTTTAATACAAAAGCTGTTAAAAGGGACAAAGGAGGGTACAATGTAATGATTAAGGTTTCAATTCAACAGGAAGATGTAACTATTATAAATGTTTATGCACCTAATTACAGGGCACCTGGCTATTTAAAAGAAACATTAAGGGATCTAAAGGGAGACATAGACTCTAAATATGTGATGATGTTTAGGCTTTGTTTCTGTTTAGTAAGGCTTTTCACCATTGATTAAATGAAAGAATGTATCTTTTTGGAAAGATTTATATTCTGTAAATAAAAATTGGAAGAAAATTAAAAATTAAAAACTGAGATTGGAGTCAATGGTTCACTCCAAAGTTATTTTTCGGTGTTCTTTCAGATGAACCCAGATTCCTTCTCTATCTTTAGGAACTTTAATTAGATTGAGGCTCAAAAATTTTGCAAATATTGCTGACTACCACGTGAATTATTTTGAGTATTCTTGCACCCTCCAAAATTAATATTTTATAATGTTATACTTTTATTTAAATATAAAATCTAAGATTCCACTGATCAGTGTGTAAGTTTTTCTAGTTTTTAATTAAATATTTTTATAAATATTCAGCTATTTCTTGCTTAACTTTCCCATTATAAAATTTTCAGATAACTAGCCAATATTCACTATACAATGGATCAATGTGATAAGGAATCAAAATTTATGCTATATATTTGTCTCATTTAGCCATTTATCTGTTCCCTTCTTATCCCAAAATTACTTGAGACTCAGATCAAAGCAAAGCTAATGAGAGCAGAGTCACCTCTACTGGGATCTGTTTTCCCCAACCCCTTGTTCTGTATCAAATAATCCTATCCTAATGTCCTTTCCACAATTCAGGAAACTATAATGGGCAGCAGCATAATCATAACAGAGACTGTGAGTGTGATGACTCCAGACTTTGTTCTCCCTATCTAACACAATCCACGTACATCCTCTACTGAGTGCCTGATTTTACTACAAGAAGTCACCTTACCACCCCCATCTATCTGCCACCTGCCATAGAGCAGCTGCATATATTTACCGTCAACTGAGAGACAAATCTATATTTATCTGGATGTGGGAGATGCTAAATTTGCCAACAATTGACAAATTAATCTGGAACGAGAATGCATATAGAAACAGCCTACAGTATGCCATTATGTTGTGACATAAATATATAGTCTCTTCCTTCGATTTATGCCAGAAGCAAATGAACAATGTTTCTGCCACATGAATAATTTCTCATCTGCGTTAGTAAGCCATTATTTGTCTTTTATCTTTTTGAGTTCTTATCAGTGATAAGAGAAAGTAATAATTAAGCATGAAATTCATAAAATCTACAAATGTTAAAGTCAAAGTATCAACCTAATGAAAAATTAAATTTAAATTAGCTCTTTCTCTTCTTGTATATAAGGGTTGTTTAAAAAGTTCATGGAAAATGGAATTAAAAGCTAAGTTTATTGTGTTGCAAAACATGTACTGCGTGTCTTACTACAGACTCATTAGGCTTTTCATAGTGTAGTCAGGTTTTAACTCATATGTATAAATAAGTGATTTGACCCTCCTGTTTACTGAGATAATATAACCTAGTAGTTAAGAACATGAATCAGAGATCCTTATATTGAAAAGCAAACTTGGGGCAGCTGTTTGCCAAAGTGATTAGGATATCACTTGAGCTGCATGCATCACATTTTGGAGTACCTGGGATCAAGACTCACTCTGTTCTGCTCATGATTTTATCCTGCTAAGGTGCACCTTGGAATGTTGCATGTGATAGCTCAAGTAGTTGGGTCCCTGCCACTCATGTGGGGGACTTGGATTGAGTTCAAGTCTTCTGGCTTTTGTCTGGCTCAGCTCTGCCTGTTATGCACATATGGCAAGTGAATCAGTAGATGAGATCTCAATCTCTCTCTCTTTCCCTCTCTCTCTCCATCTCCCTGTCCTTCTCTTGCCCTTTCAAATAAGTAAAATAAATATATTAAAGAGAAAAATAATAACCTTCCTCCTTACTTGCAATGTAACATTTTTTAAGTTAATATTGGGTAATTCAAATACCCTCTGACAATATATATTTTCTCACCTTTGAAGCAAATAGCAGCCAGGTGGCCTTAATTTAGCTAATAAATCCATCTGCTGTACAAAGCCCATAGTTTAATGCCTGGTATAATGTACTCAATGTTACTTCATTACTAATAGTAAATATTATATATCATTGCACTTTTACTGTTAACTACCTCACAAATAAATACTAAAGTTTGCAGGAGCTACCAAAGAGCCTAGAGACTGGCCCAACAGAAGATCATTAAACACTGGTTCAATAATAAAAGAAAGTCAAGATCTGCACAAATCTACTATACAGAAAAATCACACATTTTGTGGGTGTCTGTGTGTTTAAAGATTATAGTGGGTAATCATCACTTCACAATTAGGAACATTTTATTTCTTTTTTAATAGATTTATTTTATTTATTTGAAAGGCGTAATTACCAAAAAAGATAGAGGGAGAGACAGAGAGAGAGAGGTCTTCCATCCACTGCTTCCCACCCCAAATGACCACAACAGCTGAGGCTGCACCAATCCAAAGCCAAGAGCCAGGAGCTTCTTCCAGGTCTCCCATGAATGCAGGGACACAAGAACTTGGGTCATCTTCCACTGCTTTCTCAGTCACATTAGCAGGGAATTGGATAGGAAGTGGAGTAGCCAGGGCTCAAACAGGCACCCATATGGGATGCCAGTGCTGCAGGAGGTGTCTTACTCTGCTGCACCACAATGCCGACCCAAAGAGCATTTTCAACATATTAATGATAGTCAATTTTAGGTCAAAATTTTTCTTTCTGTGGCAGGATACTTACTTAATATTAGATAAGCTCGAGAGTAGAAATGAGACATTCTTTAGAGAAATAATTTGTCTAAACCTAGTAGAATTATGCTTATGGATAGGAATTTGGCCAGGTGTTTAAGATGCCACTTGCATCCCATGTGGGAATGTCTGATTTCAACACCTGACTCTACTCTTGATTCCAGCTTCTTGCTAATCTACACCCTAGATGGCAGCAGGGGATGGCCCAAGTAGTTGGATCCATACTTCCCAAGTGGGAGACCTGGACTGAGTTCACAGCTCCTGATGTCAGGTTGGTCCAGATCTGGGCATTTGAGGAGCAAGCCTGCAAGTGGGTGATCTCTCCCTGCCTGTCTCTGTCTCTTTCTCTTTCTCACTCTGTTTCTCTAATAAAAGGAACAAATATGAAAGAATTATGCCTATATTTTGACACATTTTTAGAGTGCTTGCCCACTGTTGATCCAAGTAAACATGAATTGCTTATCATTTGAACATTAGAGGTAAATCTCAGAAATTGGTAGGCAACTCTAAAATACCATTTCAATTTTGTTCATTTGCTAATATATCTACAGCATTATTTAAAATTCATTGTTTACATTTTTTCTTGATTAGATACAAACATTTTAAAGTTAGCACATGAATGATATGCATGGCAATAAAAGAGAATATTTTTAAAAGACCCATTGAACACAATTAGCACCCAGTTCTTGGCTTCTAATATCATTTTCCAATGAAAGAAAACAGAGATCCTTGAAAAAATACTTGATGCTAGAAATGGACGAGAAGTAAATGAAATATCTTGTACTTCCCTTAAGTAATAAAATACAGACAAAAACAAAACATAAGAGTCAACAGCATGATGGGGTATATAATAGACAGACTGAAGCCTTCCGAAAAAGCAACCAATGGCAAAACTGAAACAATCTGAGTAAAATAAGTAACTCAATGAAGTCTTACTGGATTATAACCCAATGCGTAAAATAAATAATTATGAGTTTTTATTAATATAAATAAGTCATTTACTACATAATATGAAGAAGAGATAAATCTCTCCAGATAAAATCCAAAAAATATATGTACAGCTTGTACCTTTAAGGAGGTAAAGCTAAACTCTGCACTTCTTACATGTAGACTTTTCAAGATAAATTTCTCCCAAAGAGCACAACATGCAAAGTAAGGGGAAACAAACTTAAAGAAAGAATAACTTTACAGTGAAGAATCCTGAAAATTATTGTCCCAGCCAAGGGATCAAGGTTAACACCAGCAGTCAAGCCATATTGACATACCTAAGAGAGATACAATGCAGGGAGCACGGCCCTGTTTAGTCAATAAAGTGCTGCTAGAATAGAACACCCAAGGATTAGTGATTTATACAGAAGAGAATTTTATATGCTCACAGTTCTGGAGGCTGGGAAGATCAGGGTGCTGACCCCTGGTGTCCAGAGAGGGCCTTCTTGCTGTGTCCTCACAAAGTAGAAGGTGGCAGCAAAACACCAATGGCATCTGTACAGAATTAGAAAATAACAATGCTAAAATCAATGCTAAAATCCACACGGAATCATAAAAGACACAGAACAGCCAAAGCAATCCTGAAAGGGGGGAAAATCTGGCTGCATCACAATACCTGACTGCAAAATATACTACAAAGTATTAGTAATTGAAACACAAGACACTAGCATAAAAAAATTCAATGGAACAGAATAGACAAGAAATGAACCCATGCACAAACAGGCAACTGATTTTTGACAATGTTCCAAGAGCATACATTCAAGAAAGGACAGTCTTATTTTAGAAAAAATAAAGGCTAATTTATTTGAAAGGTAGAGTTACAGAGAAAGAGGGAGAGACAATAAGAGACAGAAACACACACACACACACACACACACACACACATATCTTCCCGTCCACTGATCACTTTCCAAATGGCAGCAAAGGCCAAGGTTGGGCCAGGCTGAAGCCAGGAGCCAGGAGCTTTATCTGGGTCTCCCACATGAGTACCAGGGACCCAAAAACTTGGACCATCTTCCACTGCTTTCCTAGGCTCATTAGCAGGGAGATGGATTGGAAGTCAAGAAGCAAGGACTGGAACAGGTGCTCATATGGGATGCTGGCATCACAGGTGGTGGCTTAACCTGCTGCGCCATAACACCAGCCCCAAACAGTTTTTCAAACAAATGGCATTGGCTTAGTTGAACATTATACATAGAACAATGAAATTGGATTTCTACTTTTCACTGTATAAAAAGCAATGCAAGATGGATCAAAGACTTAAGTATAAGACCTGACTCTACGAAATTGCTAAAAGAAAATTTAGGGAAAAAACTTTTAATAGTAGTGTACAAAAGCAAAACCAGGAAAATGAGACTATATCGTACTCAAGCTCTGCACAGCAAAGGAAACTATCAAAAGAGTGAATAAGAGAAAGTATTTGCAAGCTTTTTATCTGACAAAAGATTAATATCCAGAATAAATCAGAAACTAAAATCACTAAATAGCAGCAACAACAATAAAAAAAATCTAGTCAAGAAATGGGCAAAGGACCTGAATAGAGAGTTTGATAGTGTGTATATATATATATATATATATTTAAATGACTGAGAGAGGTATAAAAAGATACTCAATATCATGAGCCACCAGGAACTACAAAATCAAATTCACAATGAGATATCATCTCTCCTATGTCAGAATGTCTATTGTCAAAAAGACAGAATAACAAATATTGGCAAGGATGTGGAGAAAAGGAAACTCTTATAAACTGTTGGTGGGAATGTAATTTAGTGCAGTCACCATGGAAAACAGCATTAAGATTTCTTTAAAAACTAGAAATAAAGCCGCCATTTGATTCAGCAATTTCACTACTAGGTATCTATCCAAAAGATATGAACTCACTGTATCAAAGAGATACCTGCACCACCATATTTATAGAAGCACTGTTCACAATAGCCAAAATATGGAATCAAGGTGCTCATTATAAGACCAAGGCATAAAGAAAATGTGGCATATACACACAACGAAATAGTTTTCAGCCATACACAAGAATGAAATATTGTCATTTGCAGAAAAATGGAATAAAATGGAAGATATCATGTTAAAAGAGATAAGAGAGAAAGACAAATACTACGTTTTCCCTCATATGTGGGATCTACAATTAAAAAAATAAAACTCTATCTGAACACAGAACATTAATTAGTAGAGGCTGGTAACAGTGAAAGTAATAAAAAGGAGTTTGCATAAAAATAGGGGAATCTGGATGTTCTTCATTAATTGTGACAAATACACTAATTTGAAATGTTAACAACAGGAGAAGCTGAGTGTGGAGTACATGGTAACCCTTTGCACAATTTCACATTTTTTTTGTAAATTTTAAAGCTATTTTGGAGTAAGAGGCTAATAAATATTATAAAAAAATAAGGAAATTCTGAAAAATTGTCACACCCAACAAGTGCCCCCTGAGACATGGTTATTAATGTGGTATTTGGAAGAGACCGGAGCAGAAAAAGGACTATTGAGGTAAGCTGAGGAAATATGAAAAATTGTGGCATAATATATCAATATTTCTTAAAGATTTTTGTGAAATATATCAATGCAACATACCAGCAAAAGGGAAACTTTTTCTATAATGTTTTCACAATGATTCTATAAATCCAAAATGTTCTAAAAAATAATTATTTTTAAAAGGTCTGTTTCAGTTATATTTGTGCAATTTAGTATCAAATGTATGAAACTCATGAGTTTCAAATTCAAGCAGTTTTCATCAAAGAAAAAATATTTTTTGTTTTCTAAAATCACACAAATATATGCTTAGCATTCATTTTGATGTATTTACTCTGTGACACAAAGATATTTAACAAATTATTTGGATGTGGAGTAATTGAACAGAAATGGTGGCAGGGGGTGCAATTTTAAGTATCATAAATGAAATTGCCATCGATTTTCAGTAATTCTCCCTCTGAGCAGAGGTTTTTCTTGTTTGTTTATAAATTGTTCTGAGAGAAAACTAAAGCCAAAACAGAACTGACATATTATCATTGATGTTTTATGGGACAAATGCAACCTTCTAATCAGAAATAATTCATTTTTCTTCTTTCCTCAGGTCTTTTCCTTAGTTACATTGAAGGCAAATGCTGATGGGGTAAGCTGTCCTATATGTAGATAACTTGAGGAAACAATTGATAATAATTCTCTTAACATGAATCTACATTTTCTACATTATTTTCTTGGAGCAATTTCTCTCCTTATTTGCTTTACTGAAAGGATTGTGAATTTTATGCCTTTAAAAACAAAACTGAATTAAATGGTAATGCAGTAATCCATTGATTACAATAAGGCTTCTCATGGGTCCCAGTGTCTTAGTATGAAAATATTTTGTTGCTTTAATAAAGCATTTAATGCTATATACACACCATTATAGCAGAGAATAAAGTATCATTTTAGTTAATAGCTCACTGTTAGTGCCTGGAAATCTTTATTTTTAAAAGGATTATTCTTTACCTGGATATGAAGATGGACTATACTACTTAACAGTGCTTTTCAAATGGCAGATGTCCTAAACAGCACTCTGGCCTCAGAATCAGCCCTTAAGGCATGCGGATCTGGCTGAAAAGCCCATGAGAGTATTTCAGGCATGGCATGGAAAGCCAAGACACTCTGGAGAAAAAAAAAAAAAAAAAAACTAAATGAAAGATCTCCACAAGTGAGATCCCAGTGGAAAGAGCGGGTCATCAAAGAAGGAGGTACCTTTCTCTGAAGGGAGGAGAGAACTTCCACTTTGACCATGGCCTTGTCTAAATATGATCAGAGTCGGTGAACTCAGGGGGCTTCCATAGCCTTGGCGACTCATGACAAGAGCCTAGGGTGATTACTGATGCCATAAACAAGAGTGTCAATTTGTTAAGTCAACAACAGGAGTCACTGTGCACTTACTCCTCTTGTAGGATCTCTGTCCTTAGTGTGCTGTACATTGAGATTTAATGCTATAACGAGTACTCAAACAGTATTTTTCACTTTATGTTTCTGTGTGGGAGCAAAGTGTTGAAATCTTTACTTAATGTATGCTAAACTGATCTTCTGTATATAAAGAGAATCGAAAATGAATCCTCATGTGAATGGAAGGGGAGAGGGAGTGGGAAAGGGGAGGGTTGCGGGTGGGAGGGACGTTATGGGGGGGAAGCCATTGTAATCCATAAGCTGTACTTTGGAAATTTATATTCATTAAATAAAAGTTAAAAAAGTAAATAAATTCAAAAAATTTAATATTTATGAAAAAAATATTTCAAATTCCAGATTCACAGCAAAAGTAAATGGGAGAAAGGGGATCCTTTGAACTTGGTATCAGTTACCCAATTACTTATGATCCAATATGGTATTACAGTCACATTCTTCCTCTTGCTGCACTTGCATCTTCAATGATTTTGTATTTGTGTGTGTGCATATAATAAAATTCTAATACTTAAAGTATGGTTCTGCAAACACATTGTTGTGCAATCAAATTCTTTCCTTCAGTGTGCTTAAGCTTAACAGAAAACACTAGTAGTCTGTAGATGCTATGACATCTTTAGATGAAATGATTCCATTTATTCTTCTCCACTGGAACTAAACAACACTGATTGCATTTGATGTGTTTTTTAATAATTTTGAAAGGAAACCCTGAGTTCAGCAAAAGTGAAATTATATCACCTGGGAACCTTCAAGGGCATAAATTGTCTTAAAAACATCTTTTGTCCAGAACATTCAACACTTCAGGCCACATTTTATTAGTTGTGTAACATTTCCTGCAGAATTCAAATGGGGATACTTCAAATAGCAAACCATATGGTTGGCACCACATTTAGAAATTCTTTTTTTTTTTTTTCATTTCTAGAGGAATTTCTTTTCTTTAAAAATGGACACAAATATCAAAACGTATTTGCCGTGTACAGGGAAACTATAAATTTGAATTTCTTTACCTGTCCTTAGCCATAAGATTGTGGAAATAGGTGGAAAGTCAGGAGTAGGTGCTTCATCTTACCCAGTTCTTTGCACGGTTTAGAACCAGCCTCACGGAGTTCTCTCATCCACAGGAAAAGACGTGTGTGAATAATATGGTTCTACCCCACCCCCCACCCCCGCCCCTGCCAATGAACTCCAATGATGGGTAACTTTCAGTGAAATGAAAGTAAAGCTTTTTCTTTCTTAATTGAAGAACACTAAATGAGGAAAGGAGACAGAAGAAAAATGACCACCATGAAAAGGAAGTTAAAATGATTTTATTGAACTGGCTGCATTCCTAGCCACCTAGTGTATGAAGTAATAAGAATCCGTCACATTACCGCACATGATTAACACTTAAGGCCAATCCTAACATTTCCCCACTACCCATCCATCAGTGTCTCAAGGAGGCATTATTCATATTGCTTCTTAGCACAGCCATCTTCTGTTGCAACACATTCAAGTCACCTTCCCAATCAGCACTACAGAACTAAAATCAGTTAAGTGTCATAGAAAGTGAAGTTATTTTTAAATTATATTTATTAACTGTTATTTTTTTTTAAATTTGAGTGACTGACAGATTTTTCTATCCTCTGATTCTCTTCCAAAATGCTAGCAAAAGCCAAGGTTGAGTCAGGCAAAAGCCAGGAGCCCAGAATGCAATCCAAGTCTCCTAGATGGGTGACAGAGAGCCAAGGGTTGGAACCGTCATTTGCTGCCTTCCCAGGGTGTGGATTAGCAGTAACCTGGATCAGAAAAGCAGAGAAGCTGAAAACCAAGCCAGGCACTCTGATATGGGATGTGGCTGTCCCAAGAGGTGATTTCACTGTTGCACCAAATGCCCACATCAAGTGCAGTCATTTTTAAATGGTGTACATAACTAATTAAGAGATGGTATAATCAAATAAATGCTAAATTGAAATGGCTTTTATTTTGAAGGACATCTGAAACTTACATGTGGCTATAATTTATCCTGAAAGAACTTGTTGATAAAAATAAACAAATACAAATTATCTCTCCTATGCCCTCGTAGAACATTCTTGGCCTCATTGTAATAAATTTCCATTTCCAGCAAAGTAGCAATCTAGGAAAAGGCTTGCAGCAGCAGCCTTCAGAGTTAAGGTTGCAGCATCCTTCACATAGCAAGCAGCCTTTAATATTGTGGGGGATATTAATCCACTAGTTACAGAAATACAAACATTAGATTTCATATGTATAAAAATTAGTTTCACAGTTCTTCAGTACTTATTACATAATTTTCATGATAGGCTTCATTTTACCCATTTAAAATAAAAAAGGAAATTGAACTTGAGAGTTCATACAATTAAAAAAGTAGGCTTATCCTATATCCCAGATATTGACTATAAATTTTGTGTTATTTTTCACTCCACAATTTCTATACATTGGTAGGCATTAATTATAAGTTCATAGATGTCTGTATTCAACAAAGAAAGCTTTGTCATAAACAGCTCCAAAGCTGTTCATAGCGTATAATATTTGCAAACCAAGTGAATTAGTTAGGGAACATTCCAATTGCCTTTTAAGAAATGCCCCAGCCAGCGCCACGGCTCAATAGGCTAATCCTCCACCTGCGGCGCCAGCACACCGGGTTCTAGTCCTGGTTGGGGCGCCGGTTTCTGTCCCGGTTGCCCCTCTTCCTGTCCAGCTCTCTGCTGTGGCCCAGTAGTGCAGTGGAGGATGGCCCAGATCCTTGGGCCCTGAACCCACATGGGATACTGGTGAGGGGGCACCTGGCTCCTGGCTTCAGATCAGCACAGTGGGCCAGCCACAACACGTAGGCCTTGGCGGCCACTTTGGGGGTGAACCAACGGAAAAGGGAAGACCTTTCTGTCTCTCTCTCTCACTGTCTAACTCTGCCCGTCAAAAAAAAAATGCCCCATTCCATGACTGGAAATAGAAGTTATGTCAGTAGAAAGACGTTTAGGCACCTGTTCCTGTGTTAGACATCTAGTTTTCCACCACATGGCATGAACTCCTGTGCCCTTAAGGACAACACTGAATCTTGCTCTCAGCCTCTCCCAGAGAAGCCTGGCTTACAGAGAAGCCCGTCCCGCTCCCAGAAGTGCTGCCCAAGACAACTGCTCTCAATGAGAAGAGGGAAGCGGTAGGAAGCCCTGTAAGTTTGGTGCTTGCACTTGTTATGTCACACATGTTAAGACTGATCATCAAAATAAAACCTCCCCAAACCTTTGTTTTAAACAGAGTCAAAATACCACCTCTAGTCACTATTCCATTTGCCCTTAGTGTTAGTGAATCCTCACCTTGTTCCATTGCTGACTGTACCCTCAGCTGCCTCAGACAATGTTCACTCTTTATGGAGCGGGAAAGAGCGTTGGACGTCACCTTGCTGCCTCCCTTTTTAAGTTGCACAAAGTCCTGCTTGGCTCTGAGAATGCAGTGTACCACCACCATTTGGGATTGTGACATCACAGATGTAAAAAACTTGAGATAATTACATCATGTAGTTTGTGTTTTTCTGAGACAAGACCAGAAAAACCATAGATAGAGGTAGAAGTCTGAGAAGAAGTAAAGAAAAAACCCTATTTGGCATTAGACTTTGCTGCCTTTAAATACTGTCTCTGTTACAATTAATCTCTGTTTCTTCATCTGTAAAATCAACATAATGCTGTTAACAATGATTCATAATTTCTGGGAGAATTTTGTAGTTACTTTTATAATATATAGACAAACCACTTCACTTGGCCAAAAATCAAATGACATTTTCTCCGAAGTTCTTCGATCCCTTGGCTTTCAAATGAGAACCTAAAAGTTCTTTTTATTTAATTTGAATGGAGGAGATGTAGCAGTTAAGTAGTAGAATTAATAGAGATTAAAATGTCTTTCAAAATCTCATCTTCTTAGATCCTGGGAAGTTTATCTCAGCTAGAATAATTCAAAATTATCATTTATATCATCAGTCTAAACTGTAGGAAGTCTACTAACAAAATCTTGAATATTCTGATGAGTTGTCCCAAGAATGTCCATAATCCTACTTTGTCTTTGCACTCATTCTCACATCTCTATTCTTTCTGCTCCTGTCATTCTCTTCCTTCTGGTCACTCTTCTGCCCTCCTCTAAAGGTTCAGCTGAGCGTCCAGTTAAAAGGCAGGTTTTAGGGACATGGTTGAGCTTGAATCCCAGCTCCGCCACGTGGCATCTGTGATTGTGTATTGCTCGTAACCTCTATGATGCTGACACTACCGCCCTAAGAAAACTGTCGGGAGAGAGATCTGGCTATTCATCTGCAGTGCCCAGTTAGCATGAGCCGATCCCTCTCCTCTCATCTACTCTCTTCCTCTTATTTCCTGGCTTCCCTTTCCTCCTCTTGGCATTTTTTTCTCCTTCTGTTATTCTGTTTATCTCACACTCTCATGGTTTCCTTTGCAAAAAGAATTCTGTCATTAATTCTCATCCTTCTGTTTTTTTCTTTTATGTACAGGTCCTTCAACCTCCCTCCTTGCTCAACTAAAGAGTTGACCTAAGTCACATTCATTTTAATGTGATAAAAAAATTCAGCATGGTTTGATAATTTTTTCTTTTAAGTCTAAAAACACTATTCCAGGCTGTCCAGGTTTTAATAAAGAAATGTTTTATGTCTTCCAAAATAATTTTATATATTTCAAAATTAATATGATAAAAAAATTTGTAGCTGACATGTACTAAAAATATTTTTATGTTGTGAGCCTTTGATCCAACAGGCAACTCAATCGATATCAAACAATTCATTAAACAGAACTGTAAGATAAGAAATTCTGGTAGATTGCTTTCAGTTATGTTATCACAATTTTGCATTTATATTGACTGTTCATGTATTATTTTTAAAGTAGATTTATTTTATATGACATTGAGTGTAAATAATATGTAAATTTTCTCTATTCATGCAACTACCTAAACTGCTTACTTAGCAAATTAAAGAATCAGTAGGATTTGTATTAAAATATGACTTGATGCTTTATTATTTCATTTTATTACTTTCTAATTTTACTTGAGGGTATATTTACATGTATTTATATGTCATATATTTATATATGTTTATATCATATTTATTTTACATATATGTATTTTCAATTCTAATAAAAGACTGGTTCTAAAGAAGAGATACTTATGTTTTTCAGTGTGCATTTCAATACAGCATTATGGTACTGGTTCAGAGCAGATTACTGGAAAAATGCTCCTCAGTACTAAAGTATCTAAATGAATTAATTTCTGAATCAATAATACTGAAAAGATATAGAAATGTCATTTTTAGAGGTACCTTGCATACAGTATTAATTAATTATAACACTGTTATATATCATTATTTTAAATACCAGGGTCTATTCTTCTGCTATCTGAAATGTTATTTTCACAGGGCATTGAGACGCTTTGGATTTTCTAACTCATAAATCAAGGGTTGTGTGGATTTGTATTCTTGGAAGAAGAGAAATGCATGCATTTATTCTCAATGAGAGAAACTCACAGGTTGCTTTCTTCCCTTTGTTATTTCATTGACTAATTAGACAGTGTGTTATGATAAACAATGCCTTCTTTAATTAGCTATAATTCTTTTTTTTTTTTTTTGACAGGCAGAGTGGACAGTGAGAGAGAGAGAGAGAGAGAGAGAGAGAGAGAAAGGTCTTCCTTTGCCATTGGTTCACCCTCCAATGGCCGCTGCGGCCGGCGCACCACGCTGATCCAAAGCCAGGAGCCAGGTGCCTCTCCTGGTCTCCCATGCGGGAACAGGGCCCTAGGACCTGGACCATCCTCCACTACACTCCCAGGCCATAGCAGAGAGCTGGACTGAAAGAGGGGCAACCGGGACAGAATCCGGCGCCCCAACCGGGACTAAAACCCAGTGTGCCGGCACCACAAGGCGGAGGATTAGCCTTTTGAGCCACGACACCGGCCTAGAATTAGCTATAATTCTTGCAAAGCATAATATTCCAGGAGTTGTTTTAAACAAATGGCTACTCAAAAAACTCTTTAACTATCATAGTTAAAAATCTTTTTAGAAGATAGTTTCTTTGAGGGATAGTGTGTTTCCCACTCATAACACTTCCCCAATTCTTCCCTAAGTGGGTTCACTGAGAATTGTTTTCCTTTCCCAGAAAGGTGCCCAAGACTAGAAGCAAATTTCAGTGTTGGTGTTAATGAGTAGGAGGCGTCAATGGAATTAAAAGGTGTCACAGGAGAGACTGAGCGTAATCATTGGGAGGACAGGAGCTTCCGGCTCTCAGAAGACAGACTTGGATATTTCAAAGATGGAGCCATTTCATGGGATAAAGAGTAAGGTTGGGACTGTGGATCATGAATGAGTAGAACAAAATAGTTTGTTGGCAGTTGAGAGGATGTGGAGAAATTGTGATGTTGGACTGGTCATCCTCATGAGTATAATATCACCCAGTTTCTTTTGATAACCAACCCTATCATTTCAGCAACTTCTGTTTTTCTTTTTTCCTAACATTACAACTGCAGTTCAGGCTCCTATAATCATTCATCTTATTCTGATATTTTATCCTGCATGGAATTTCCCACTCCTGCTTGCTCCAAGTCCATCATCTACATGGCCATCACTGTGATTTTTCTAAAACCCAATCATTTATTTCATCACCAATTAAAAACAAACATTGTATACCCATAGGCAAAGTTCATATCTGTTAGTATAGCACTGAAGCGTGCAAACTTTTTTCTTTTGTTCTTATCCAATGGATTGCTTTCTCCCATATATTTTTTCCCAATACTTTCTCTACCTTGGTTGTCTCTACACTCTGCTGTCATATCTTGGCAAATATCAACACATCACTTAAGACTTGCTGATACGACCTCCTCCATCTATGCTGTAGTCTATCTATGCCTAGTCCTAACATCTTGCCAGACACTGGCCAACATTCCCTCTTTCAGCCTCCAATCATGTTGGGTATGTACTTCTCTTGTGACATTGATTAATACTGATTTATGCATATGTGTTTTCCCAGCTTGGTGGCACCTTGAAGCTGGGAATTTGTATTATTCAATATTTGACTTTGAGTTCCTAGCACCATATGTGATATTAACAGACACACAATAAAGTTCCAAGGACTCCTTAAACATCAAAATACTATTTGGATCATGTGAAATTGAGAAAGTGGTGATGGTTTTGAAAGAAATGTGAAACTAGAAAAACAGTATCAGCTTTTCTAGTAACAAGAGTACTTTAGGGTCTTCAGAGTTTCCAACAAGAGGAACATTCTCAAGGAAAAGAGAGATTGCTGGTATCATTGTGGGCGATTCTGTGAGGCTGCCTGCCTAACCCATGCAGTTAGCCTGACCGCTGGCAGGTGGCAGGAGCCCCAGGCATATTTCTCCCCACCCTGGCCTTCTGCCAATCAGGTAAACCGCTCCAGGATGTGCCCCAGGCCCACCTGGAAAGCTATCCTAGCTACGTGATCTTCAAGCTGATTGAAGAGGTATATTGGCGCCAGTGTTGGTTACAGTTACATCCTATAGTTAGTGCTTTCCTGAGTTAGTTATGCCCCTTCTGCCTGCCCTTTAAAAGTGTTCTTGGCTTTGAATAAAGATGGACCTATTCACCGAATCCTGTCCCGGGTGCTTCTTGAGGGAAAAACACCATTGCCGCCTTGCAGTACAAGCCGCAAGACAGGAAAAGAACTACAAGGTTATGGAGCAATGGTGATGTCCTGGGAAAAGTTACAAGTGTTGAGTGAGTATATTTTTCTTTTAGACACGAGGATATATCAAAGAAGGGACAGTGTTACTTTCCTCTGAATTTCAAAATCTCCACTTGGTTAATGATGACGGAAGTAAGATTATCATAGTTCTAAATAACCAAGATTATTTTCATATATATAGAATATATAGAATTCATAAAACTTTGACCGAAAACACGCTTTATCAGAAAATGGAGATCTATTGAAGAATCTACAAAATAGATAAATTTAATTATCACACTTCTTATTTTTCAATCAGGAAAACCTATTTATACTTCTTAAACAGCACTGATTAATTAGTTCATAGGGTTTTTTCTTAAGAAGATGTTAATAGAAGTCCTGAGTGGAAAATGAGGTTCAGCATCAGAGTTGTGATTAGTTTTAAAACTCCCCCAGCTCTACAAGAAATAATGCCAGAGATAAACCTTTTTCACTTTGTTATTCCAAGTGTTTTCAATTCCCATTAAGTAACATTCCTAGAAGCATTTTCTGAGGTATTTATCAAATCATTTTATCAAATGGTCTTCTTTTAATTTTACCTTCTATCATTAGGAGATACCATCCAAACAACTATAATGTTACTTTCTTTGATGTGTAATGTTTGTTGCTGGAAGTTAACAAAAAAAAATGAATTTTCTGTTGTTCCTCTACTAGAACCTGATTTTTATAAAATGACCTCCTATTATTGGGAGACCACTTTTGATCTGAAATATTTAGCAAAGTATTTCTTCTTCTGTGGCCTAAGGTGTTTTCATTTGTATTGAAAAGAGAAAGATTTAGATGGGAGAAGGAGTACATAAAAATTATTTAAAAATTATATCATATATGTAGAGAGAGTGGGACTATTTGTACTTCGATTAATAAAAATTTGTGATATTTTCTGGAAATAGAAATAAAATAAAATATGGATTTAAAAACCAAAAAAATGACAAAAGTTGACTTGCACAATGAAATTAAAAAAATATATGAAGACGTAAGTCTCAGAAGGAATAAATTCCAGAGGTCTATTTATACTGAATGGAGATTACAATTAACAAGAAGGTATACTTCAAACTTGCTGATACCATATATTTTAAATGGTATTACCACAAAATATGGTAAGTATGTGAGGTGATAGATGTGCTAACTAGCTTGAATTACTCATTTCATAAGGTACACATGTATCTTTTAATTCCATTTCCCATAAGATTTCCAACTATCCTTGTACAATCTGTTTTGATTTAAAAATTTTTTAAGATTTATTTTATGTATTTGAAAGGCACATTTATAAATAAAAAGAGAGGCAGAGAAGAGAGAGAGAGCGAGAGCATGCGAGACCTCTTCCATCCTCTGTTTTACTTGCCAAATGGCTGCAAATATCCAGGTCTGGGCTAAGCAAAAGCCAGGAGCCTGGAACTCCATCTGGGTCTCCCATGTGAGAACAGAAGCACAGGTACTTGGGCCACCTTCTGATGCTTTCCCAGGTGTGTTAACAGGGGGCTGCATTGGAAGTTGGAGCAGCTGAGACTCCAGCCAACACCCTGTATGAGATGCCAGAGTTACAGGCGGCAGCTTGTCTTGTTGCACCACAATGCTAGGCCCTCAGTTTTTTTCTTTTTTAATTGTTAAATATCAGTGTCTTAAGGTGTATGGTTGCTTTATGTATTTTCATGCAAAATTTGATCAACCATGCTTTTCTCTTCAGGGTTTCAGGATTAAACTTTATTGATTGATTGTTGAAAGGCAGAAAGAGAAACACAAACAGGGATCTTCCATTGCAACATCCAGAGATGGACCAGTATCTAGGAACTCAGTCCAGGTCTCTCACATGGATGGCAGGGACCAAAATACTTGAACCTTCACCAACTGCCTACCTGGATGTACAGGGGCAGAATGCTGGAACTGGGAGTAGAGACTGAACACAACCCCAAGGCAGCCTGATAAGGGATGTTAGTATCTCAAACAACATCTTAACCACTGTACCAAACACCCACTTCATCTTTTAAAAAATGCGTATTTACGTAATTCAGTATTATTTACAATAATTAAGCCTTTAGATCAAGATCAGCAGCATGGGGCCAGCATTGTGGTGCAGTGTGTTAAGCTGCCACCTGCAACACGGGCATCCCATAATGGAGTGTTGGTTTGAGCCTTGGCCCCTCCGCTTCTAATCGAGCTCTCTGCTAATGCACCTGGAAAAGCAGTGGATTATGGCCTAAGTTCTGCCACCTGCATGGGAGACCTAGATGGAGTTCCTGATTCCTGGCTTCAGCCTGGCCCACACCTGGCTATTGCAGGCATGTGGAGAATGAACCATTGGAGAGAGGATCTCACTCTGTGTCTCTCCTCTCTTTCTCTGTCTCTCTCTCTCTCTGGTGCTTTGCCTTTCAAATAAATAAATTAAATCTCTTTTTTAAAGAAAGTTGATGTGGGCTCAACACTTACTTTCTGTAGATTTAGCTGAGACAATTTCATCATCTCTAAAGTACAGAATAGGGAATAAAAATAGTTCCCATTAGGCGAGGCTGTTTTTTTAATCTGTATAATAATGTAATGTAATAACTTTGGATGCTCTAAAATAAATGCTACACAACATTAATTATCATCACTCCAGGAGCAATGATTGTACCAAAAACAGAACACAGTATTTGAAGGCAGAAAATTAAGATTTAAGTCTGGCTCTACTTCTTCCTCCCTGTGGGCCTCTTGGCTTTGGTGACCTATCCTTGAGGATGGTATCAGCATTTTCTTTATAGATTTCTGTAAAAATCAAATGACAAAATTAAGATAATCACATCTGAAGCACAGTCTAGGAATACTTCAGCTGTGTACAACTCACTTTCACAAACCTTTCATATAAGTGGAACTCAATTTGAAATTCATGGACAAAATAATAAAGTTATAATCTTGTTTTAGCATTTGAAATTTTGTGTTTGCTAATATAGGATGAAAAGTCAGTGATGCACCAGCAGAATGGCCTTACAAATAAAAAAAAAGTTCAAGAAAAATTACAATGTTCTATGTACATTGCAATGGATTTACACATTTGAATAAAAATTTTAATCCTTGCTTTTCTCTCATTTTAACTCTCCCTCTTGCTCATACACAGAAACATAGTCATACAAATGTAAACAGATATTTTTATTGTTCTGTATGCCTGCTAAGGCAGAAAGCAAGACAGTCCATTGTAACTTCAAAATAATACCCTTACTTTGTTTCCCAGGGTCTTTTATGCACAGTCACAGGAGGATTGCACAGCCTAGGAGCTGTGCAATTGCACAGGAGCTTTGGGCTGCTCAAGCCTTCTTTGTTCCTAAGGTGCCATCCTATTGTCTCCGTTGTCTACACTGGGTTGTAGCAGCCCAGCCTCAAGGTAAGATCCCCCAGTCACATCAGGTGATGATGTTTTTGTCTGTAGTGGCTTGTCAGTTGGTCCTGCTTTTTTCATGAGTGGAATCTGAGCAACATTATAAAAAGGAAAATGACCAAGTGTTAAAAAAAGGACTTCTTTTTTCTGTTTTCAGTTTACATTCCACATCTACATACCTTGTTCATCGTTTGCAGATTTGCTTTCCTAGTAGATGCTTTAAAATGAAATTGTTTTTAAATTCATGATAGAAACAGTATGAGGGTACTTCTGAAAGCTCATGGAGGAAGCCTAGTACTCAAGATGCCTGTTGCGATGCCCATGTCTCACATTGGAGGGTGTGGTTTGATACCCAGATCTGGCTCCTGTTTACAACTTCCTGCTAACTCAGACCTGCGGGACAGCAGTGATGACTCAAGTGGCTGGGTTCCTACCACTCATGTGGTAGACCTGGATTGAGTTCTGAGTTCCCAGCTTTGGTTCTGATACAGGTGTAAGGGGAGTGAACCAGTGCATGGGAGTTCCCACTCTTCTCAGACAAAAAGTTCATATAAAATAGAAATAAAAGATGTTTTTGGTTGAAAATAATTGAAATTCATGTATGTAGGGAACTTTAAAAGTTCATAAAAACTTAAGAAAAAACTATGCATGGATTTCAAGTTTTTGCACCAAAAATATCTTATAATCCCATTTTCCTTGAGCCTTTTGAAGTTCTCTCTTATAATATACTATGGTTATAACTATTTTCATGACATCCCACATTGTTATTATTTTCAGTATAACCACAAATATTAATGTCCAACTAAGTGCCTTCCCCCTTGTTTGCCATACATTTACCTTTATTCATCTTGGTGGCTTCATCTCAGACAATTCAATCTGACTTTCCACCTGCTTTGCCTTAAAATGTAAATGCTAGATTGGCCCTTGATGAAACATCCCCGAGAAGTGTTCTGTCACTCAGCTCATCCAGGAATTTTGGATGTTGTCCTTTCTGGGTTCACAGTGGATCTTGCCTACCAATCTCTCTCTGGTCCTGCTTCAGACACTGCAAACCAAACTTTCAAAGAAAGTCTTGTGTTTGGGTTGTGGGGGGAATGTATCTGAAAATACAAATACCTTTGTATTTCAGATATAAAGATATGATTGAATAATTAGCATACTCTGTAAAATTATCACAAATACACATATGTTAACAGTGGCAAAGAAACCAGTCCTGAATTCCATTAAACAGATATCAGAGATGAAGTAAAGGTTTACTTTTTGAAGGTCAGATAGACCAAGCAATGCAACTGACTTGCATGTTATCATAGGGTTAATTAATATTTGCTTTAACATTAATGCTTGCGATGTCCAAAAATGTAAAAATGTCTCCTAGATATTGCCAAATGCTCACTCCATTTCTCTCTCTTTCTCTGAGAAAATACTGCCCCAATGCTTTATGAATTAAAATTTTTGTTTCCCAAGATACAATTTGCAGTGAAAGCATGGGATACAAATTCAAAAAAAGCTCTAGCCCTACCAACTTAGATGATAATGAATCTGTTGCAGGAAATGGTTAAAGGACTTCAGGGCTAACGAAGACATAGATACTGAGATGTATAAGTAATGGTTGATAAAATTATTCCATGAAATGTGATTGAAAAAGCAATATCATAATTAATACTGGGATATATCATTTAATATATGTGAAGTGGTATCTCAATTGATAAGTTAGCTCTCAAAGACTGATATTTGGCTCTTTGATATCACCAGAATTTGGAAGCTGTATTTATTGAGAAATCATAAATTTATATATATATATATATTTTCCTTTATTGAGATTTATTGTAGCTTTTTGCTGCTTGAACCAATAGAAGTAGTTGCATCACACAATTTCTAGCCACATAGTCACTAGCCACAGTCATTAGCCATTCAAATACAGTATAAATGTAAAATCAAAACTGTATTTCAAAGCATTGCTATTAATAAAGATGTTAAATAGTTCATTTTCATTGTTTATAAATATTAAAATTATAATAATTTAAACATATGTTTTAATCAAGTATATTATTAAAAGATACTACCTACTTCCTTTTACTTTTTTTTTTTAAGATTTATTCATTTGAAAGAGTTACAGAGAGAGTTAGAGACAGAAAGAGAGAGGTCTTCCATCTGCTGGCTCACTCCCCAAACCAGAGCTGAGCTGAGCTGAAGCCAGGAGCCAGGAGCTTCTTTAGGGTCTCCCACATGGGTACAGAGGTTCAAGGACTTGGACTATCTTCCACTGCTTTCCCAGGCACATTAGCAGAGAGCTGGGTTGGAAGTGGAGCTGCTGGGACTTGAACAAATGCCCATATGGAATGCTGGCACTGCAGGTCAGGGCTTTAACCCACTGTACCAAAGCTCCAGCCCCTCCTTTTACTTTTTTAAAAATTTGTTTTATTTGAGAGACAGACACACACACACACATGCCCAGAGAGCAAGGCTGGGGGTGGAGGGGAGGAGAGAGACTTCTCATCCAGTCACTTAACTGCAAAATGCCCACAAAGTGGGAAGTCAATCCAGATTTCCCACACAGGTGGCAGGAACTAAATGCTTGAGCTATCACCTGCTGCCCCTCAAGGTGTGTGTGTGCAGGAAGCTGGAATCAATAGCAGAGCCAGGACTTGAATCCAGGTCCTTTGATGTGGGATGCAGGCATCCCAGGTAGTGATTTAACCACTGTGCTAAATGCCCACCATTACTTTAACATTTAAAAAGAAGTATTTAGTTATTTGAAAGTCAGAGATACAGGGATGCACTGTTTCACTCCCCTGTTGTTCACAATAGTCAGACCCTGACCAGAACCAAAGCCAGGAACTCAGTCCACATCTCCTACATGGATGGCAGAACCTCAACTACTTAAGGCATCACACTGTCTCCAGGATCCATTATCAGAAGGTGGAGTGAGGAGGTAGGATTGAGTATCAAACCTGCATGCCCTCACGTGCAATGTGATTATTTTAACCAGTGTCTTAACCAGCAGGCTGAACACCTGTCCCCTACTCTTTTAATATTCCACTAAAAGTTAATAAGTCACAAAGTGTGGCACATACTGTATTCCTATTAGATATCACTAACTCAGAGCATGATCATACAAATGTTTGAAAATATGGACTATCTAATATAAATCTAGACATTGTTTTATTAGCTAAAAAATGAATTAAAAGTTCATTTCTCACATATTACAACATAGATGAAGCCTGAGTTTAAAAACGGTGTCACAAAAGGTTGAATGCTGTGTGATTCTATTAGGATAGGAGATATAGAGCAGTAACAACTCTGGAGACAGAAAGTGGAATGCCAGCTACCAGGGGTCAGGGGAAGGAAAATGTTCAGTGGGTGTCTCCAGTGTTATAGGATGAGTAAGTTCTAGAGATTAATCAACAGTGTGGCTACAGTTAGCACCACTGAAGTTAAAACCCAGTAACAATAAATGCTATATTATGTACCAAAAAAAATTTTTAAATGAAGTAAACAAAAAAAGAATATGAAAAAGTTTTGTTTGTATTTCCAAAATAAGGCAAATTTCCCGAGGCATAACTTAGACATTTTTATCATTTAACATTATAATGGTAATGGTACACATTTCATGATTTGGACCTAGTTCACTCCAAGAATGATGGTTTCATAAGAATGGAATGGAATAAAAGTACCTTCTTTCCAATCTATTTCAAGAGAAAGTATCAGTGATTTTTCATAGGAATTACTCAAAAAAGTTGTTGCAAACCCCTCAGTTCAATGATGTTGTGTTTTCCCCCTAATTGTTTCCATAATGTGCAAAAGCCAGCCTTTATAAGAATCCATTTATTTCCCTGGTGGGTTCACAAACATTAATTGATTAGAACAAAACACCATCTTTTCCCAGTGAAATATTCAATGCCAATATATTTCTTTTTAATACAATTACAAGGTGATAATTAATAAAGCCTTCCACTCCAGTCCTTACCATCAAAGTATAACTGTAATCTATAACTTTTTAATTGAAATTATTATAATCACCCTTTCATGAGGGTATAGAAATAATGTCTTTTCATGGATCATGAAAATATACGTATACAAATAAAAATCATGGATTATGAAAAAATGTAATTTATATCTCTTCTGAATCTATTAGTATAATTAATATATTCTCTTTTAGAATATTAATTACAATTTGAAATATGGAAAGAATTCTGGATCAATAGACATCCTATTCTCAATATTATAACTATAGAAGATTAAAAGGAGAGGTACATAAACAAATAAATATCATTGATTAGAAAACTGTGAAATATAAAAATAGTCCCCATAAAATCAGATACCCCATTAGTCACTAAATTCTTGCTCTTCTACTCTTGTAGTTAATGAGCACAGACATGAAAGAAACACACTTTGTCAAGCCTATGTAGCAAAGATATTGGTTGCTGGCAAAAGGCATAATTCAAGTGGAAAAATTAGACTTAATGTCAATTACACATCAAGTGGCATTTCTTTTAAATGCTTAATGCTTCTCAACTCAGACTGCAATTTAAAGAATCAAATTAACCCAAAGTGGCCTGGAATCTCTAAATTCTAAGAAATCTTACTTTTACACTGATTGTTTATGTTTTGAGAAAATGGACAATACATTAAAAATTAGATAATGTTGTACACAAAACTGATTTTATTCTGACTGCCCTGACATTCCTTCTCTCCAGCCAAATTAACCAATCGGCAATTCTGGAAGTAGTTGTATCATTTTATAGGTCTGGGTTGATTATGCCATGAAATTGGCCTACTACCCAGTAGAAAACATACAAAACCCTCCTGAGTGATGTTGGTATTTGGCTTGTTCTTTTCCTTATTTCTCATGTCTACTGTCTGGACTAATTCCCTGAATTTTTCTGATTTACTGTTTACCAGATTACAATTAGACACTGATAGTGGCCTGGCCAGCATCAATTCTTTTTTATTTTTGGTTTCCAAAGTGGTAAGAAGTCTATGGAAAGCACTCTGTCTCTAAGGCTCACTTGAAGCAAGGATGGCTGTTAGCAGAATTCTGCTCAGTATTATGTATGAAAAGTGAAAGCCTGTGGTCTTCACTTTTTCTGAGAAAACCCTTTAACATCTTTTTTTACTTTGCCTTTTGCCTTGAACTTGTAACTTATTTCCTGTAGAAAATGTTAGTGCAATGCCTGGAGGTGTAGCAGATAGATTTCAAGTGTAAGATTGATCAGGAAGGCAGGTAGAAAGATTACAGGTCTTGGCCGGTGCCGTGGCTCAGTAGGATAATCCTCCACCTGCGGCGCCAGCACTCCAAGTTCTAGTCCTGGTTGGGCCCTGGGTTCTAGTCCCGGTTGCTCCTCTTCCAGGCCAGCTCTCTGCTGTGGCCCGGGAGGGCAGTGGAGGATGGCGCAAGTGCTTGGGCCCTGCACCCGCGTGGGAGACCAGGAGGAAGCACCTGGCTCCTGGATTTGGATCAGCACAGCATGCTGGCCATGGCGGCCATCTGGGGGGTGAACCAATGGAAGGAAGACCTTTCTCTCTCTCTGTCTCTCTCACTGTCTAACTCTGCCTGTCCAAAAAAAAAAAAAAAAAAAAAAAAAAAAAAAAAAAAATTACAGGTGTTTTCAAGGTCTTGAACAGTTGTACTAATTTTGAATTTTTCACTTCAAATAGGAAGGAAGACACTGCTAACCCATTTACAGGTGTCCATCATCAGTTACAATGCTAATGCTGTCCCCAGTTGGTTTATGATTCACGGTGGTGTTTTCTGCTCTCTCCCGTGCTGTGACTAAACCCTTGACCTAGTTTAGTGGGAATATAGACAATGGCTATAAATAATAATTGAATGGAAAAATGACCATTTCACCCATATACAGTTTTTTTTCAATTATTCATTCATAATTTCTCTCAATGAAAGAGAACTAATGACAATGCAACATCTAAATATTTCCTGTGTGATTACAAGATAATAATTAAGTTCATTTAGATTAAGCCATTTCCTGTCAACAGTTTATTCACAGGAATAATTTTATGCAGACTGCAATGCAAATAATTATACATTACTTTTTTGTGTGCTCTGTTTGTTACCACGGATCAGGGAAAGCCTATGATATTTGCCTTTTTGGGACTGGCTTATTTCACTAAGTACAATGTTTTCCAGTTGTACCCATTTTGTTGCAGAAGATAGGATTTCATGCTTTTCTATGGCTGAATGATATTCCATAGTGTATATGTTCCATAGTGTATATTCCATAGTATATATGTTTTGAGACCCACATCACTCTGTACCATTTCTCTATAACGCTCTGTATATTGCTGTATGTGGAGCATACAGTTAGCTGATTCTGACACACTGAGTGCCTCTCCTTTAATCCTATCAAACTGGCTCAGCTTCCCTAATAGGTGCCCTATACCCGTGGCCAGGATAAGGTTTCTTGTCCAGAGTATTTCACCTAAGCCATGGCTATTATAGCCTGAAAGAGAGCAGCCACTAAGTCACTTGGTCCTTCTAGTAACCCTACTTAGAACTCTACTCTCATAAATAAGAGTTATCTTATGTGTGTTCTAACAGTTGAGCAGTTCTCAAATGGAGATGACAAGGGATGCTGTTAAACATCATGGGTATGCACAGGAAGGACAACCTCCCTTATGAGAGAGTAACGTAAAACAAAATGCCAATAGTGCCAAGGTTGAGAAAGTTGCCTAGAGTAATGTTCTTAACTCTAGCTGTACTTTAGAATGAAATGCGGAGTATTAAAATAGCCCCTATGGCTTGACTCTAACCCCTAGAGATTCTGCGATTCTGGTTGTTTTTTTTTTTTTTTAAGATTTATTTATTTATTTCAAACTCAGAGTTACACCAGAGAAAGGAGAAGCAAAGAGAGAGAGAGAGAGAAAGAGAGAGAGAGGTCTTCCATCCAATGGTTCACTCCCCAGTTGGCAGCAACGGCCGGAGATGTGCCAATCCAAAGCCAAGAGCCATGAGCTTCCTCCAGGTCTCCCACATGGGTGCAGGGACCCAAGGACTTGGGCCATCTGGCACTGCTTTCCCAGGCCATAGCAGAGAGCTGGATTGGAAGAGGGCCAGCTGGAACCAGACCCGGCGCCCATATGGGATGCCAGTGATTCAGGCCAGGGTGTTAACCCATTGAGCCACAGTGCTGGCCCCACAATTCTGTTCTAAGCATTCTGGAGTAGGGTCCAGACATATTTCAGCTCACCATAATTAATTCAAATACAGCGAAGTTGAGAACCACTGAGATGAGCATAACATGTAATTGTGTAGAACAGGCTGAGTCAGAGGGTTGGTAGTAGATGGTGAACAGAGAGGCTAAGCTGGAGTAGACATTAGGCCTAACAGTCAAGACGCTCTGTCCCACACCAGAATCCTAGGGTTCAATTCCCGGCTCCAGCTCCCTGATAATGCAGAACGGGAACGCATCCCTGGGATGCAGCAGTGATGACTCATGTAACTAGGTGCCTGCTACCAAACAGGAGACCGGATTGAGCTCCCAGATCCTGTGTTTGGGCCCAGCCATCGCAGGCACTTGGGAAGTGAGCCAGTAGATGAAGTGTTCTTTCCTCCTCTCTCCCTCTCTCTCACACTCCCTTTCTTCTTCTGTTTTTTTCCATCTTACTATCAACATCTGCCTCTCAAATCAATAAATTCAATCAGAAAAGGGCTAAGCTCACATAGACTAAGAAACAGACCTGAGATGAAGGCTTTTTGTGCAAAAGCAAAGAACATCAGGAAAGGGTATTGAAGCAACTATAAAGTGTGTAAGGAAGAGACATTTAAGATAGAGCATAAATAACTTGAATATTTTAAAGGCCCTTTATATATCATTATTCAAGTGTATGTTTGGTTATACATCTATATATACAGGTTTATGGTTATACAGGCAACTGTCTGATTGTTTTTTATCCTGTTAAGTGATACCAAAGGAAAAAAATGAAAGTAATTTTATGCTATGGTAGATTTGGGGCTTATCTCTTTTCATTAAAAAATTTGATATTGTATTTGCTTTAAGAACTCCATTAAAAAGTTAAAAGCCAAAATACGAATACAAATTTCATGTTAAAATTTGAAAAGAAAAAATGGATGACTAAAATGTAGAAATTACATCACATATCAACTTGTAGAAACAACGTGAGATATTTAGATCTCTTGTTTTGATTTTTGTATTTTGCTGCTAAGAGTTTTGGTCTAAAGGTTTCTTGAAACTGAGAAGGAACCTAAATATCTTCTCAGGATTCATTTTCCTATCCTAGCTCTAAACAATTCCACTACTAAATCCCTAATGTCTGAAATTTTAGAGTGAAAATGGTATCACTGTTTCTACCAGTTATCTTCATCTCTCAAAAAAGCCTAAGACAACACATTCTTTTAGTGTAATTATCAAATATTGCATCTAATTTAGGCCTAAGTTTTTTTTTAACCGGTGAATCCATGATCCAGATCTCTCTGTACTCAAGGACGTGTTTATTTAAACTCACAAAAACAACATTCAGTTCAGTGTGATGATTGTTGCTCTGTTATATATGGTCAGAGGCATCTTAATTTTGCCGTATGTGGAGCCTGTATTACATCTTTGACTTCTGCGTAGTTTCATAATTCATTTGAAATATGGTTATGAAATGAAAATATGTGCTTGTGATGTTCCAATGCTAATTAAGTAATAGCAAGCTTCTTCTTGAGATGTTTTTCACAAACGATTGATACATAGATCTCTGACAGCAACATGATTAAGTCTAACACTTTATTTTTCATTTTTATAGGTAATTTATCAAGCATCTCTGAAGTTTTGATTGCAACATTCAAAGTAGGACCTTGATCAGATTCATTGTGAGGATCCAAAATATAGATAAAATACAGTACATGAATTACTGACATAAGTAGCAAGAGCATACACGCAATATTCTTTAGTGGTCTTTCATCTTCTCCAGGGACTTTTCAACCATATTTTACCAATGTTACAGTAGGAAATGCATTTCCCATTGCAACCCAGAATACATACAAGAAACAAATATTCTCATGAAACATTCTTACAATTATGCATGCAAACTACTTTAGCTTTCTCTTCTGCAGTTATTAAATTGTTAAAATTGAAAATTTCTGATTAATGAATTTTAACATGCAATTCAAAGAATACTAAGCAAGATTGTAAAAAGGAAACTTATAGATCATGTAGAATAAAAATAAAAACAAACAAACAAAACCAGTGAATGACAGAGGTAGGGGTTACCAAAATTAAAACTGTAAAACGGTTCAACATTTTCTAAATGATTATAACTCTTTAAAAATTTAGCATACTGAACATAAACTTTCAATATAACAGGATTATGTTTCAGTTTCTTACGGGGTGATAGACTGTGCCAAATATGATATTTTATTCTACTGTTAGTTTTTCTAAATTGTTGTTTTCTAAAATATTGTCACTACTTATTCTCAAAAATGACATTTTTTTCATGATGGCTTTCCATCATTTTTTTAAAAAATTTTATTTATTTATTTGACAGGCAGTTACAGACAGTGAGAGAGAGAGAGAGAGAAAGAAAGGTCTTCCTTCCATTGGTTCACTCCCCAAATGGCTGCAACAGCTGGAGCTGTGCCGATCTGAAGCCAGGAGCCAGGTGCTTCTTCCTGGTCTCCCATGTGGGTGCAGGGGCCCAAACACTTGCGCCATCCTCCACTGCTTTCCCATGCTACATCAGAGAGATGGACTGGAAGAGGAACAACAGGGACTAGAACCAGCGCCCATATGGAATGCCGGCACCTCACAGAGAATTAACCTAGTGTGCCACGGTGCCAGCCCGATGGCTTTACATCTTTACTACTTCAAAATACAGTTAACAAGGATGGAAACAAACCAGTCCCAGAAATGTTCACAAAGAAATATCCAAGTAGTAGAATATACACATTCCAAATGTGGAGAACCTTCCAATTCACAAGTACATAGCTGAAGATCGTAAAACTTTTGACAACACTAAATAATCATTATGACACCCAAATCTGATGGTACATCATATTAATTTGTTTTATTGATAAAAAGTGTCAGATAGCAAGTAGTCACATTTAATTGCATTAACTGATAATCTATTTGCATTTTAACCAAATATAAAATATTCAGCTGTCTCAACATAATAGGTTGGTATTACTGAAATTAAATAATATCAAAAATGTTAAAGGACATTTATTTTGCTAAATACATATTTGGAAATCAACTGTATACCCACTTCTGAGCAGATGATTTATAATCATACTGCTTAAAACTATGACTATAATTTCTGTATCAAAGACTCATACATTTGCTTATGGAATTACAGGAAACTGCCTTATAGTTAAGAATAAGAGATCAACTTTTATCAGCAGTTTTGTAACATTCACTTTATCCTAGATCAATTGTTTATAAATAAACTACAGCTTTATCCTCTACCTATGAGCTTGTTTTCTTTAGCTCAATTCTGTATAATTTTTACAACTTGTATCTATTGCTGGATTTTTTTCTTCAGATCTTTATTGTACATTAAACTATTTTTCCAGAGTGACGTCAGATTATTCAGATAAAACTTTATGAAATTTAAATTGCGTTTTAATAATGTTCCTTTTAATTACTGAGGTAAAATATAACATACTGTTCCAGCATAAATCCAAGTATTTGTTCTGTGTACTATCATAAACTATTGAGTTATTTTAAAACTAAACAAAATCAAATAAAAGAAATCAGCATATGTGCTTCAAAGAAGCACATTACTGGACAATTCTCCCAAGGGCTACAGCATGCACATTGTTCTTAAGGGAATTTTCTATGATAGATCATATATTAGGCTACAAAACAAATCTCAGTAAATTTAAAAGGCTGAAATCATACCATGTATATTCTCAGACCACAAAGGTAAAAAACCAGAAATCAAGAATGAGAAAAACCATAGAAAATTTACAAACACGTGGAAATCAAGTAGCAGGCTCCTGAATCACCAATGAGTCATTGAAGAACTTTCAAAGGAAATAAAAATCCTTGAAACAAATTAAAATAAAAACTTAACACCGCAACCTGTGGGGTATAGCAAAAGCAGCATTAAGAATGAAGTTTACAGCAAATATTGCTTACATTAAAAACATAGAAAGATCCCAAGAATCTAATGATCAATCTGAAGGATTTAGAAAACAGGAACAAACACTGAAATTTTACACTTCAACCAACTGAAAATTTGTGAAGTGACTTATGCTGGAAAAAGAACTTCCCAACACTTTTTTGGTCATTATATGGAAACTTAAGAATATGCTTCTCTTTAAGGGAAAAATTAGAGCAATATAAAGAATTTAAAGTAGACTAATTTTTAAATTGCAGATATGTTTACAGACTACATGTTCTGAGCTAGTTTCAAAACAAAGAGACTGTTCGAGTTCTTAAGAGCTGTATCATCTATTTGGCATAACACTAAAAATGTTAAATATTTTGTAAACCTCCAGATTATATATTCCATTTAAAATACTTACATACTTGCACACTTAAAATATTTTAAATATTTAAGAGTATATGCATATATATTGACATATTGAAATTGACTTCAAAAATTCATGGAAAATTGAATGAAAAGATGTTTATTTGGATGCAAAAATTATTTTAAATCCATGCACAGTTTTTCATCACACATTTTCAAGAACTTTTTGAAACCCCTCATAAGCTTGGGTATATGTTTTTATTGGGTTTTTTTTTTGTACCAAAATATACTTTACATCCCATTTTCCATGAACTTTTTGAAGTCCCTATGTAAATATTTTTGAATATGTGTGAATATATATATTTTTATTGGCCTTTTCTATTTTGTTTTTCAAACAGTTCCAGCCTGCTGGTTAATAAGTTTCAGGTGCTTTCATATTTTAAAATGTATACTTCAAAGCACTAAAGTTAAAAGCTGATAAAAAAGGTGTAAGTTGCACTGGGCCTTGGGAGTAATCGCTGCTGGCCTTTGTCTAACCTCCCACTCTCAACACTTCCACATACACAAACACACTGAGTGAACCTCTGCCATCAGGCACTCACTCACAACTCCAAAGCTGCATTTGGCCCTCAGCAGCTCAAATGGAGAATCCCCAGGGAGTCAATTAGATTACATTGCAACTGCAGACAGCAACATCTGGACACGGCATTTTACCTAAGTGAGTGACAACTAACTTTTCCCTAGCATTGTCCACATTGCTCTTACCGCTGCTGACAGAAGGTGAGCTAAGATTCAAGCAACTGCAAACCCTCTTCGCAGCAGACATTCAGTAGTAGAACAACGGTGCTGTTCTATGGCTTTTCCAAACTAAACTGCAAAGTTAGCTTCGTGGTGTTTTTCATTATGATAATTCATGCGGATAACCCATCTCAAAACTTACATGAAAGCTATAGAACTTGGTTAGAGAAAAAAAATTGCCCTGTCCATATCAAATCACAGAAGTTTAATAGCTCAGCAGGGACCATTCTATATTCCATAGAAGCGATTATGGTCCACTCCATGTGGTTTTACAAATGATCAAGGTTGCTTTTGTATGATTTAAGTCTAAAACCAATGTTTTGGACATGAACTTCAATAATTTAATGACATTTATTGAAATCTTTACTTTTTATGTATCCACTAAAATAACTATGCAAAAAATAAGAAACCCATGACTGAGATAACCACAGCTTTCAGTGGGAGAGGATTCTATGTAATTCTATATAATTCTCTTGAACTGCATGTGTCTCAAATCCAGTTTGCAAAGATGAAGTTCACAGTGTGGACATTCCTTACTAATCTCTTTCTTTTTTTTTTAAACTTTTTTTAATGAATATAAATTTCCAAAGTACAGCTTATGGATTACAATGGCTTCCCCCCCATAACGTCCCTCCAACCCACAACCCTCGCCCCTTCCCCACTCCCTCTCCCCTTCCATTCACATCAAGATTCATTTTCAATTCTCTTTATATACAGAAGATCAGTTTAGCATACATTAAGTAAAGATTTCAACAGTTTGCTCCCACACAGAAACATAAAGTGAAAAATACTGTTTGAGTACAGGTTATAGCATTAAATCACAATGTACAGTACACTAAGGACAGATCCTACAAGAGGAGTAAGTACACAGTGACTCCTGTTGTTGACTTCACAAATTGACACTCTTGTTTATGGCATCAGTAATCACCCTAGGCTCTTGTCATGAGCTGCCAAGGCTATGGAAGCCCCCTGAGTTCACCGACTCTGATCATATTTAGACAAGGCCATGGTCAAAGTGGAAGTTCTCTCCTCCCTTCAGAGAAAGGTACCTCCTTCTTGATGACCTGTTCTTTCTGCTGGGATCTCACTCACAGAGATCTTTCATTTAGGGTTTTTTTTCCCCCCCAGAGTGTCTTGGCTTTCCATGCCTGAAATACTCTCATGGGCTTTTCAGCCAGATCCACATGCCTTAAGGGCTGATTCTGAGGCCAGAGTGCTGTTTAGGACATCTGCCATTCTATGGGTCTGCTGTGTATCTCACTTCCCATGTTGGATCGTTCTCTCCCTTTTTTATTCTATCAGCTAGTATTTGCAGACACTAGTCTTGTTTATGTGATCCCTTTGGTTCTTAGTCCTATCATTATGATCAATTGTGAACAGAAATTGATCACTGGGACTGGTGAGATGCCATTGGTACATGCCACTTTGATGGGATTGAATTGGAATCCCCTGGTATGTTTCTAACTCTACCATTTGAGGTAAGTCAGCTTGAGCATGTCCCGAATTGCACATCTCTTCCCTCTCTTATTCCCATACTCTTTCTTCATATCTACAAGTGCTTCCTTCTCAATAATGTTCTTCACGATCTTTTCACAATTGCAATATCTCTTTCCACATCACTCAAATCATCTGCCTACACGTTATTTTTCTTCATTGCACCCACGATCTGACCATTTACATATTTTTAGTTGTGTATTCTCTATTTCCTTCCCCTACAATGCAAACTCAGCATGGGCAAGGAACCTTTGGGTATCCATCCATTGATATATTCTCAAGGTCTACAGTAGTGCCGATAAGTAGAAGGGGATAAATACATATTTGGGAAGGGGTAAATAAAACATGGATTTTGCCAAAGGATTTCACCCTAAAAAGGCATGCATAATTTTTTTATAGTAACTGATAACAACGTAGGTTAATAATAGTACTTTTAAAAACTTCTGGCCGGTGCCACGGCTCACTAGGCTAATCCTCCGCCTTGTAGTGCCGGGACACCGGGTTCTAGTCCCGGTAGGGGCGCCGGATTCTGTCCTGGTTGCCCCTCTTCCAGGCCAGCTCTCTGCTGTGGCCAGGGAGTGCAGTGGAGGATGGCCCAAGTGCTTGGGCCCTGCACCCCATGGGAGACCAGGATAAGTACCTGGCTCCTGCCATCGGATCAGCGCGGTGCACCGGCGGCAATGCACCAGCTGCGGCGGCCATTGGAGGGTGAACCAACGGCAAAGGAAGACCTTTCTCTCTGTCTCTCTCTCTTGCTGTCCACTCTGCCTGTCCAAAAAAAAAAAAAAAAAAAAAAAATTCTACCCTTTCTCCTGATAAAAGAGTTAGAACACACTATCCATTCTTGTGGGATGCAGCTGTCAACTCCAGAGAGAAGCAAGGGAGTGGCCATTTGAGGGATCTGATAAGTAAATAATAGCAGGCAAATTGCAGTATGCCAGATTTAAAATACTGACAAAACAATACAATTTTTCCTTTATAGTGTCTTCCACTTTGAACTTAAGGCAAAATGCAACTATAGAAAAGAAACAAAAAGTCAGTGACAATCGCATGAACAGCAGCCTGGGCAAAGCTTCCCAGTGTTTCCTTGATGTCATGCATGTAAAGTGTGTGCTATTTTGCAGTACATATGGAGCAGTTACTATGACAGGTCATATCTTGGGCCATAAAATCACCCTTAACAACAAGAGAATTTATATCACATGCAGATTGTTCTTAAACCACAATGGCATTAAATTTGAAATATCAAAAGATTCAGAAAAAACATTAGAAAATTTAAAAATACCACTTTTAAGTAACCTGTGGATCAAAGAAGTACCAAACAAGGGAAATTAGAAAATATTTTGAACCCAAAAACCTGAAACTGCAACATATCAGACTTGATAGGCAGTAATTACAGCAGATATCATAGGAAAATATAGACAAATGCTATATTAGAAAAGAAATAACTTACATTAATAACCTAAGCTTCCACCTGAAGAATCTAATAAAAGAAAAATAAGCCTACAACAAGCAGAAGAAAGGAAATAATAAAGATAGTGTAGAAAGCCAGCACGGCCATAGCTCACTAAGCTAATCCTCCACCTGCGGCGCCAGCACACTGGGTTCTAGTCCCCATCGGGGCACTGGATTCTGTCCCAGTTGCCCCTCTTCCAGGCCAGCTCTCTGCTATGGCCCAGAAATGCAGTGGAGGATGGCCCAAGTGCTTGGGCCCTGCACCCGCATGGGAGACCAGGAGAAGCACCTGGCTCCTGGCTTCGGATCAGTGCGGTGCGCTGGCCGCAGCGGCCATTGTGGGGTGAACCAATGGAAAAGGAAGACCTTTCTCTCTGTCTCTCTCTCTCTCACACTGTCCACTCTGCCTGTCAAAAAAAATAAAAAAAATATATAGTGTAGAAAAAATAAATAAATGCTTGTGTCAATCCAAAAGACAACTCTGGGGCCAGCGCTGTGGCATACTGGGTAAACCCACTGCCTGCCGTGCGAACATCCCAAATGGATGCCGGATCAAGACCCAGCTGCTCCACTTCCAATCCAGCTCCCTGCTATGGCCTGGGAAAGCAATAGCAGATGGCCTAAGTCCTTGGGCTCTTGCACCCACATGGGGGACGCAGAAGAAGCTCCAGGCTCCTGGTTTTGAATCGGCCCAGCTCTGGCTATTGCCGCCATCTGGGGAGTGAACAAGAGGATGGAAGACCTTTCTCTCTGTCTCTCTGCCTCTGCCTCTCTGTAACTCTGCCTTTCCAGTAATAAATAAATAAATATTTTAAAAAACCAGCATGATTATGATGTTGAATAAATAGATGAGGGATTACCGTGATCAGGGATGGAACGGGTTCAACTACGAAGAGAGTTTGGAGGAGGATAGACCTTTGTGCACCTTGCATGGGATGGCAGTGGTTATATCAATCCATATACATACTAAAATACATAGTCATGTACATCAGACATTGGTTGTTCTGGAGGTTAATTTAAAAATATTTTAATAATAGTCGTTTAATATCACTATTAGTAGATTGCTTCTGCTTAAAAGGGAGTGTCAAAATTGTATAAGTATGAAATGTATTATTTCTTTTTGCAAATGCTGGCCTTCAAAATACTAATTGTAAGACTTTCCTAAAATTCTTTCACTTTCCTGAGCTTTGTATGCTCCATCCTTAAGCCAGGGTTGGTGCAACTTCCCACGCTGGGCTGTGGTGAACAACCCTGCTGTAAAGGACACTCTGGCGAATGGCCTTGGAACTCACTCCAGTTCTCAAGAAACTGATTTTAGTCTTCCCACTTAATTGTAAAACTTAGATTTCAGTCACTGCCAAACACAACTAAAGGAACGTACAGTTACTTTAGGGAATATAACTATTACAGCATTTTTTTATGTTAAGAATGTTTCACTAAACCAACAAATTGCTATCCATACATTTAAGTAACTAGGGGGCTGACATTGTGGCATAGCGGATTAAGCCACCACCTGTGATGTGGGCATCCAACATGGGTGCCAGTTTGTGTCCCAGCTGCTCTGTTTCCCATCCAGCTCCCTGCTAGTGGCCTGGGAAAAGCAGCAGAAGATGCCCAGTTTCTTGGGCCCCTGCAAACCATGTGGAAGACCTGGATGAAGCTCTTGATTACTGGCTTTGGCCTAGCCTACACTGACACTGCAGCCATCTGGGGAGTGAACCAGTGGATGGAAGACGTTTCTCTCTGTGTCTGTCTCTGTCTGTCTCCCTCTCTCACTCTGACTTTCAAATAAATAAATAAATATTTTAAAAAACATAACTGAATGATTTGAAGTTAATAGTCACAGTTGTGAATTAGATCAATAAAATATGTATCTGCTCTAGGAAGAAATTAAATCTATAATAAATATTTTCATCAGCTTTTTTTGGTTTTGTTTTGTTTTCCTAAAACAACATTCTGAACCATAATTACACTATTAAAAATATGTGTCTGGTGTTAGGAATAATTTCAATATAGATACATTAATTGCACCTGCTGCTTTATGGCTTCTCTTTTTTTCAATCATCCCAAAATATGGCCAGATGTCTGCTTCTCATTTATTACCATAATATTTCTTTCCTTGACCCTGTAATATTCTTAATCCTCAGTGTTATTCAACATAAATAAAAATATCCTTTAATCTTGAAGCAAAAGTAAATAATTCTTTTGGTATCTCTCAATAAACCTTCAGGGTTAACATTTGACTTGCACAGTTGAAAACTGTGATAAACAACTTGATATACTTCACTGTTGAACATGAGAATTAAATAGTTTACTTCTTTTAAACAATGCATGGAAAACTATTTTAAACTCCTTTTGCTCACACTGGAACTAACCTTAATACATATCTTACAATCCCTTATAGTCATTACAGAAAATAAGTTCCTGAAAATATAGGTTCAATTTTATATTCTGTAAAACAAATAGTTCAATAACCACATTAGATTAATAATTTTGAAGCATTCTACCACAAAATTGTGATGAAAGAATAAACTCAACCAAAACTAAATCAAAATAATTACCTCTGAAGTCCTTCATAATATGTGTGGGTTATATTTGTGTAGATGTAAAACATTGCATTTGGCAAAACAAGAGAAAACAATTTACTCATCTAAAGCAGTCCTTGTTATCCACAAGGGATATGTTTCAAGACTCCTAGTGAGGACTTGAAAATCCAGACACTACAAATCCCTGTATACAAGAAGACATCAAGAAAGTTTGTGGAAAAAGCAGAACGTAAAGGTAAATTGATTTTGGTGCAAATTCATTTATGAATTCATGCATACTTTTTCATAATACCCTTTTCTATGAGCTATTTTCCCCTATACATGCAAAGCTATGAGAAGTTGAATTTATAAATTAGGTGAAATGAACAATAGTGACAATAAAATAGAACAAGTCTAACAATCCCCTGTTCAAAAATTGTTATATGAATTTCTCTCTGTCTCTCTCTCATATCTTGTTGTGTTCAGCTTCAGACTGTACCTGAACTCGGGTCATGGACACTGCAAAAAGTGAAACCACAGAAAAGGGGGACTGCTGTGTATCATCTGCTACTCTTTATGTTACAAGGACGGAAAGCTTAAACTTGAACTGGATTTTATTGACTTGAACATCAGTACAATTTTAGAGGTGGCACAATCCTTAGATCAAAGTCCCACAGCACAACCATGTTACCATAAACCAAACTCTCCCTGGTCCCTCATCTGTTTTTCACGAGTTTTTACCTGAACCTTAGGTTCTAGAATTTGCTTTCCCTTCATCACCCATCCAAAGCTCTAGGCAAAACCTTAATTTGAATCCAAGGAGCTATAATGATGTCATATATCATATCTTCAGGCCTCAAAATCCTACCCCACAGAAGAAAAATAATCTCCTCTAGTAACATTTTTTTGAAAAAAATAGAATTTTTCTCTTTCCCAGAATCAATGTAAAATTATTCCCCATTGTGCTTCTTGGGACACGAGCCCCAGTATGGGGGTAAAACTCATGTTGGACATAATGTGGTATTTCTTGTTTGCTCAGGTCAATAATAATTCAGGCCTACTACTCTGAGTAGACTCAACCTACCAAATACCATACTGCTTTGGAAAATAAAATTAAAAAGTGAATTTTTTAGAATATAGGAATGTGAGTATTCACAGAATTAATTAATTTTACCTGCCTCTACATTTAAATACTAATAGTAAATATATAATAATTTAGTATTACTCAGGACCAATACAAAATTTATATTCAAGCCTTTTTTTAATCCAAAGTACTTTCTTGTATATATGTCCAAACGAAAATCCTAATTACATATTTTCACTGACCTTTTAACTGACGTGGTTAAATAAAACATTTTATATTTTTCTTTAAACAATAAATTTTGAAATTTGTAATTCATTAATTAGATATTAATTGAGCACCTACTATTCATTATTACAACTGTTATGCATATAGTAGTGAACCACACAAAATATTCTTGTCATTACAGTACTAACATGCTTAGGACAAGAAATACAATCTAGTGAATATGTTGTGTTGATAACTAGAATTTAGAGAATTATAACTTATGAAAATATTAATAAAGAAGGTAGTAATTTAGCACATATTCTTAGTTTTGTTAATAACTTACTAGAACTCTGAATTTCATTTATTTTTCTGTTCTTTGAATAGATTACAACAAAGGTTTGTAAGTTAACAGTGTCCCTTTTTCTGATAATTATGGCTCAACAGAAAACAGTTATTCCAAATCTAAAAGAGTTGGCAGCAATTTTATTGCTGAAATGCTCATTTCAACTTTTTCAGATGGTAATGGAAAACCTGAAAAATTTAAATTGTTACTTTGAAGAAAATATAAGTGATAGATAGATGGTGTCTTTTACAGAGTATACATTTATGTAGTAAATATACACACATATTTTAAGCCTATGGATCCTTTTACATAAAGAAATTGCTCCCACTACTTACGAACGAGTCATATCGCTCCTTTCCATCAACCCCTGTGTATCCATATGTAGTACATATGGCAACAGAGGTGCTAGGAGAAACATTGGCATTGGCATCTATAACTCTTGTAGAGGAATTTCCAAAGAGGAAAATCTCTCTCATGGACTCTTTCTAAGAGGGAGGAGTTGTTATTCATACAGAATTTGAAGTCAGAAAGTCAGATTTTCATCTTTTACACAAGGTTTTGAAATTGGGAATGAAAAACATTTTCTACATAAGTTCCAAAAGTTGACATAATATTCAGGAGCCCAAAAGAATAGAAAGTTTGTGAAGTCTCTATATGTACAAACTAAGAGTTTCAAACAAAATATATTTGTAGGTCAGGTAAATGTCATAAGGCCATAACAGTTTCATATGGATTATAAGTTACAATATAGTTGTAATATACCCTACCCTAGTTTCTTCCATGAAATGAAATTCAGCCATTAAAAAGAAAGTGTTTCCTATGTGTTAAAACACAGATGTCATAGGATATGTTAGTAAATTTAAAAAGACAAACTGAAGAATAATACATATAAAATTATATTTCTGTTTTTTAACAAGAGACATGGAGCAGCAAATAGATTTTAAGCTCTGCAGCATATACTTTTTCCTGGAAGAAAGTGATATGAGGCCAGAAAGCAATTATAAGCCAAACCATCCAAGTTCCTGTGGACATTAATAAGTAGTTCAGATTTTATTTTAAGAGCAAAATAGTCCACAATAAGCTTTAAAGAAGATATTGAAATAACCTGTTACTCTTTTTTAAAGGAGAGTTGCATAATTCTACTTCTGGAAAGACTGGAAAAATAGGGACAGGATATAACCTATCGCTTGTGGAGAAAACTCTGTACATGTGACTCAACAGTTTTCATGACAATGGACATCAGATAATAAAGCACGCGTCCCAGAGAAACAGAAGACAATCAAGTTCCTCCACGTGCTCACCCTAGCATGCCATCCTGAGACAGATTGCAGGACACAACAGAGGAGGAGGGCAGGAGGGTACAACCAGGAAGTTTCTTTGAGTTGAAATGAAGCTATGTGATCAGGCAAACCAAGGCTTCTAAAGTTTGTAGGACAGCTTATTGAATGGAGGAAGACTACACACAGCAAGAGCCTGGATGTTTGAGGAGAATCCTTTTGGAGTATTCAGAATAGTGATCATTACATGCATATGAAGAAACTGTTCAAGACTAGGGAAACAACAATCCAAAAACTAAGAGAACAGTAACTAGAGATCAGGTAGGACCACTATCCACACTAAAATAATTCATGATCCATGAAGCATTGAGTTGAAAACAATCATACATTAGAAGTAAAGAACAATTAGCCCTAGAGTGTGTACTGCACTAAAATTTCCCAACAAAGGATAAAAAGAAGACTCTCTTTCCTAACAGGTTAACTGCATTCCAAAACAAAGCTTAAGCTAGATGACTTTATAGAAATATAAAAATATCTACCATCCAACAAAATTGTGTTAGGTATCTAATAAAATATTACTGAGTATACAAGAAAGCAAAGACAAAACTCGAATACGAACAATCAGTTCATTGAAACTAAGCCAGGATTATCCACATGTAAGAATTAGGGAATATTGGAAGAAAGGAAATTAAGTTACTGTAACTATATTTCATGTGTTCTAAAAGTTAAACATACACATCAAAGATATGAGCATTTATACCAAACATTTAGTGATGAAAACCACGAAGTCTATAAGAAAAATACATCAGGTAGAAATAATAGCTTAAAAGTGCACAACTTTATAAGACTAATTAATTCAAGACATAGCAAAAGGAAGTATACCAAAAAATGAAAAAAGAACTGTAAAAATGTACACCAGTCTCCTGTGAAACAATTTCAAGCATCTTAATATACATATAATTTTAACCTCTGATGGAGAGAAAGAGATATAAAAATATTTAAATAAATAATGAGTAAAATTTTCCTTAAATTTGAGTAAATTTATAAACCTACAATACAACTTCATGAAGCTTAGCAAACAATAAGGAACAAGAATAAAAATACAAGTTACCTCATCATTAAAATGACCAAAACTAATGATAAAGAGAAATAACACAGAAGTAGTAAGATAAAAAGACACATAACATGCATTGGAAAAAATTAAAAATGATAGTATATCATTTTTATAGTATATTTCTCGCTGGAAATATTGTTAGCAAGAGGGAGTAACGCAACAATTATAAAATACTAAAAAAATTACTTTCAGTCTAGAATTCTATACTAGCAAAAAAAATCTTTCAAGATATTTTTAATGTAGTAATAATTTTAGAAACACAGAAACAAAGAATCTATTGCCAACAGATAATTTCTATAAAAAATCTTAAGAGAAACTTTTAGGTAGGAAAAAAATAATCCTAGATGTAAATATGTATGTGTGTTTATGAATATGTATATATGCTGTGTTTTTAAAGTGCACATATATATCAATATATACATATATGTGCATGTATATATGCATTTATCTTTATACATACAAAGAAATGAATAACTACTACATGATAAATATATGGTTAAATGTATATTTAATAAATAAATATATTTATTTGTTTGACTTACAACTATACTACAAACTATAATGAAAATGGAGATAAAATTATGAAGAAACTTCAAAAAGTTTGTGAGTAAATGGAATTTAAAGTCAAGTTTAGTTAGCACAAAAATTTTCAAATTTGTGTATGATTTTTCATTATAATCATTTCCATCACCCTTTGAAACCTCTTGTACATAAAATGAAACTATCTCATAACCATGGACAGAGGTTGAGGTAAGATAAATAGAAGTATGCTGTTATAAGGTTCTCATTCCATATATGAACTGGCGTGTGTCACCTGAAGTGTGACCTTTAGAAGTGAACTATAAATAACACTATAAGCCAAATAGCAATCACTGAAATAACAAAGAGTTACAAACAATGTGCTGACAAGGAGATAAACTGGGATAATAAAACACAGTCCAAAAGAAGTCAGAAAGCAAGAAAAAAAAAAAAAGAACCAAAAAAATAAGTACAATAAATAGCAATGACTGGTTAAAGCTAGCTCCATTAAAATCACATTAAATGTCGGTGATGTGAACACTCCAATTTAAAGGCATATCAGTTGTTTAGAGATAGTCTGAATTCTTATATCAAAATTTAAATGGACATGCTGAAATTCTAAATTCAATCTTTCATGTAGGAATTTATAGAAAATAACATAATACAGTTTGGAAAATGCTCAATCGGACTTGCCCCAAACGGTAGAGTCAGAAACATACCAGGGATTCCAGTTCAATCCCATCAAGGTGGCATGTACCAATGCCATCTCACTAGTCCCAGTGATCAATTTCTGTTCACAATTGATCATAATGATAGGACTAAGAACCAAAGGGATCACACAAACAAGACTAGTGTCTGCTAATACTAACTGATAGAATAGAAAAGGGAGAAAACGATCCAACATGGGAAGCAGGATACACAGCAAACTCATAGAATGACAGATGTCCTAAACAGCACTCTGGCCTCAGAATCAGCCCTTAAGGCATGTGGATCTGGCTGAAGAGCCCATGAGAGTATTTTAGGCATAGAAAGCCAAGACACTCTGGCAAAAAAAAACAAAAAAAAAAAAAAAAAAAACAAAAAAAAAAACCTAAATGAAATATCTCTGTGAGTGAGATCCCAGCAGAAAGAACAGGCCATCAAAGAAGGAGGTACCTTTCTCTGAAGGTAGGAGACAACTTCACTTTGACTATGACCTTGTCTAAATAAGATCGGAGTTGGCGAACTCAAAAGGCTTCCATAGCCTTGGCAGCTCATGACAAGAGCCTAGGGTGATTACTGAGGCCATAAACAAGAGTGTCAATTGTTAAGTCAACAACAGGAGTCACTGTGCACTTACTCCTCATGTAGGATCTCTGTCCTTAATGTGTTGTACAATGTGAATTAATGCTATAACGAGTACTCAAACAGTATTTTACACTTTGTGTTTCTGTGTGGGTGCAAACTGTTGAAATCTTATTTAATATATACTAAATTGATCTTCTATATATAAAGATAATTGAAAATGAATCTTGATGTGAATGGAATGTGAGAGGGAGCGGGTGATGGGAGGGTTGCAGGTGGGAGGGAAGCTTGGGGGGTGGGGAAGCCACTGTAATCCAAAAGCTGTACTTTGGAAATTTATATTTATTAAATAAAAAAATCCTAATTAAGATTTAAAAAAAGAAAATAACATAATATATCAAAAAGATACTCATTGACTATTATGTAAAATACAATAAATAAAAATATTTAGTCCAAATGCTCATCGATAGGATTTCATTAAATGAAAGGAAATATACCTCTACTGGAACCATGAAATATTATATTGCTACAAAAAGGAAAAGGAATAAAGCGAGATTTAGATCCAAATGTAGGGTATCATCAAAATGCCCATGGAAATTACATGGTACAAAGAAAACTTTGTGTGGATTTCAACATTTCTGGCATCAAATAAGCCTTTAATTCCATTTTTCCACAATTTTTGTAATGCCCTCATATAATATACAGTTTAAGGAAACAATTTTGAAATAGCATATATTTAGGTTACCATTTATGAAAATCTATGTATACATTCGTTTGTAGATGCAGTATTTAAAGTTGGGAGTGTTGTTCCCAGTCTTGACTGTGGCTAATTTTGAGAAGTAAGGAGAGGCTGGCAGGGTTAAGTAGCATGACAAGGAGATGTTCATTTTTTACATATACCTCTGTAGTTAACATTTTACAATGGGCAGATAAAGGAATGATTTAAAGATGTTTTCATTTTGAGAAAGTAAATACATTTCCACCCAGCAGCCTAACGAAGTTTCAGAACAGGATAACCTTCTGGGGGAATGCAGACAGGCAGTTTTTCCAAACATAGTACAGGATTTAGAGTCACATTCCAGGTTAGAATCTTTGCCTGGCCACATACTAGCTGTGTGGACCTGGAAATCTATTTTAAATTATTTACCTAATATTTTAAAAAGTGTCTATCACAGGTGTTCAACAAATGCTACTTCCTTTACTTTAATGTCAAAAGGATATCATTTAAATGTCCCCATTAAGTCTTCAAATAATCAGGACATTTCTCAAGAAATGTGTGAATAAGGCGCTGACTCATCCTTAAAGTGCCACATGTAAAGTGTAGACAAAGTTACCTCGCGATGTAGCATTTTGGTAATTTAGGACCTACCTCTAGAAAATGGAATTCAATAACTTCAGCAGTTATACCGGATTCTATCTAGACAAATACTGCCAGGCACAGTCCGAAAAGAGGGAGAAATGTTATTGAATTCTCACCCAATGAACATGGATAAAGCTTGTGTAAAAATCATAAAAATGCAGAGCAAAGAGTGAAACTGTTCCTCTTCTACAGGGATACGTGTGCCCTACTCTCGCTGCTGTCCATAGCAGAAGGCTCTCACTGGTACAGGTGGTCCTTTATAATTGTGTGCATAAAACAACTGAGTCATTTTTTTGATTGGTAAATAATATGCAATGTCAAACTCTCTACACCATCTGTGTCATTCACCACTACAGTTTTCTGCAAAACTGCCAGCAGCATAAAGCCAGCACCACATTGTTGGAGAAGGCACAGGAAGAAGTAGTTGGCGTCCTTGGCAAAGCTTAAATCTGTTCACAGTATTGAACCTGACATATGCCCCAAAGCAGAACGTGTGTGCTACCCTAACGATCTCTCCTGCTGTTTTATAATCAGAGACATAGATGGAGGGAGTACAGCAGGTTTTTTTTTTTTTTTTTAATTTGGAACTGGCCAGCCTTCTGGACATAATTTTTTTTTTTTTTTTTTTTTGCCAAAAACTACTCTCATGTTCAGGAGGATTGATGTGCAGATTACTAACCACAGCATTTCACTATTTCCTAACTAAAAGATGTGTGCTAATTTCTAAACCCTTTTCCGGCGTTGTTCAATTTTTGAAATTCCTCTTCTCTATCATTTGAAAGAAGAGTTGCTAACTGCCAATCATTAACCCTGACAGTTGAGACAGACTTCTTGAAAGCTGAGGGAGCGTAGGTGGTGGTTGCCTTGTCAACTTCTCTTTTCATCGAAGGGAAGGAGCACTGAGTGAGAGAGCACTTCTTGGCTTCTTTTTCAAGACGTCTGGTATTGACAGAAGCTAAAAGTCATAGCCTCAGCATGCACCATGCAGGGAACGTCCTGGAAAGACTCCTTCTTCCATCTCTCTTTTTTGCTGTTTCCTTTCATATTATGCACAACCAGCCATGCCCATATGGTGATAGCGCCAGATCCAGGAGTGGGTAGGTGTTGCCATATCCCTTCTAGACCGGGAGCTTTCTCATTGTCCTTTGGTACTAAAATTAGCTAAACAATGAACATGTCTTTGAGAGCCTCCTGATTTCCATGGGAAAAGTTCCACACAAACTTTAATTCAGAAAAAAGAATGGAATTTTGATCACGATTTTTTAAAACATTCTAAACAAAATTCATCAAATTCTAAAGGATAGGCAGACTCATATGATAATATGTATGCAAGAAAATAAAAAATATAATATTATAACAGCTTGCTTGAGGATCCTTCTTTCTTAATGAGCAAAGAGTAAAATTATTATTCTAATCCATCTAGTGCTTGAAATGATTTGTAGTCTGTTTCACTAAAGATTACTGCAAAAATGATATCTAGAGAAGAAACCATCATTATACCACCGTGAAAAATCCCATGTTCTTTATTCATAAAATGTAGACTAATCCAAGCACAGGATGTAAAAATCAAAGCTGCAATTATAAACTTAAAACTATATTTACAGAAACATATGTTACAACTCTCTCCAAATAGATAGGATTATAAATATAAACTTCACATTGCCCTAGTAGATTCACAGTTAATTTGGCCTGTATTATTACAATATTTTCTCTTGTAGACATCAGTAAGAAATGATCTCCAGTAAGTACATACTCTAAAAAGCAATCATTAGGCTCACTCTAATGTCTAACAAGCTGTGGGGACGGTCCTTGAATATGCTTTCTGAACACAGTCAACCTTTAGTACCTGTGTGCTCAGTAGCCATGTAGCCATGCTTGGATTCAATGGAACACATCTGGAAAACATTGCCAGGGTGGGGTGGGGATTCACATCTGCACTGAATATGCACAGACTGTTAATTGTTATTATTCTTTAACTAGCATGCTATAAAATTTATTTAAATAACATTTACATGGTATTAATCATCTAGAGATTATATGGTAAGTAATCTAGGAATGATTTAAAGTGTAAGGAAGGATTGCATGGGTTATATGCAAAGACCATCCCATATGTAAGGGACTTGAGAATCCTCGGGTTCTAGTGTCTGAGGGCTCCTGGAACCGGTTTCTTCTGGATACTGACAAATGAATTCATTCAACTTTGCCATTCTTATCCTTTCCTTGAATTGCTGCAATTTAGTTTTCTTTGTTGATATTTGTGCTTGTGAACTAATGAAGTAGCTCTTCCCAGTGCCTTTTAAATGATTCACCAATGATTCACAGAGGGTCAAGCAATGACTTGAGTCAGGTTCAAAACTGTCCACCTCTACAGAGGAGTTATTACAGCTTCCTCTACTAAGTTCATGATCTCCTGCTGCTCATGTCCTTCAGACACGTATCTGGGAACGACGGTTGTGTGGTCTGTGTTAAAATGCAGCCCTCAAAGTTTTATTGCATGTTGAAACTGCTCTTATGGCACACGAGCCTACAACTGACAAATCTTTGAGGAGGCCAAGATTCAGCAGCCTGGTGTAAACTCTGTATGATAAGGAGAGGTAAGGAAGAGTCAACCCAGAAAAGAGTAGTGCAAAAGGATTTGACTCCTCTGATGACTTATAATAGCAGGTGAGGTCATTAGCCCCCACAGTACATGTTTGAAACCTAAACAGGTACAGCAACTCACCATTAGGATCAATCCATTACTGAATTAGAAATACGACTGAATTTAGCAACAAATTTGTGCCAACATTACTTCTAGCAGCAGTAGGTTTTCAGCAGCAGATTGGCACCGTGACAGAGTCCATAATTTTCACAGTATGTGTTTCATAATTTGTCATGCACACTCTGATTGCCTGGCATATTGGCAGAGTCCACAGTGCTCTCTAAATGTCACCAGACGCATTTGAGGATTTGTCATGCACGGTCTGAGCAAGTGACACAACACTGCAGAGTGGCCAGGTTCAGAGCTGATTTTTGCACTTGCTCTAAGTGAGTGCTCTTGAGCTCAGCCACCAGTGACGAGGGCCTGGTGGGGGCTGCACAACCCTCCTCTTGGAACTGCTGATTTTTAATTCTGCGTCAAGTGATCGTATGGATGCTGCCAGGAGAAAATACTACTACACTGCAGGTGTGACATGCACAGCACAGAATTTCTTGCCTGATAACATTCTTTTCAAACCATTCCTTGTAGTGTACTTAATGCTTTTTTTTTTTTCAAACAAGCACAGAAAGCATTTCACAAATTAGGAGTAAGAAATAGCACAGCAATAAATATGAATAGAGAAGGGGAAAGCTGTATTATAAGAAATGAGTCAGTTAAGAGATCAAAAGACAAGATGTCTCTGATGATTTTAACAGAAAGGTACAGTGGGTTGGGATCAGAGAATCCTGGGCTCGTTATCATAACACCTGGTTTCGGTAGGAACAGCTTCTGAGTCTGGGCAAACCATCCGTCCTTTTTTGGCCTTAGTTAATGAGGAAGTTGGATGAGAGCGTCTCACAAGAAGCTTTCATGTCTATACATTCCGTTGTTCTAAGATGGAGCGTGCGTTTGTTAATATCTTTCAATCATCTGACCCGTTTGCCTGCAATGATTGCATAATGCTTTTCCAATGTTTAGTAAAAGCTTCAAGAGCTACATCTGCTGGAAGCTTTTAGTTGTCTAGGATTCCAGCCATTATCTTATCACTTTTAGTCACTGTCTGTTAGAAGGAGAGAGGAAATTAGTCTTTTTTATCCATTTGGGCCTCGTAGATGCACCTGTTACTATGAAATCTGTCTGATGATAAATAACTCACATATGCTCAAGAGTGTTGTCTTGACATGTGCAGGGAGAGACCTTCACAGACATATGTTATAAAAAGCAATAGCTGTGACTTTGTATTGCTTGTGGATCATGGAACGTAGAGAAGCACTTGAAAGCTAACAAAGACTGTTCAGGCACAGAGGCAAGCTGAGGCTTTTGTTGGAAAATTTTGAAATTTTGAAAAATCTACTGTAAGGCCCAGACTTAAATGCAATGCCTCCAAAATACAGATACAGCAGCACTCACACAACACCACGGGCAAACGTAGGCCTGTTGGTCAAAGCTGAAATATGTTAAGTAGCATCATGGAGCATATGGACGATTTCACTTGAGAAATCCAGAAGACAAGGGTCATTTTTATACAATCTGTAGTTTAACTGAAAAAGGAATATCCTCTTAAATAGCCACCAGAAATTTACATTTGTTGAAAATTGTGGCTTCTTCTCATGTTTCTATGGCCAGTTTGATTTGGACAAGGAGAATCATCACTACTCTCCCAGTTTCTACATGAAAAGGTTGTTTTTCCGCTAACCTTATGTGGACAATTTCCCACAATTCACACCCAGTGCCAACCCCCTGCTATAAACCAGGTGGCTGTTGCAACTTCATCTACTCAAATCTCACCACAGCAAACACAAGCAAGTAAAAATTAGATTAGGTTTGATTATATTTCCCCCCTGGCATCTGATGAAAACTGGGTATTTTACTTTTCAAGTTCTATTAGTTTAAATCACGTAAATGATTCTGGGCCTTACATTAATTAACTTTAGAAATTGACTTGTGCTGACCATTAAAGCCTCGATTTTATTATTCTAAAATATACCCTCTTTCTGTTTTCCAAATATTCTAAGAATTATGACTCAAACAGGAATATTCTATACCTTTTGTATAAATGTTAATGCTTTTCATACGCAGGAAGTGAACTACCTATAAATACAACCAATCTGAGTATACTAAGCAAAATAGGCTGACTACCTTTTGTATAAATATCTAACCTGGGATTTTTCTCTGAGCTACAATCCTCATAAAATGTTTCTAAAAACACTTAACTCAGTTGTCTGTTTTGCACAATTAGCTACACAAAGCCTTCGCACCCATGAAGATCTTTCATTTTTAACAGCTTTTTTTCAGTTATCATGAACATGTTTAGATATATAATTACAAAAGGGATCCATCTTCCATTGTGCCTTTAACAAACACACATGCACATACACACACACTGATAAACATAGCTATATAAAAGTACTTGGTTAATGAATTGATACATGAAAATACCTGCTTTATTTGATGTTTGCTCTCAACTTATTTCCTCTACTCATGTTGCCTAGAACAATCAAAATATAGGGAGAAAGCCAAACTGTTGAAAATACACACTGAGGCCGGCGCTGCGGCTCACTAGGCTAATCCTCCGCCTTGCGGCGCCGGCACACCGGGTTCTAGTCCCGGTCGGGGCGCCGGATTCTGTCCCGGTTGCCCCTCTTCCAGGCCAGCTCTCTGCTGTGGCCAGGGAGTGCAGTGGAGGATGGCCCAGGTACTTGGGCTCTGCACCGCATGGGAGACCAGGATAAGTACCTGGCTCCTACCATCAGATCAGCACGGTGCGCCGGCCACGGTGCGCCGGCCATAGTGCGCCGCCCATGGCGGCCATTGGAGGGTCAGCCAACGCAAAGGAAGACCTTTCTCTCTGTCTCTCTCTCTCTCACTGTCCACTCTGCCTGTCAAAAAAAAAAAAAAAATACACACTGAACTGAAATGAAGTGAAATAGTTCGCATTGCATTTTTGTTTTCAATCTAATTCTCAAGAGGATGACTGCATATCACTTACTAACAACTTGACAATTGTAGAGACTTGGTTGTCCCATCTGAGTTTTCCAGAAAACTCACTACATCTGCTTTAGTCTATCTTCTACCTTCATTCTCCCCATTCCACCCACATTGCTTACTTACTTCCTCAAGGCCCTAAGTGTTTCCTTGCAAACACACACACAATTCCCTCCTCCCCTCTTTTTCTGTGATTACTTACTAGTATTAAAGGATTGTAAGATGAGTTCACCTGGTACTTGGTGCTATTTCTTTAACCAGAATTGTATTAGCTACTCTCTTGCATTACCTTTAGCCATCTAAATGTCTGCTAATGCTTTTTTAGTATCTATAATTAATTCCCTAGATAAAAGAGCTAGAAAAGCTTTTTTTTGGAGGCATGCTATCTTCCATTGCTAAAGAGAGAAAAATAAAAATAAATTAGCTTCTATAAGGATTTCCAAATGTTCATCTTGTGTTAAGAAAAAGAAAGCATGCAATTTCCCAAAAGCTCCTAGATGTAATGATAAAATCACTTCTGACTCTTCCTGAAGGACCTTTATAGTATAATGTCCTGAGTCTTCAAACAGCACAGCCTAAAAGATAGTTTTACTCAGAGAAAAGTGCATTTGTCAACTTTTCAAGGAACTTGCACTGTGCCATCCCCTTACAATCATGAATCTTTCCATAATGACAGATGCATTAAGGTCACATTATGCATTTGTAGAAGTGATCAGTAAATAATACATCTTTCTTTTCTTATGTAAATTACCAGAAAAGTGGAGAAAAAATGAATTGGAGGTAAATTTGACAGAGTCTAAATCAGTTATAAAGACCCTCCCAACAAGGAAAAGCCCAGGACTAGATGGCTCCAGTACTGGATGGCTTCACTGATACCAAATCCACCAAATCTTTAAAGAAGAGATAATTCCAGTTCTTCCCAAACTATTCAAAACAACAGAAACAGAGGGAATTCTCGTAGACTCTTTCTGTGAGATTATCATGAGCTTAATTCCAAAATCAGAAAGATATACAACAAAGAAAGGTAACTATAGAACCATATCCTAGATGAACATATATGCAAAAGTCCTCAGTAAAATGCTAGCTAATTGAATACAACAACACTTTAGAAAGATCATTTGCCTGGGCCAAGTGTGATTTTTCCCTATTCAGCAGTGATGTTTCAAAAAATTCTGCTATACCAATGAATAGACTTCTTTTAAAAAAAAAAAAAAAAGATTTTATTATTTATTTGAGAGGTAGAGTTACAGATAGTGACAGGGAGAGACAGAGAGAAAGGTCTTCCATCTGCTGCTTCACTCCCCAAATGGCTGCCTTGGCCAGATTTGGGCTGATCGGAAGCCAGGAGCCAGGAGTTTCTTCCAGGTCTCCCACACGGGTGCAGTTAGGCCATCTCCTGCTGCTTTTCCAGGCCATATCAGAGAACTGGATCAGAAGGGAAACATCCAGGAATAGAACTGGTGACCATATGGGATGCCGGCACTGCAGGTGAAGGATTAACCTACTGCACCACAGCACTGGACCCTGAACATACTTTTTTTTTTTTTTTTTTGGACAGGCAGAGTGGACAGTGAGAGAGAGACAGAGAGAAAGGTCTTCCTTTGCCGTTGGTTCACCCTCCAATGGCCACCACGGCCGGCGTACTGCGCTGATCCGATGGCAGGAGCCAGGTGCTTATCCTGGTCTCCCATGGGGTGCAGGGCCCAAGCACTTGGGCCATCCTCCACTGCACTCCCAGGCCACAGCAGAGAGCTGGCCTGGAAGAGGGGCAACTGGGACAGAATCCGGTGCCCCGACCAGGACTAGAACCCGGTGTGCCGGCACCGCAAGGCAGAGGATTAGCCTAGTGAGCCGCAGCGCCGGCCCTGAACATACTTCTAACCCCTCCTCTGTTTCCACATCTTCAAGAACTCCTAAGGCCCATATCTTAGGTCATTTGATAGTAATCCACAAATCCACAACAGTGTATTCAGTTTCTCTAATTTTGTCTTCTTTTTTGGGGGGAAGGAGTGGTCTGAGAGAGATTTTTCATTATTTATTTTCTAGCTCACTTATTCTTTCTGCTACAACAAATCTTTTGTAAAGATTTTCCATTGTATTTTTGACATACTGAATTCGTTATTTCTAATATTCAGATTGATTTTGTTTAATATCTCTACTTCTTGGCAAAATTTTTCATCCATGATGTGTAAAGATTTCTTTAACTCAAGAATTTGCTTCTCATTGTTTTTGAGTACTCTTTTGATCATTCTTTTAAATTCCTTTTCAGACATTTCACCAATCTCTTCTTCACATTCTTTTAATTTTTATTTAATAAATATAAATTTCCAAAGTATAGCTTTTGGATTACAGTGGCTTTTTCCCCCCATAACTTCCTTCCCACCCGCAACCCTCCCATCTCCCACTCCCTCTCCCATTCCATTCACATCAAGATTCATTTTCAATTATCTTTATATACAGAAGATCAATTTAGTATATATTAAATAAGATTTCAACAGTTTGCACCCACATAGAAACACAAAGTGTAAAATACTGTTTGATTACTAGTTATAGGATTAATTCACATTGTACAACACATTAAGGACAGAGATCCTACATGAGGAGTAAGTGCACAGTGACTCCTGATGTTGACTTAACAAATTGACACTCTTGTTTATGGCATCAGTAATCACCTGTGGCTCTTCTCATGAGTTGTCAAGGCTACAGAAGCCTTTTGAGTTCACCAACTCTGATCTTATTTAGACAAGGTCATAGTCAAAGTGGAAGTTCTCTCCTCCCTTCAGAGAAAGGTACCTCTTCACATTCTAATATTGAACTGTTACTGCATCCCTTTGGGAGAGTCATATTGTCTTTCTTGTTCATATGCAAACACATGGAGATGGAACAATATGCTCCTGAATGAACATTGGGTCATAGAATAAATCAAAAGGAAACTCAAAAAATTTCTGGAAATAAGTAAAATTACAACGCAATATTGCAAAACATATGAGATACAGCAAGAGCAGTGCTAAAAGGGAAGTTTACAGCATTAGTGCCTACATTAAGAAATTCGAAGGACATCAAATAAATGATCTAAGAAAGCATCTGAAGGACCTAGAAAAACAGGAACACACCAAACCCAAAGTTAGTAGGAGGAAAGAAATAATTAAAATTAGAGAAAAATAAACAAAAGAGAAGCCAAAAAAATACAAAAGATCAATGAAATGAAGAGCTAGTTTTTTTAAAAAAAAAATAAGCAAAATAGATACACCATTGGCCCAACTAACCAATAGAAAGAGAAGACCCAAATAATAAAATCAGAGTTGAAACATGAAATGTTACAATGGATACCACAGATATAAAATAATCATAAGAAATAACCACAAATGTAAAAGATTATACAAAAGCTATATGCCAACATATTGGAAAATTTAGATGAAATGGATAGATTTCTGGACACACATAATGTACCAAAGCGGAATCATGAAAACACACACAGCCTAAATAGGTCAATAACCAATACAGAGATTGAATCATTAATAAAGACTTTCCCAACAAAGAAAAGCCTTCACTGCTGAATTCAAGCAAACTTTTAAAAAAGAACTCTGAATACTATGATTAATGATGAATTAAACCTGTGAATATAGAATGGTAAAATTTTGTGCTTGCAGAAACTGATTAACAAAGGGGAGGGATTGAGAGAGAGAGATTTGGGGGAAATCAGGAGGGTGAAGGAAATGTGTTTATCTTCGTGGAACTGTACCTATGGAATGCGTAAAATCTGTTCCCTTTATGTTAATAACATTTTTTTAAAAAAAGAAGAACCAATTCCAATGTTCTCAAACTATTCAAAATAATTGAAAATAAAAGAATCTTTCCAAACTCCTTCTATGAGACCACCATCACCTTAATTCCTCAATAAGAAAAAAGATACAACAAAGAAAGGTAACTAGATTAATGTCCCTGATGAACATAGATGTAAAACTCCCCAACAAAATACTAGCTAATGGAATCCAACAACATGGCAAAAAGTTCATTCACCTGGAATAAGTTGGATTTATCCTTTTATGCAGGGATGATTCAAGATATGCAAATCAATAAGTGTGATACATCACATTAACCAATTAAAGAATAAAACCATATGATTATCTCAATAGATGCAGAGAGAGAATTTGATGAAATACAACATCCGTTCATGTTAAAAAGACACCTTAAACAAATTGGGTATAGAAGAAACATTGCTTAGCACAATCAAGGCAATAAATGGCAAACCACAGTCAGCATCATATTGAATGGAGAAAATTAGGAATCATTTCCACTGAGATCTGGAACCAGACAAGGATGCCCACTCTTGCCCACTCTCATAATTTCTATTCAATATAGTTCTGGAAGTTTTAGCCAGAGTCTTTAGTCAAGAAAAAAGAAATCAGAGGGATACAAATTAGAAAGGAGGAAGTCAAAGTATCCTGTTTGCAAATGACATATAGGGGTACCAAAAGACTCCACTAAGTGACTATTGGAACTCATAAGGCAGTTTGGTACAGTTGCAGGATATAAAATCAACACAAAGAAATCAGTAGTCTTTGTATACACAGATAACACCATGGCTGAGAAAGAACTTGTAAGTTCCTTACCATTCGTAATAGCTACAAATGCTTTGGAATAAATTCAACTCAGGATGTGAAAGATTTATACAATGAAAATTATAAAACATTAAAGAAAGAAGAAGAAGACACAAAAAATGGAGAAATCTTCCATGTTCATGGAATACAAAAAATAATATCATCATAATGTCCATACTGCCAAAAGCAATATACAGATTCAGTACAATATCAATCATAATACCAATGACAGGGGCCAGCATTGTGGTGCAGAGGGTTAAAGCCCTGGCCTGAAATGCCGTCATCCCATGTGGGTGTCAGTTCTACTCCCGGCTGCTCCTCTTCCAATCCAGCTCTCTGGATGGAGGCATCACAATATCAGATTTCAAGACATACTACTGAACAGTTATAGTCAAAAGAGCCTAATAGTGGCACAAAAATAGGCATTAGATCAGTGAAACAGAACAGAAACCCCAGAAATCAATCCACGAATCTGAAACCAACTAATATTTGACAAATAAGCTAAAACCAATCATTGCAGAAAGGACAGCCTCTTCAACAAAAGGTGCTGGGAAAATTGGATCTTCAAATGCAGAAGTATGAAACAAGATCCCTACCTTATACTTCATACAAACATCAACACAACATGGATGAAGGATGTAAATCTATGATCTGTTATCAGTAAATTACTAGAAGAAAATTACTAGAAGAAAACATCTAGGAAACACTGTAAGACATTGGCATAGGGAAAAACTTCTTGGACAAGACCCCAAAAACACAGGCAATAAGATCAAAATAGACAAAAGGGATTACATCAAGCTAAGAAGCATCTACACTCCAAAGGAAACACTCAGCAAAGTAAAGACAATCAAAATATTTACAAACTATGCAATTGATACAGGATGCAGAATCTATAAGTAGTTCAAATAACTCAACAACAACAACACAAAGCATACAGTCAAGAAATGAGCAAAGACTTGAACAAGCATTTTTCAAAAGGGTAAATTCAAATGGCCAATAGACACATGAAAAAATGCTCAGGATCACTAGCCATCAGGGAAATGCAAACCAAAACCACAATAAGGTTTCACCTCACACCAGTTAGAATAGCTCTCATCTAAAAATCAAAAACACAATAAATACAGACAAGGTTGTGGGTAAAAGGTATCCTAAAACAATATTGGTAGAATGTAAACTAGTACAGCCATTGTGGAAAACAGTATGAAGATTCCTCAGAAATCTGAAAATAGATCTACCATAGGATCCAGCTACCCAACTCCTGGGAATTCACCAAAATGAAATGAAATCAGCATATAAGAGACTCAGCTGTACCCCCATGTTTATTGCAGCTCAATTAACAATATCTAAGTTATGGGATCAACCCAGATGTCCATCACCTGATGACTGGATAAAGAAAATGTGATATACATATACACAATGGAATACTACTCAACCATAAAAAGAATGACATCCTGCTGTTTGCAACCAAGTGGATACAACTGGAAATCATTAAGTTTAGTGAAATAAGTAAATCCTAAAAAGACATATATCATATGTTTTCTATGATATGTGGCAGCTAATATAGAATACAAAAAATATATAATTATGAAACAGACATCTTGTGATATGATTGTCATTTTTAGCCCTTGTTTATACTCCTGTGGAACTGGGGTCTTCATACTTTTTATTTGTTCAATATTATGGTTAGTGATGAATTAAGCCTGTGACTGCAGAGTAGACTTAAATTAAGTCTTTGCAAAAGTTAAAAACAAAATGAAAGGAAGGAAGGAGGGAAACTGAGGGAAGGAGAGTGATAGGAAAGGAAGTATAAGTTTTAGAACTGTATGAAATTCATCAAATCTGTCCTCTTTATAAAAATAAAAATTTAAAAAAGAAAAGGAGATAGCCAGGGAAGAGGTTTCCTTCCTATCATATTTGTTAATATTTTTAAAAATTATTTAAATTTTTCTAAAGATTTATTTATTTATTTGAATGTCAGAGCTACAGAGAGAGAGAGAGAGAGAGAGAGAGAGAGTGGTCTTCCATCTGATGGTTCACTCCCCAGATGGCCACAACAGCCGGAGCTGCCACGATCCAAAGCCAGGAGCCAGGAGCCTCCTCCCGCTCTCCCACATGGGTGCAGGGTCCCAAAGACTTGGGCGATCTTCCACTGCTATCCCGGGCCACAGCAGAGAGCTGGACAGGAAGTGGAGCAGCCAGGCCTTGAAATGGCACCCATATGGGATGCCAGCGCTTCAGGCCAGGGCATTAACACACTGCACCAAAGCACCAGTCCCAGAATTATTTAAATTTTAAAAACAAGATTTTCTGTACCTATCTAATCAATAATTATTAGTGTTCTTTAACATTACATTATAAAGATAAAAAAAGATTCTTGCTATCAGGAGGTTGTTTGCTCATGAGAATGACAGATTAAAAAAAAGTAAATTATCAATTTCTTTTTTTTTTTAACAGGCAGAATGGACAGTGAGAGAGAGACAGAGAGAAAGGTCTTCCTTTTGCCATTGGTTCACCCCCCAATGGCCGCTGTGGCCGGCGCATCGCACTGATCCGAAGCCAGGAGCCAGGTGCTTCTCCTGGTCTCCCATGCGGGTGCAGGGCCCCAGGACTTGGGCCATCCTCCACTGCACTCCCGGGCCATAGCAGAGGGCTGGCCTGGAAGAGGGGCAACCGGGACAGAATCTGGCGCCCCAACCGGGACTAGAACCCGGTGTGCCAGTGCCGCAAGGCGGAGGATTAACCTATTGAGCCACGGCGCCGGCCGAATTTCTATGTGTACTAATGTGAACATATATATGAGTACATACATGTGATTTAGTATATATACATACACATATAATTATACATAAGCATAGTTCAAAAAGTTCTTGGAAAATTGAATTAAAAATACGTTTATTTTGATACAAAAATATTTTCAAATGAACATATAGTTTTTTAATGATTTATTACTTATTTATTACTTATTATTTGAAAGTCAGAGTTACAGAGGCAAAGGGAGAGAGAAAGATATTGCCCTCTTAGATGCAACAGCCAAGGCTAGGCCAGGCCAATGCTAGGATCCAGGAACTTCTTCCAGGTCTCACATGTGGGTGTAGGGGCCCAAGCCCTTGGGCCATCTTCCGCTGCTTTTCCATGGTATATTAGCAGGGAGCTGGATAGAAAGTAGAGAAACCGGCACTTGAACCAGCACCCCTATGGGATGCCAGTACTGCAGACAGTAGCTTAACACACTGCATCACAGTGTCAGTCCTGAATGTATAGTTTTTAAATAATGCTTATTCTTTATGAATACTAGGAGATTTCTGATATGTCTAGATTTCAAAATTATTTTCCAACAAAATAAATTCATCTTTTAACTCCATTTTGATTACTTTTTGAAGTGCCCTTGTACAATGTACAAACACAGATATATGTATACCTATAAACTTAGACAATACATGGTGAACATATTGTGTGTATCACATAATAGCAACTGATTTAGAAAGAAATTTTAAAAGAACCACAGGAAAATAAATGTTCCTGGTTTTCTGGAAGCATACCTTATGCGCTATGGGGAAGGGAGTGAGCGACTGAGTGATGGAAAGTGTCCATCCTTGGCACCTCCTTCTTGGCCTCCTTTGTTCATCTGTGTGGCCAGAAACATCCTGACTATGAACAGAAAGTAACTCATCCTCTTCCTTTCCTTTTGGTTCTGTCTTCAGAGAGTGGAAATTTTCACACTCTCCTTCCTACCTGAAGATCCAATATTCTGATTATTTGAAGATTCCACGCTCCACTTCTACATTTTATGACAATCTCCCTGGAAAATTGGAGGAAGGTAAATGGGACACCACTGGCCAATCACTCCCCACTCCTAATTAAATGCATCAACATTCCTTCTAAATTCAGAGAGAATCCATTCTTGTAAGTGACAAACCATGAAGCTGACCAATACAGTTCGAACACAAGTACACATTTTCATTCATCAGATTTGAAACACAGCTGATGGAATCCACTGTTGATGAAGTTACTACGATTAGTGTTACATGAACTTAAACAAGAGAACATTCTGGTCTTAGAAAAGAACAGGAGTTGTACTAGATAGTAAATGTTATTTCTGTTCTCTTCAATATTTAATATGGACTCCTGTCAAAAGGAAGAATATTCTCCTTCTCCTTTCCATGTACTTTTTTTTAAAAATGATTTACTTATTTGAGATGTAAGGAGAGAGAAACATAGAGAGAGATATTGATCTTTAATCTGCTAGTTCATTCTCCAAATGGCTGAAATGGCCAGGGAAAACAAGGAGCCTGGAGTTTGGAATTTCGTCCTGATCTCCGACATGGGTGCAGGGGCCCAAGCACTAGGGTCATCTGCTGCTGCTTTCCCAGCAAGTAGCTAGACAATTGGAATTTGAACTGGCACTCCAATATGGGATGCTGGTTTTGCAGGCAGCAGCTTAATGCACTGCACCACAACACCAGTCCTCCCTTCCAAATATTTAAATTAATGTAGAAAAGATCATATTTTAAGGCAAACCATTTTCAGTGCTGCATGTTGTAGCTCCCCAAGTTCTATCAGAGGGAGGAGATGGGGCCTCTCCCAGCCACAGCTACAGATAGCTTCACATGGCTAACTCCTCACTTGGCTACAGTCCTTAACTCCCAATTGTCCGCTAGAAATTTCCATCTCCTCCTCCACACCTAGTATTTTGATTTTGATGTCACTAAAACAAATTCATTATCATTTCCTCTCAAAGCTGCTCGTTCTCTCTCTCTACCTTCCCTTCCTCGATGGATATGCCCAGCTTCAATAACGATACCCAAGCCAGAAACCTAGTGTCATCGTAAAAATGTTCTTTCTCACCTTGCCCCATCAGTCCCCAAGACCAATGCTGCTGTACCCTAAGGTCATTTTACAAATTCTCTTTCACCCCATGGACATTTTGGCAGCACTGCTGGTCCATCACCTAATACTTGCTCTCTTTCTCCCTTTATCCTTCCAACAGAACAATGATTTTATAAAGGCATAAGGTCATATGCTTTAAGGAAGACTTGCTATGTAGGGTATGAATCATAATTTATCCAAACCAGCACTGTACAGTGGAATTTTCTGTAATGATAGCAATGTTTTATAATTTGTGCTGTTCAATGCAGTAGCCACAGACTATATGTGACTATTAAGCATTTGAATTGTGACTATAGCTAATGGTACACAGAATTCTTAATTTACATGATTGTATTTAAATTTAAGTGGTAACATGTGACAAATCACTACATAATTAGATAGCATTGATATCAGTCAGAGTTTGGCCTTATTACTTATCAATGAATCATACAGGAATGGACAATTGAAAGAATTTTGGCTACTTAAATATAAAAAAAGTCTTCTAGAAAATTTCTTCATCTTAAAAATAGATCAGAGGCCGCACCCACCTCAAGCTTCCAAGGCTCCTCCAACAGCAGGCAGTCCACTTAACACGGAAACAGTATAAAAAAAAAAAAAAAAGAAAAAAAAAAAGCGCACAGTGACGCAAGAAGAATTAACTATGCCGAGTAACAAACACAGAAATAGAGGGAGCAAGATCAACGATGACACTATGATGCCTCCAAATAAGCAAAACACCCCAAGCCATGAGTATGAAGATGATGAGATAGAAGAAATGCAAGATACGGATTTCAAAAAATTTATGATAAGAACATTTAGAAGTTTTCAAAAGCAAATCCTTGAACTACAGAAATCCTTAATGGACAAGATTGAAAATCTTTCTCGTGAAAATGAAATTTTAAGGAAGAGTCAAAATGAAACTCAGAAACTAGTAGAACAGGAAAGTGTGATAGTCAAGAGAAATCAAAATGAAATGAAGAGCTCAATAGATCAAATGACAAACACATTAGAAAGCCTTAAAAACAGAATGGGTGAAGCAGAAGAGAGAATATCGGACTTAGAAGATAGAGCACAGGAAAACATACAGTCAAACCAAAGAAAAGAAGAGGAAATTAGAAACCTAAAAAATATTGTTGGGAATCTACAGGATACTATTAAAAAATCCAACATTCGAGTTCTAGGAGTTCCTGAAGGCATGGAGAGAGAGAAAGGATTGGAAGGCCTTTTTAGTGAGATACTAGCAGAGAACTTTCCAGGTTTGGAGAAGGACAGAGATATCCTAGTACAGGAAGCTCATAGAACCCCCAATAAACATGACCAAAAGAGATCCTCACCACGACACGTGGTAATTAAACTTACCACAGTGAAACATAAAGAAAAGATCCTAAAATGTGCAAGAGAGAAACATCAGATTACTCTCAGAGGATCTCCAATCAGACTCACAGCTGACTTCTCATCAGAAACCCTACAAGCTAGGAGGGAATGGCGAGACATAGCACAGGTGCTAAGAGAGAAAAATTGCCAGCCCAGAATATTATATCCTGCCAAGTTCTCATTTGTGAATGAAGGTGAAATAAAGACCTTTCATAGCAAACAGAAATTGAAAGACTTTGTGGCCACTCGTCCGGCCCTGCAAAAGATACTTAAAGATGTGCTACACTCAGAAACACAGAAACACGGCCATCAATATGAAAGAAGGGAAAGGAAGAACACCTACCAGTAAAAGAGCATGGGAAGCTCAAAGCATATACTAGAAAATATTTCCAGGAAAATGGCAGGGCAAAGTCACTACGTATCAATAGTCACATTGAACATTAATGGTCTGAATTCTTCAGTTAAAAGACACCGTTTGGCTGACTGGCTCACAGAACACAACCCAACTATTTGTTGCCTACAAGAAACACATCTCTCTAACAAAGAGGCATGCAGACTGAAAGTGAAAGGTTGGAAAAAGATATTCCATGCCAACAGAAACCAAAAAAAAGCAGGTGTAGCCATATTAATATCAGACAAAATAAACTTTAATACAAAAACTGTTAAGAGAGACAAAGAGGGACACTATATAATGATTAAGGGTTCAATTCAACAGGAAGATGTAACTATTATAAATGTATATGCACCTAATTACAGGGCACCGGTCTATTTAAAAGATATGTTAAGGGACTTAAAGGGAGATTTAGATTCCAATACAATAGTACTGGGGAACTTCAATACTCCACTCTCAGAAATAGACAGATCATCCGGACAGAAGATCAACAAGGAAACAGCAGATTTAATTGACACTATTGCCCAAATGGATCTAACAGATATCTACAGAACTTTCAACCCTACATCTACAGACTTCACATTCTTCTCAGCAGCGCATGGAACCTTCTCTAGGATTGACCACATACTAGGCCATAAAGCAAGTCTCAGCAAATTTAAAAGAATTAGAATCATACCATGCAGCTTCTCAGACCACAGCGGGATGAAGCTGGAAATTAGCAACTCAGGAAACCCCAGAAAGTATGCAAACACATGGAGACTGAACAACATGCTCCTGAATGAACACTGGGTCATTCAAGAAATCAAAAGAGAAATCAAAAACTTTCTGGAAGTAAATGAAGACAACAACACAACATATCAAAACTTATGGGATACAGCAAAAGCAGTATTGAGAGGCAAATTTATAGCAATAGGTGCCTATATCAAGAAATTGGAAAGGTACCAAATAAATGAGCTTTCAGCGCACCTCAAGGACCTAGAAAAACTGCAGCAAACCAAACCCAAATCTAGTAGGAGAAGAGAAATAATTAAAACCAGAGAAGAAATTAACAGGATTGAATCCAAAAAAACATTACAAAAAATCAGCCAAGCGAGAAGCTGGTTTTTTGAAAAAATAAACAAAATTGACACCCCATTGGCCCAACTAACTAAAAAAAGAAAAGACCCAAATCAATAAAATCAGAGATGAAAAAGGAAACGTAACAACAGACACCACAGAAATAAAAAGAATCATCAGAAATTACTACAAGGACCTGTATGCCAGCCAGCAAACAGGAAAACCTATCAGAAATGGATAGATTCCTGGACACATGCAATCTACCAAAATTGAACCATGAAGACATCGAAAACCTAAACAGACCCATAACTGAGACAGAAATTGAAACAGTAATAAAGGCCCTCCCAACAAAGAAAAGCCCAGGACCAGATGGATTCACTGCTGAATTCTACCAGACATTTAAAGAAGAACTAATCCCATTTCTTCTCAAACTATTCAGAACAATCGAAGAAGAGGGAATCCTCCCAAATTCTTTCTATGAAGCCAGCATCACCTTAATCCCTAAGCCAGAGAAAGATGCAGCACTGAAAGAAAATTACAGACCAATATCCCTGATGAACATAGATGCAAAAATCCTCAATAAAATTCTGGCCAATAGAATACAACAACACATCAGGAAAATCATCCACCCAGACCAAGTGGGATTCATCCCTGGTATGCAGGGATGGTTCAACATTCGCAAATCAATCAATGTGATTCACCACATTAACAGACTGCAGAAGAAAAACCATATGATTATCTCAATTGATGCAGAGAAAGCATTTGATAAAATTCAACACCCTTTCATGATGAAAACTCTAAGCAAATTGGGTATAGAAGGAACATTCCTCAATATAATCAAAGCAATTTATAAAAAACCCACAGCCAGCATCCTATTGAATGGGGAAAAGTTGGAAGCATTTCCACTGAAATCTGGCACCAGGCAGGGATGCCCACTCTCACCACTGCTATTTAACATAGTTCTGGAAGTTTTAGCCAGAGCCATCAGACAAGAAAAAGAAATCAAAGGAATACAAATCAAGAAGGAAGAAGTCAAACTATCCCTCTTTGCAGACGATATGATTCTGTACTTAGAGGATCCAAAGAACTCTACTAAGAGACTATTGGAACTCATAGAGGAGTTTGGCAAAGTGGCAGGATATAAAATCAATGCACAAAAATCAACAGCCTTTGTATACACAAGTAATGCCATGACTGAGAAAGAACTGCTAAGATCAATCCCATTCACAATAGCTACAAAAACAATCAAATACCTTGGAATAAACTTAACCAAGGACGTTAAAGATCTCTACGATGAAAATTACAAAACCTTAAAGAAAGAAATAGAAGAGGATACCAAAAAATGGAAAAATCTTCCATGCTCATGGATTGGAAGAATCAACATCATCAAAATGTCCATTCTCCCAAAAGCAATTTATAGATTCAATGCAATCCCAATCAAGATACCAAAGACATTCTTCGCAGATCTAGAAAAAATGATGCTGAAATTCATATGGAGGCACAAGAGACCTCGAATAGCTAAAGCAATCTTGTACAACAAAAACAAAGCCGGAGGCATCACAATACCAGATTTCAGGACATACTACAGGGCAGTTGTAATCAAAACAGCATGGTACTGGTACAGAAACAGATGGATAGACCAATGGAACAGAATTGAAACACCAGAAATCAATCCAAACATCTACAGCCAACTTATATTTGATCAAGGATCTAAAACTAATTCCTGGAGCAAGGACAGTCTATTCAATAAATGGTGCTGGGAAAACTGGATTTCCACGTGCAGAAGCATGAAGCAAGACCCCTACCTTACACCTTACACAAAAATCCACTCAACGTGGATTAAAGACCTAAATCTACGTCCTGACACCATTAAGTTATTAGAGAACATTGGAGAAACCCTTCAAGATATTGGCACAGGCAAAGAATTTCTGGAAAAGACCCGGGAGGCACAGACAGTCAAAGCCAAAATCAACTATTGGGATTGCATCAAATTGAGAAGTTTCTGTACTGCAAAAGAAACAGTCAGGAGAGTGAAGAGACAACCAACAGAATGGGAAAAAATATTTGCAAACTATGCAACAGATAAAGGGTTAATAACCAGAATCTACAAAGAGATCAAGAAACTCCACAAAAACAAAACCAACAACCCACTTAAGAGATGGGCCAAGGACTTCAATAGACATTTTTCAAAAGAGGAAATCCAAATGGCCAACAGGCACATGAAAAAATGTTCAAGGTCACTAGCAATCAGGGAAATGCAAATCAAAAGCACAATGAGGTTTCACCTCACCCCGGTTAGAATGGCTCACATACAGAAATCTACCAACAACAGATGCTGGAGAGGATGTGGGGAAAAAGGGACACTAACCCACTGTTGGTGGGAATGCAAACTGGTCAAGCCACTATGGAAATCAGTCTGGAGATTCCTCAGAAACCTGAAGATAACCCTACCGTTCGACCCAGCCATCCCACTCCTTGGAATTTACCCAAAGGAGTTTAAATTGATAAAGAAAAAAGCGGTCTGCACCCTAATGTTTATTGCAGCACAATTCACAATAGCCAAGACCTGGAACCAACCTAAATGCCCATCAATGGTAGACTGGATAAAGAAATTATGGGATATGTATTCTTTAGAATACTATACCGCAGTTAGAAACAACGAAATCCAGTCATTTGCAACAAAATGGAGGAATCTGGAACACATCATGCTGAGTGAAGTAAGCCAGTCCCAAAGGGACAAATACCATATGTTCTCCCTGATCGGTGACAACTGACTGAACACCAAAAAGGAAACCTCCTGAAGTGAAATGGACACTATGAGAAATGGTGACTTGATCAGCATAGCCCTGACTGCTAATGGACAACTTAATACATTATCCCTCATAGTATTTTTTTTTGTCTGTTCTACTTAATATGACTGGTTTAATTCTGTAATTATCACACAGTTATTCTTAAGTGTTGAAAATTAACTGAAATGTGATCCCTGTTAAACATAAAAGTGGGAATAAGAGAGGGAAGAGATGTATAATTTGGGGCATGCTCGGGCTGACTTGCCCCAATTGGTAGAGTTGGAAACATACCAGGGGATTCCAATTCAATCCCATCAAGGTGGCATGTGCCAATGCCATCTCACTATTCCAAGTGATCAATTTCAGTTCACAATTGATCATAATGAAAGGACTAAGAGTCAAAGGGAGCACATAAACAAGTCTAGTATCTGCTAACACTAACCGATAGAATAAATAAAGGGGAGAGTGATCCAACATGGGAAGTGAGATACTCAGCAGACTCATAGAATGGCGGATGTCCTAAATAGCACTCTGGCCTCAGAATCAGCCCTAAAGGCACTCGGATCTGGCTGAAAAGCCCATGAGAGTATTTCAGGCATGGAAAGCCAAGACACTCTGGCAAAAAGATCTCTGTGAGTGAGATCCCAGTGGAAAGAACAGGTCTTCAAAGAGGGAGGTGCCTTTCTCTGAAGGGAGGAGAGAACCTCCACTTTGACTATGACCTTGTCTAAACAAGATAAGAGTCGGAGAACTCAAGGGGCTTCCATAGCCTTGGAAACTCATGACTGGTGCATAGGGAGATTACTGATGCCATAAACAGGAGTGTCAATTGGTAAAGTCAACAACAGGAGTCACTGTGCACTTACTCCTCATGTAGGATCTCTGTCCTTAATGTGCTGTACACTGAGGCTTAATGCTATAACGAGTACTCAAACAGTATATTTCACTTTGTGTTTCTATGGGGGTGCAAACGATTGAAATCTTTACTTAATGTACACTAAACTGATCTTCTGTAAAAAAAAAAAAAAAAAGAAATTATCAATTCCCAACTTGACTCTCACTGGGATTAAACATGACAATAGGTCTGATCTGATTTCATCATCATTTAAAAAAAAATCATCTATTATTTTTCACTTTATGTTTCTGTGTGGGAACAAACTGTTGAAATCCTTACTTAAGGTATACTAAGCTGATCTTCTGTATATTAAGATAATCGAAAATGAATCTTGATGTGAATGGAAGGGGAGAGGGAGTGGGAAAGGGGAAGGTGGTGGGTGGGAGGGACGGTATGGGGGGAAAGCCATTGTAACCCATGAGTCGTACTTTGGAAATTTATATTCATTAAATAAAAGATAAAAAAAAATAAAAATAAAAATCAAGTAATACAAAAAAAAAATAGATCAGACACTGAGACACTCTCTGACCTCTAAATATTGTAGGAAAGTATGATACATAGATCATTGTAGCATTTTGAAAACAGAGGGACAAGACTGAGGGCAAATGCCCACATACAGAAAAGCTCTAAGAAAAAAGGTGGAAATCATCTGATTGTTCAATCACAACTAAAATAATCTATGAAATTAACTACATTAAACTCCTTCTTCCTCTGGAATTATTTATATGAGATAATAAGTTTATTTTTAGACTTTTGATTTGCTATTTCTATGCATTTAGGCAACAAAACATCCTCTGTGATGAGACTTTTAAAAAAGTTTCGGAGAGACAGGAGAGAGAGAAGGAGAGAGAGAAAGAGAGAGAGAGAGAAACAGATCTTCCATCTACTGGTTCACTCCCCAAATGGCCACAACGGCCAGGAATGCACCAGGCCAAAATTTGGAGCCTGGATCTCCCGCATAGGTGGCAAAGACCCAAGTACTTGGTCCATCTTCTGTTGCTTTCCATGCTCATTAGCAGGGAGCTGGATTGGAAGTGGAGCAGTTGGAACTTGAACACGTGCTCACATGGGACATCAGCATTCCACTTAGCAGCTTAATAATGTACCACAACACCAACCCAAGAGTTTTATTTATTTATTTGGGTTTTGAATCTCATCATTTTTAGAAGTTGCCTCAATTCTTTCTCATCTTTCATTCAGACAGACATCTTTTAGAATATTTCTCCTTCCCGAGACTGAGAACAGTTCATAAATAAACATGAGGTGTAGGATTGCGATTGTCTCTACACATACAGACTTTCAGGCTCTACACAACCGAAATCACATCAGTATGAATCACCATTATAGATCATCATTGCTTAGGACACAGACTGGCTTTGTTAGTGGGCAGCAGACAGATCCTAAATTAATCAGTTAATTAGTATAAAGTATTTATACAGTTCTGTTCATAATTCTTATGTTCTTAAGTGCTTTGATTTTTTTCCACAAAATGGTAGAATGGATCCCAAATTTCCTCATCTAACATATATGGATCCCCACTCTCTGTCTTGATCTATGTTTATAATCTTCTCTATCACTAACATCTCTGTATAACTTCATGTTCAGTCTCCAAAATAATAACTACTCACTTCAATCTTCTCAGATTATCCAGAGACATTTAGTGAATGCTTCTGCAGGCTGCTCAGTTGGGCTGTCAGCCATGAGCCCCAAATGTGTGAAGAAGACATTTCCCTCCCCTACAGCCCCTCAGTCTTTGTTCTGACAAGAGTACCTGTGTTTGAGTCCAGGCTCCACTTCTAATTCCAGATTCCAGCTAATACACACCCCAGGAGGCAGCAGGGGACATCCCACGCGGTTAGATTCCTGACACCCATTTGGGAGATCCAATTTGAATTCTGAGCTCCTGATTTCAGCCTCGCCCTTGCCATTGTTGGCATATGTGAAATGAATTAGTAGATAGAAAATTGACATCTCTTTTCTCTGTTATCTCTCTCTCTCTGACTTTTAAATAATTTAAAAGGTTTTATTAAAAAAAGACAATTTTGAGTAAAAGAAAGCTATACACTATATAATCTATGAATAGGAACAACTAATGTAGCACAATGCTGAGAGATAGCAACTAGTAATACATTTGCAATCAGATAAAAAAAAAATAGAAATGGAAGTACTATCCAGCAAAAGCTAATTCTAGGTCTCAGGAAGTAGGTAAACCTCTTCCAGGCAAGGTTTTTCTAGCATGAGTTTCATCCAGAAAGAGACTCCACAAATAGTGCAATGGGATTTACAAACTAGCTCAAAGACTAACTATTTTTAAATTTTTAAAGAAAGATTTATTTATTTAGTTGAAAGTTGGGGAGGAGATAAAGAGAGAGAAAGAGAGAGAAAGAATCTTCCACCCACTGGTTCACTTCCTAGGTGGTTGCAACAGCCAGTGCTGCATGACATTGAAGCCAGGAGCCTGGAGCTTCTTTCAGATCTACCACAAAGGTAGCAGGGGCCAAGCACTTGCGCCATCTTCCATTGCTTTTCCCATGCCGTTAGCAGGGAGCTGGATCAGAAGTGGAGCAGCTGGGACACAAACTGGAGCCTGTATGGATGCCAGCATTGCAAGCAGTAGCTTACCTGCTATTCCACATAGTGCTAGCCCTAAGACTAACACTTGATAAGTAGTTGGCTAATTATCATTTTTATTCTCCAAAGTATTCTTTACTATACATTCTGTTAGGTGTAGCCAGGGTAAAATGTATATATCAGTTGCCACCAAACCTTTTCCATTGAGAGTTTCACAATCACTCCAATACCATCTAGGGAATAGCAGTCTTTTTTCAACTTTTATTTAATAAATATAAATTTCCAAAGTACAACCTTTGGATTATAGCAGCTTTTTCCCCCATAACCTCCCTCCCACCCACAACCATCCCATCTCCCATACCCTCTCCCATCCCATTCACATCAAAATTCATTTTCAATTATCTTTATATACAGAATATCAATTTAGTATATACTACATAAAGATTTCAACAGACAGCACTCACAAAGACACACAAAGTATAGAGTACTGTTTGAGTAGTAGTTTTACCATTAATTCGCATAGTACAACACATTAAGGACAGAGGTCCTACATGAGGAGTAAGTGCACAGTGACTCCTGTTGTGGATTTAACAATTGACACTCTTATTTATGGTGTCAGTAATCACCCTAGGCTCTTGTCATGAGCTGCCAAGGCTATGGAAGCCTCTTGAGTTCACCAACTCTGATCTTATTTAGACAAGGTCATAGTCAAAGTGGAAGTTCTCTCCTCCCTTCGGAAAAAGGTACCTCCTTCTTTGATGGCCCTTTCTTCCCTCTGGGATCTCACTCAGAGTCTTTCTTAGAATTTTCAAAATTAGACATGCCTCAGTCCCAGCTACTTCACATAGAGTTGTTGCACTCATATTCTTTACATCATTATATTTATAAAGTTGGTTTCTTGCCACTTCCAAGTTTTTGATCAGTATAGTAGCTGATATTATTTTGTTCATAATTCATTCAATCTCTGAGCTTGTTATACTGCCCTGTAGTCATTATTTGCTTTCACTGGCTTTGGGGTTGGCCATGTGATTTAGACTTTGATCATTTGACTTTGGCTAATGGAACAGGAACCGAAATTTCAAATTACTTTTGTGGTTTGGCTTTGCTCCCCGGGAGCTTCTAACCTCTTAAAAATAGAGCTTGCTCTAAAAAGGATTATGATCCAGATAATAGCTCTTCCTTCCCCTGAGACCTAAAATGAAAGTGACCTGGAACCAGGCCTGCATAGGCCAGTGGAACCCAGTTAAGGCCACCAGTGTCACTACTTACAATGGCTCCAATGGAAGTTGGCTGTGAAATAAACATACATTGTATTAAGCTGCTGAGATTTCAGAGTTGTTTGTTGCTCAGCAAAAACCTAATACCATCTTTCTTTTGTTAATATACTCTAATCAAAGTAGACAAATACTTGGTTTATTGAGATTATTTTCTTCTGCAAATTTTTGCATGTATTTTGGATTAGGTAGCAGTACAACAGTTCATTCCAAGTCAGGGATCATATAATATATCCCGCTGTTATTTTTTTTTAACAATCTAGTGTTCAGGGAGATAAATTTGATTTATGAGCGTTTAAAGCAATCTTAAATTCTAGCCATATGATATTTAGAGATGTTTAACATACTCCAGATAAACCAATCACATTGCATTCCTGGGATATATGCTTTCTGCCAACTTCCTTCAAATAAGCATCTTCTAATGCCTAATAAACCTTTCCCTGGGCCTGGTCTTAATCCCTCAAATCTTGAGATCAGTCATCTCTCCTAAACCTTCTTAGTTACTCTCTAGGAAATCATGAAATTGACCATATAAACATTTTCCACTTCCTTATCTTCCTTAACCCACAGAGAAAGGTAATATCTTTTAAGTGTTGACAAAGAGTTGAAGTAATTCAGTAAGGCGATAGCTCTGCAAAAGCCACCCATCAAAATACCCATGAAACACAAGACTCCCTGTAATTAGTCATCAGAAATAATAAATCATCAGCAAGCCAGCCTTTATAGCCTCTGGCAGCACTGGCCTGAAACATTCCCTCCTCCTCCCCAACTGGTTCCCCATCTCCTGTGACTGTCAGTCAGAGTGAGACAGCCCTATCAGGAGCTGAGCTGACTCAGCAAGCATGGAAAGGAGACCTACAGCCACTTAACAGTCACGTAAAACGCCTGCAGAAATGAAAGACCAAAATATGGTGAAAATTAGCTGAAAACATAGCAATGCACACCTCCAAAAATACTTAACTGTATCTCTGTTTGAATCTGAGACACCTATGTACCCACTACTTCGAGAAGTGGCCATGGTTTTTCATGCATTTGTGTCTCAAATTCACTTTGATCTTTCTGTTATAACACTGTCAAGGAAGGGCTATAAACAAATATATGCAATATGAATGCAAATTTCCTCCCTTTTACTGGGTCTTTGGGGGCCACTGCCCCTAGGCTCTTCTGTCCTGCTGAACTGGAGCCTGCTACACCAAGGCTGAAATTTGCTTTGAAGCCTGATGCACCACTTCAAAATCCCTTCCAGGGCCTATGACCTGAGTCCCAGCATTAGTCATTAATTTAGTTGGAACAATATGATGTGCATATGAACACCATTAAGTACACACTGCTTTGTGGTGGTTAGTATGGGGATTTTAAATGAAGGGTTCTTAACAGCAGGGGTCTTGAGGGCTGGATATTCTAATGGCTCTTTGGAGGAACTGAGACAAGATTCAAAGGAAACTAGATCTAAAACTGACACTCCTGAGGGTGTACCTAATTTTGACCTTGACTTATTTTGTAACCTAAGGCTAGTGACAAAACCGCTCAGCCTCAGTAAGGGAGTTATAAAATTTTGATGAGATGCTATTTTATGAGAATTCTGAAAATTTAACCCTTTTCTTGTTTTTGCCTTTATCTTTCCCAGATATTCAGCAATTAATCCTACTAACGTCCAGTTCCCATCTTATTCTCTGACTTTCATACACTTACATACACACTACACACACACACACACACACACACACAGAGAGAGTTTTAAATGGTCAGCCCTGTCCTGATTGCAAAACACAATAGCCATGGATCAAGAAACTCCACACCACAACCTATCAGGGAATGAGTTTTAGCCTCTTGCATAGAATCCAGGGGCCTGCATAAACTGCCAGGGTTTTCATGAGGCTCCTGGTGGGTTTCTGGGAGCTTCCTTTACCATATTTTAACCTGAAGGTATTTGAACAGAAGCAACAATGTCACTCTCACAATCCCCTACCCTTTGCCCTTGAAGCAGGTCATAAAAACTAGAATTTTCTGAATCCCCCTGAAGTTGGTCCTAATACTTTCCTGTACCCAGGAGAAAGCAGCATCCTTACCTCTGAGGACCAGGGAACACAGGGAAAAATCTGAACAAATAGACGCTGCTAAGTTTCCCCCATTTAATTACCATTACCTCCTATGTTTGGATCCAATCACATTTCTCCATGACTACCTGCTTCTTCATCAAACCTAGAATTAAAAACTCCTTGGTTTCCCCATTCCTTCATGTCTTCATTTGCTTAAGGCTCTCGTGTCCGGTAAAACTTACATGAAGTTTGTATGTTGTTTTCTTATCAATTTGTCTTTTGCTATAGGGGTCTCAGCCAAGAAACTCAGATGACTGAAGATTATTTTTCTCCCTTGGACTCCCTTAGCCTTTCTTCTGACAAGCCCATCACCTTTGACACTTGCTGCCCAGTATTCTAGTTAATTCTTCAGGTTCATGCTTCTGATTTGTTTTGCCACTCTGTGTCTAAGATGCTACATGGCCTTATGGTTAATCCTAGGACTTGGAGCCCACGGCCTGGGTGCAATTCCAGCCCACTCACTCAAAAGCTCTGTGGCACTTTTCAGTTCCTCAGCCAATAAATAGGAAGAATACAGATAGTAGTATTGCCCGCTAGGGCAGTTCAGAGGCTTAAAAATGTTAATATCTGAAAATACCTAGAACAATGCCAGACAAACAAGTACTGCATGTTTGCTAAAGAAATGTAACAACCCCAACTATTAGCTCTGGATATCAACTGTTCAACTGGACACAGACCTTTCTTTACTCCTAGGTATTCCTTGAGTATTTTATGGAGGGAAAGTTAATATTACCTTCCTGAGCTTGCTACACACAGCGGGTACTGTGCTTCTTTTGTCTCCTTCCTGCTGCTCCTATTGTATCTGGCTCTTCATGAACATGTTCCTACTCAATATATGGTCTACTGACCAACAAGATTGGGATTATCCAGGAGCTTGCTGAAATATACACTCTTAATGACTCTCCCTAGACTGATGGAAACAGAATTTGCCATTTAAAAACCACGCAGTAATTCAGATGCCTATCGATTTGATAAACATTATCTAGGGGTTATTCCTAAAGCAGACCTCCACTATGAAACTGTAAACATATAATATATGATTTGTTACTAATAATATAAACTAAACTTTGCAGACATGTCCTGAGAAAATATTTATGACTCAAATAAAGCCATTCTACATTTTGGTACTCTCCCATCCATACATTCAGATAGAAAAAAAAGTGGGATAATAGCTTGTATCCTGAGAACTGACCCTAAGGCCCATGTCATGAAGAGTGGTTTGTAAGAAATGAATGCCACCCATCCTTGCAGGGAAATAGGAGAGTTGAGAAGCACTGCCCTTACTTATGAATATCAGAATTGTATCCCAACTCTTCAGAAACAAATCCTGCAGCTCTCACCTATGTCAACCACCAGATGTTACGTAGTATTTTATAAACCCCTGGGCATGACAAATAGCACACTATTCATTTTCAAATGACACTTCCTACTCCCACAATGATTTTCTTCCTATAACAGTATGGCATATGGTCTTCATGTTCATCTTTTAATATTTTAGGAATATAGAACATAGAAAAAGTCGCATGTCAATGTACATGCACAATTTTTTGTTAATATAATCCCCTTTATGTCAGAGGGTACTTTATTTGTGAAAAGATGGAATTCAAATATAAGTTTATTTTGTTGCAAAAAATGAAATTTATGCATAGTTTCTTTGTAATAGGATTTTTCATAACATTTTGAAGGTATAGATTTCAAACTTTTTTGCACCAAAATAGAAATTTTTTTAATTATTACTTACTTTCATCATTTGCAAAGCAGAATGACAGAGACAAAGAGAGATCGTCTATCTGCTGATTCACTCCAAATGCCTACAACATTCAAGTCTTGGCCAGGCCAAAGCCAGGACCCTGGAACTCAATGCAGATCTTTCATGTGGGTAGCAGGGATTTAAACACTTGAGCTATTATTTACTGCCCTCCAGGAGGCACTAGCAGGAACCTGGATCTGAAGTGGTAGAGCCAGTACTCAATCCAGCACTCTGACATGGGATGTGGTATTCCAAGTAGTGACTATCCCCTAGCACCATAATCCCACAATGTGGCAGAGCATAAGTATCAAAGATAAGAGCTGTGAAGTCAATGTTCCCATTATAGGCCTGGCTTAGAAAGAAGAATATTCCTGGTTTTCTTTCATGTAATAATCATAGAACTCTACAAAAACAGTCTATTCTTATTTCACAGATGAGAACAACTTAACATAAATTGCCCAAGGCTATAAAACTGTTAGTGACAGAGCAAGTATTTATGTCCAGTCTCCACATACCTTAAACTGTCCCAAGTCACTACAGAGTATCAGACCTGAAAGGGAAGTGAGAAATCTGGGCTACATCAACCCATTTGTGTGGTCATCTTATTTTGATCACTTGTATTTATTAGAAGAAGAATGGAAAAGTAGAAACATTTTGTAAAGTTGCCCATTTTTGTCCACTTTTAATCACACTTGCTAGAACTAACCTGTTAGGCATTTTAAAGAATGTCTTTTGAGAGAGTTCACAGCTTACCTTTTATTATTCACTGAAAAACAGAAAAAAAATGAAATAGTTACTATATCAGTAAACACATCTGCCTTGTTTTCAAAGAATTCCAAATATTACCCAGTAAGTGTTAAAACATATATAACTCTTATTCTGAATAGTTTCCAACTTCCCATTATAGTTGATACTATAATAATCACTAATGTTAGAAATCTTTGCACACTGATATATCTATCCGAAGGCAGGAGCCAGGTGCTTCTCCTGGTCTCCCATGGGGTGCAGGGCCCAAGCACTTGGGCCATCCTCCACTGCACTCCCTGGCCACAGCAAAGAGCTGGCCTGGAAGAGGGGTAACCGGGACAGAATCTGGTGCCCCAACCAGGACTAGAACCCGGTGTGCTGGTGCTGCAAGGCAGAGGATTAGCCTATTTTGATCACTTTTTTGAACCAGAGACAGGCTACAAAGACCTAGATAATTCCTATAGGCTCAATCTGGAGCTCTTAGGGGCATCAGATCACCAGGAATGGTGAAGGACCAGAAAACACTCCAAAGAAAATAGGACTTTGAATCCTTGACCTAACTCAGGGTACCTTAAACAGAAGGCATTCCATCTCTAGGGAGCCCAATCACAGGTCATTGGATGAAGACACTCTAAATGTGTGGTTACCTGAGAAGCATTCTAATGTTACCAGGATAGAAAGATATTTTTGATTATGCCAACCAGCAATGAAGTTGTAGTTATGAATTAATATTTTGAAGAAAAAATGATGAAACAAATACTCTGCACTAGACGGTTGATAATGAGAAAACATTTAAAGATAGGTGAAATAATCTAGTAGAGAATCGCCAGGTTGATCGGCTTGACGGAAAGAGATGTAAAGAAGCAGTTTAAAGGCCTAGTGCTCTTCAGGAAAAACATGCACTTTTCACAATCAACATTTTTTGAAACAATCTTGCTGACTTGTCTTATTTCTTACAGAAATGACGAGAAGGCTGGTCTTTGGCCTAGCAGTTAAGATTCCAGTTAAGAAGTTCATATCCCACATTGGAGTACTTGGGTTTGATACCTGGTTCTGTCTCCTAACTCCAGCCTCTTGTTAATTCACACCCTAGAGATATCAATAATGGTTCATGCAACTGAGTTCCTACCAGCTATGTGAGAAACCTGCTTTGAATTCTCAGCTCCCAGCTTTGCACCAGCCCAAGGAATTTGGGAAGTGAACAAAATAGAATATTCTAGTGAATAGAGCTCCCTCTCTCCTGCTCTCTCTCTCTCTCTCTCTCCTCCTTTTCCTCCTCCTCACTCCCTCCCTCTATCCCTTCCTCTCAAGTAAATGAAAAATCAATCAATAAAAAGAACAGCAAGAAATGATCTAATAATGAAGATGGAAAATACTATAGAAGTATGATTTGTAGAGATACAAAATATGCATTATATTGTATATATTTTGTATATAGTTTAACAACTGTCTGTTTTCCTCCTAAGTAGTGCCTAAGTCATAAAATTCAGTCTTGATTTAAATCAACCTCTCTCTCATTCTGACTCCCATGATGGAGAGTGAAGGCCCTGACAAGTGTAAGAGAGACACATATCTAGGCCTTCTTTGGCAAGTCTTTTAGTTCTCTCCTCTTTATGGTATTTAGTTTGAGATTATGTATTTAGCTGGGGATTATATATTGATAGTAACAGTGTGATGGTGTCTGAATCATCTCAGGCTGCCACAGCAATAATAATACTGCCATGAGGGCTCTACCTCTGTGGCCTCATGCAATCCTAAGTACCACCAAAAGGCTCCATCTCCAGGTATCATCACATCGTGGGTTAGGGTTTAAGGTACAAATTGGGGCAGAAGTCAGGGAGGAAAACACATTCAGTCCATAACAGTTGATTTTATGTGACATGTTGGGCTATGGAGCCTAGATAATTTGTAAAATATTATTATGGATATTGTGAACATTTTTTAAGGTAAGTAACATTTAAACAGTGGACTTTGATGAGAGCAGATTAACTTTCATACCATGGGTGGGTCTCATCCAATCAGTTGAAGGACTTCAATAGAAAAAAACTAAACTCCCCAAAGGAGTAGGGAATTCTGTTAGTAGATGGCCTTGGACTCCTATTGCATTTCTTACCTGTGATCCAGCATGCAGGTTTACCAAAATTGTAGAGACAATTGTGTGAACTAATTCCTTAAAGTAAGTAAATAAGTAAGTAGACATAAACACATATTTGTATGTTCTCTATATATACATATCCATCTTGCTGGTTCTGATTTTCTGAAGAACGTTAACACAAATGACTCTCATTTATGGAGCATTTATTATAGAACAAGCACTTTTACAATCACTTTGTAAGTAACTATCATGTCATGTAATCCTCCAATAAGAGGTTGTTCATTAGATAGAGGTTCAGGCCAGCTCCACTTTCCAGAAGAGGAAAAGAAGGCATTCCCAAATTAATCATACAAAATAGCACCCATTATATCAAACTTGATGTGTAAACTCAGGCAATCTTTGACTGGAGCCCACGCACATAATCATTATTTCATCACTTGCCAAATACAGGGATTAGAGGGATATATTATCAAGTCTCTCAAAAATGGACACTGGTCAAGTAGAGCAATTTTCTTATTGCAATTAGAAAATGTCAACTTTGGAAAATATATATTTGTGTTGGCAATTAAGTAATAGGAAAAAGAGGTTTTGCAATCAGCTTCATTCAAGACTATGAAGTTCAGAGACTGAATAGAGTTGATTGCAGGCAAGACTCCTAAAGCTCATCAGACAATCAAATCACTACATTTCTTAGATATGTTTTCTTATTTCAGTGAACCATAAGTGACAGTTTCAGGACAGGGGATATTTCAAATGATTATTTTCTTTTCTCCTAGTTATGCCTGGTTGAATTGTTAGGGGCCAGCAAATGGGTCTCTACATGCTGGAAAAAGTAAGTGACCTTATTGTAAGCTTTGACCTTGCCTGCAGTGTCTCCCCTGTTGATTCCTTAGCTGTGCGTGTGGTGTATTGTTTCAGTAAAGCAAGGTCTTTGAAGCTCCACTTTTAGCCACCCCACTTCCCTAATGATTTCAAGCTGTACAGAGAACTGCTTTGAAACACAGGTGGTAGCCCAGTGTTTCATAGTAAAGCTGATTTAAAACAAGGCTCAAATAATGCTTGCTTGTAGAGAACTAGGGGAGGTTCAAATACATGGACAGGGTATGCTCCTTCCAACTCTCCCCTTTGCTTGATCGCTTAGAAATGGGCTTGTCTTTCATTATGTTAGCCAAGAAAAAAACACAGATTACTGAAATTCATAATAAAGGATAGACATATTTGCCTTACTAGGATTTAAAAAGAAAGCACATAAAATTTTATAATATGCAAACTATTTCAGGGCAACTGTGATGCCAGCAAAGAAATAAAATCATTTATTTGCATTGATTTTTCTTCTATTCTAAGAAAGCCTAGAAGGCAATATATTTGTTTCTTTAAAAGATGCAATGGAATCAGATTTAATTTGTTCACACAGTCCTAAACAAATCAGGGCAATAGAGAAATCTCTGTCATATTACATTCATTTAATTCTTACTAAATAACAACTATGTCTAACAAATGCCTTCAAAACAATTTTTCCAGTGCCTAGATTTTGTTTATGTGAATCTATCAATTACGTTTGTATGTTATAGAAAGGTGACTTTTCTACCAATTCTGTAATCTAGACCATTTCTTATACATGTAACTACAGAAGTACACAACATTATGTGCTACACATGGCAGGTGCTCAATAAATATTTAGTTCCTGAATAGAGGAAAGGAAACAAATTCAAGAGCACACGTTTTAAAGCCATGGAACAAAAGGTACTCACATTACACATATGTAAAATTGAAAGCAGAAATAAATAAAAGAAAGACTTTTTAAAATAGCTATTTTTCAGCATTAACCTGTAAATTATGTATTCAAGGATTGGTAACAATTACTTTCCCCTAAGATCACAAATTCAGTATAGAAAAGGACAGGATAGAATTATAGCAAATAGGGGCTGGCACTGTGGCATAATGGGTTAAGCAGCCACCTGCAGTGCCAGCATCCCCTATTAGCACTGGTTCAAGCTGCTCCACTTATGATCCAGCTTTCTGCTATAGCCTGGGAAAGCAGTAGAAGAAGATAGCCCAAGTCCTTGTACCCCTGTACCCATGTGGGAGAACTGGAAGAAGCTCCTGGCTCCTGGCTTCAGATTGGCTCAGCTCTGGCCATTGCAGCCATTTGGGTAATGAACCAATAGACGGGAGACCTCTCTCTCTCTCTCTCTCCCTCCCTCCCTCCCTCCCTCCCTCTCCCACTCTCCCTCTCCCGCTCTCCCTCTCTTTCTGTAACTCTGCCTTTTAAATAAAATAACTATTTTTAAAAAATTAAAAAAATGCTCATGGATTGGAAGAATCAATATCATCAAAATGTCCATTCTTCCAAAAGCAATTTATAGATTCAATGCAATACCAATCAAGATACCGAAGACCTTCTTCTCAGATCTGGAAAAATTGGTGCTGAAATTTATATGGAGGCACAAGAGACCTCGAATAGCTAAAGCAATCTTGTACAACAAAAACAAAGCCGGAGGCATCACAATACCAGATTTCAGGACATACTACAGGGCAGTTGTAATCAAAACAGCATGGTACTGGTACAGAAACAGATGGATAGACCAATGGAACAGAATTGAAACACCAGAAATCAACCCAAACATCTACAGCCAACTTATATTTGATCAAGGATCTAAAACTAATTCCTGGAGCAAGGACAGTCTATTCAATAAATGGTGCTGGGAAAACTGGATTTCCACATGCAGAATCATGAAGCAAGACCCCTACCTTACACCTTACACAAAAATCCACTCAACATGGATTAAAGACCTAAATCTACGACCTGACACCATCAAGTTACTAGAGAACATTGGAGAAACCCTTCAAGATATTGGCACAGGCAAAGAGTTTCTGGAAAAGACCCGGGAGGCACAGGCAGTCAAAGCCAAAATTAACTATTGGGATTGCATCAAATTGAGAAGTTTCTGTACTGCAAAAGAAACAGTCAGGAGAGTGAAGAGACAACCGACAGAATGGGAAAAAATATTTGCAAACTATGCAACAGATAAAGGGTTAATAACCAGAATCTACAAAGAGATCAAGAAACTCCACAAAAACAAAACCAACAACCCAATTAAGAGATGGGCCAAGGACCTCAATAGACATTTTTCAAAAGAGGAAATCCAAATGGCCAACAGGCACATGAAAAAATGTTCAAGGTCATTAGCAATCAGGGAAATGCAAATCAAAACCACAATGAGGTTCCACCTCACCCCGGTTAGAATGGCTCACATACAGAAATCTACCAACAACAGATGCTGGAGAGGATGTGGGGAAAAAGGGACACTAACCCACTGTTGGTGGGAATGCAAACTGGTCAAGCCACTGTGGAAGTCAGTCTGGAGATCCCTCAGAAACCTGAAGATAACCCTACCGTTCGACCCAGCCATCCCACTCCTTGGAATTTACCCAAAGGAATTTAAATTGGCAAACAAAAAAGCAGTCTGCAGCCTAATGTTTATTGCAGCTCAATTCACAATAGCTAAGACCTGGAACCAACCTAAATGCCCATCAACGGTAGACTGGATAAAGAAATTATGGGATATGTACTCTTTAGAATACTATACCGCAGTAAGAAACAACGAAATCCAGTCATTTGCAACAAAATGGAGGAATCTGGAACACATCATGCTGAGTGAAATAAGCCAGTCCCAAAGGGACAAATACCATATGTTCTCCCTGATCGGTGACAACTGACTGAACACCAAAAAGGAAACCTGTTGAAGTGGAATGGACACTATGGGAAACGGTGACTTGATCAGCATAGCCCTGACTGTTAATGATCAACTTAATACATTATCCTTCTTAGTAGTTTTTTTTTTGTCTGTTCTACTTAATATGACTGGTTTAATTCTGTAATTAATACACAGTTATTCTTAAGTGTTGAAATTTAACTGAAATGTGATCCCTGTTAAACATAAGAGTAGGAATAAGAGAGGGAAGAGATGTATAATTTGGGACATGCTCAAGCTGACTTGCCCCAAATGGTAGAGTTAGAAACATACCAGGGGATTCCAATTCAGTCCCATCAAGGTGGCATGTACCAATGCCATCTCACTAGTCCCAGTGATCAATTTCAGTTCACAATTGATCATAATGAAAGGACTAAGAGTCAAAGGGAGCACATAAACAAGTCTAGTACCTGCTAACACTAACCGATAGAATAAATAAAGGGGAGAGTGATCCAACATGGGAAGTGAGATACTCAGCAGACTCATAGAATGGCAGATGTCCTAAATAGCACTCTGGCCTCAGAATCAGCCCTAAAGGCATTCGGATCTGGCTGAAAAGCCCATGAGAGCATTTCAGGCATGGAAAGCCAAGACACTCTGGCAAAAGATCTCTGTGAGTGAGATCCCAGTGGAAAGAACAGGTCTTCAAAGAAGGAGGTACCTTCCTCTGAAGGGAGGAGAGAACCTCCACTTTGACTATGACCTGGTCTAAACAAGATAAGAATTGAAGAACTCAAGGGGCTTCCATAGCCTTGGAAACTCATGACTGGAGCATAGGGAGATTACTGATGCCATAGACAGGAGTGTCAATTGGTAAAGTCAACAACAGGAGTCACTGTGCACTTACTGCTCATGTAGGATCTCTGTCCTTAATGTGCTGTGCATTGAGATTTAATGCTATAACGAGTACTCAAACAGTATATTTCACTTTGTGTTTCTATGGGGGTGCAAACTGTTGAAATCTTTACTTAATGCATACTAAACTGATCCTCTGTAAAAAAAAAAAAAAAAAAAAAAAAGAAATTATCAACTCCCAACTTGACTCTCACTGGGATTAAACATGACAATAGGTCTGATCTGATTTCATCATCATTTAAAAAAATCATCTATTATTTTTCACTTTATGTTTCTGTGTGGGAGCAAACTGTTGAAATCCTTACTTAATGTATACTAAGCTGATCTTCTGTATATTAAGATAATCGAAAATGAATCTTGATGTGAATGGAAGGGGAGAGGTAGTGGGAAAGGGGAGGGTTGTGGGTGGGAGGGACGGTATGGGGGGGAAGCCATTGTAATCCATAAATCGTACTTTGGAAATTTATATTCATTAAATAAAAGTTAAAAAAAATTTTATAGATGGTAAATCATCATAGCAAAGTTTAGAGAGAAAAATCAAAGATGGAAGGAAAACATGAGAAGGAAAAAGAAGGCATGAATTCTTGGAGATACATTTGGTGACACCAATCAGAGGATTTTAAGGAAATATATCTTTCCTTCCTTCCTTCCTTCCTTCCTTCCTTCCTTCCTTCCTTCCTTCCTTCCTTCCCTCCCTCCCTCCCTCCCTCCCTCCTTCCTTTCTTCCTTCCTTCTTTCCTTCTTTTATTGTTTCAACAAGTAACTGCAAACTTAGAAATTATCATCTTACACTTCTGTAGATCAAAAATTTGAAATTGGTATCACTGAGCTAAAATCAAGGTGCCACCAAGACTGCCTTCCTCCTGGAAGCTCTAAGGGAGAATCTGTTCTTAGTTTTGCTCAGCTTTATAGGCTGTCCATATTTTCAGCACCTAGCCCCCTTCCATTTTCAAAGCAATCAGTGGCTTGTGCTTTGAAACCTAAGAAATAAAAAGGAAATCATATTTCTCATTTGGCATGACCCTCAAAGATCATCTGATTGGCAGGACTCTCAAAGATCTCTGAAGTTAAGCTTCCAGAGGAAAGAGAAAAATAATTTGGATACATAGTTACATCAATATATTCCATATCTTTACTTCCTATTCCTTCTCAGTAGAATGTTAGCTTCATGACAGGTCTTTCACGTAAGAGGTATGCAACATATACTAACATATACTTGTGGAATGAATGACAAAGCCTTTTCTTGGAATCACAGAACAGGTAGAATACAAATAGATGGCTCATGGCAACATCTCTACTATGTCATGAGTTCCTGTCTGTCGGTAGAAAGACAGAGACTAACTGTATTAGTCTATTTGGGTTACTACCATGAAACGCAATAAATTGAGTAGCTTGTACACAACAGAAACATATTCCTTATAGTTCTGGAGGCTGGGAATTCCATATGGTAAGGGCCCACTGTCTGATTCACAAGTGGTACTTTCCAGATGTATCCTGTGTAGTGCAAGGAGCAAAGGGTTTTTAATTTTTAGACTTCTTTTATGAAAGGCATCATTTCCATATATAAGGGCTTTGCCCTCAGATCATTCCATTTTTTTATTACTATAACAATATACCAGAGGCAGATTACTATTATAAGGAAAGAAGCTTACTTATTTCATCATCTTGGAGATGCAGAGTGTGGTGGCCTCATCTGGTGATGGCCTTCTTGTTGTCAGTAGCCTAAGGCAGAACAGCATCATGTAGCAAGAGACAGCATGCATATGTATGTAAGTGTCTGGTCTCTTTCCTGTTTCTCATAAAGCCAGTAGTATCCATGATGGGGGCTTAACCTGATGATTTTATGTAATTCTTATTACCTCCCCAAACCCTCATCTCCTGCTTCTATCTCCTTGGGGATGAAGACTTCAACATGCAAGTTTTGGGGAGACATATTCAGATCATAGCATCAACTCTAAGAGAAGCTGAACAATGAGACATATCAAGAGAAAAATAACCTTGTTGCATCCCTGAGTATTATAGCCTGAATATTTGTTTCCCTCCAAAATTCATATTTTGAAACCTAACCAGCCCCCTGTGTCTACCATCACCAAAGTGATGGTATTAAGAGGTAGGATCTTCAGGAGGTGATTAGATCATTAGTGGACTTAATAGCCTCCTATAAGAGTTGTCAGGGAGCTGATTCTCCCCTTCTGCCATGTGAAGTTACAAAGAAGGTGCCATTTATGTGGAATAGGTCCTCAGCAGAAATCAAATATGCCAGCACCTTGATCTGAGATTTCCCAGCCCAAAGAACTGTGGGCAGTAAATTTCTGTTGTTTATAAATTACCTAGTTAAAGGTATTTTGTTATGGCAGCTCAAATGACCCAAGACATTGGATCTAAGCTTGTCTAAAGTCAGCCGGTTTCTGAGCCATCAATTTAAATGTACCAGTAAGTTATATTTCATCCCTCAGTTTATTGAATCGAATTTCTCTCTTCTAGGAAGGAAAGTGTCCATCTGGTAACGCATTCACCACCACACAACCAAGTCCTTTCCCTTTCCTGAAATTGGCTTAACTTTCTGCTTCACTGAATTAAAAATTCATAGCCCATTGTTGGTTAGAAATAAACCCAACATTTTCCTCCCTTCCACAATTTTTTCATAAAATTAATATAAGAAAAATCAAAGGCTATACCTATGGCATGTTATTTTATCCTTGCAGGCTTTGTTGAGTGGACTGAACATGTAGGAATGTGCTAATTTGCATGGCTGCTACTGCAATATATAATGGTGATTTAAAACGAGACAGAGAAAGTCTGGATGAGATCCAAGTTCAAATTTCAGAAGAGGAACTACTTGGAATTAAGTCCCCAAGTCTAAGTATCTCTTAGACTTTCATTATGTTTCTTGGTGAAAAAAACACATGAATGCTTTCAGACCCTAATCAGTTCTAGTTATGGCAAGGAAAAAAATAATACAATAAAACAGAAATAATCAGATTAAATGTTGTTCTTGATAATAGTCTTCAATAAGCTTTATGCTTTCTAAATCCCCCTATATATATGTCAGCACTTTAGCTTCTAGTATTTTTGTTTTTTTTCATCACCCTCAAGCACCAGGGTCAATAAAACATTTGGAAGAAATAAGTATGCTGTACATATCCAAAGATATACTGTATGCATCTGAACAAAAGACTTGCAGTGCACCATTTTATTGAACCCTTATTTCATTTCAAAAGCTGAGAGGGAAAGAGGACTACTGCAGATTTATCAGGTATGTGGACTTTAATATTTACTTTAGTCATAAAGAGCAAGTGACATGATGAGGGCTCACTACCATAGTAGAAACTCAGGTTGTCAGTACCAGAAAATGAAATTTTTATTTATGGAAGTTGTAAGCTCTAGAAATGATATGTATTATTTTTCTGTTCCTTCTGATTTATAGATTAAATGAATTAGTAGTCACTAAGTTGCAGCTTCATATCTTTTGCTCTTAGAAACCAAGATTTTAAAAATGTCTGGGTGGAAAGTTTTCCAAGAGATAACAGATAAATTGATTAAAATGCTTCAAATTTCTTTAGGAAAAAAAAAAACCAGATTTGCTAATATTGCAGGTTTGCTGAGAGGTACAGCTATTATGCTTTGGTTTCCAGAAGATGAGTAACATTAAATTTTTTTCTTGTATGGTATGTGACAATAATTGCATTTTCTTTGTAGAGGTATAAAATTTGCATCCAATTAAAGAGTCTCCAATTCCTAACAATGGACCTGGGTTACAATGTCTGTATTAGCCACAGTTTCAAACAAAAAATGAATTTTATTATAAAACTTAGCAAAAGGAAGAATTATTTAACTTAACTCAAAAGAAAGTAAATAGAGCCAACCAATGCACCAAGGGTCATGCAATAGGGTTGTTGAGCCAAGAGGTTACCAAAGCCACATAACATCAATAACTCATGTATTACACCATTCCAAATGGATCACCGGAAAGGTGACTGAGACAGGATTACAAAACCTCCTAACGTAAGAGGATGGGCTTGTTCTGGGTCTCTACTCACCAAAGTATTTGGCAAGAGAAAAAAAGTACTTTGCTCGTACTGCTATTTAGCTGTGCATAATTAAAGAGACTGAACTTGTCACATAAAGAATGTGAAGCATGAACTGGCTGAGATAATTTTAAAAGCTGGAAAAGTCCTAGATCCAGTGGAGGAAGGCAGCTACCAGCCTGGAATGTCCAGGCAGTTTGGAAACCACCCACCTCACCAAAAATAGGGAAAAACTTCTCAACATCTATTCAACATAATGAAGGAAGACTAGAAGAAGAAGTCAGAGGAAGAGAATTACAAGTTGGCTTTATGGGAAAAATATCTTAGTTCCTTCACAAACTGTGGCCAACATCTCTTCTGGGACTTATGGATAAAAGTGAATGAAAAGAACTTGTTATTTTTTAATAAACTAACGGTCATGTTTCAAATTTTCTTCTCAATGAACATATTTTATATTACACTAATTGTGCTTTCCAATCTGTTACACTATTTTGTAACTCACCATTTTAGAAAGTGTGCTTTTTTTTCATTTAACAGAATCTTGATTTTATCTTATTTTAAAAAAAGATTTATTTATTTGAGAGGTAGAGTTACAGAGAGTGGCAGAGGCAGAGAGAGAGACAGAAAGGTCTTTCATCTGCTGGTTCACTCCTCAAATGGCCACAACTCCAGCCAGAGCTGAGCCTATCCCAAGCCAGGAACCAGGAGCTTCTTCTGAGTCTCCCACTCGGGTGCAGAGGCCCAAGCACTTAGGCCATCCTATACCACTTTCCCAGGTCATAGCACAGAGCTGGATCAGAAGAGGACCAGCTGGAACTCGAATAAGTGCCCATATGGGATACCGGCGCCATAGGCAGAGGCTTAGCCCAGTATGCCACAGGACCACCCCCCTTGATTTTATCTTAGAATATTTTTAATAGAAAGCTTTTATCTAATAGATATAACTTTCATAAGTACAACTTTTGTATTATAGCAGTTCCTTCCTCCATAACCACCCTCCCACCCCCAAACCATCCCACCTCTGCTCCCTCTCCCACCCCATTCTTCATCAAGATTTACTTTCAATTATCTTTATATACAGGTCAACACTATACTAAGTAAAGATTTCAACAGTTTGCACCCACACAGACACACAAAGTATGAAGTACTGTTTGAAGACTAGTTTTACCATTAATTCTCATAGTACAACACATTAAGGACAGAGGTCCTACATGGGGAGCAAGCGCACAGTGACTCCTGTTGTTGATTTAACAATTGACAGATGTGGTGGCCATTTGGGAGAGTGAGCCAGTGGATGGAAGATCTTTCTCTCTGTATCAATCCCTCTGTGATGCTGTGCCTTTGAAATAAATTAGTAAATAAATTAGTAAATGTTTAAAAAGGAAAGAAAGTAAAAGGCTCTGCATGAACCTTTGCAGTGTAACTGGTACTACCTGCCTCCATCTGCAAAGTCACAGACACTTATCTACCCTGACACTGAACTCTGAGAATTCTATTTGCAACATCATCTAGTCAACCTCCTTTCATCTTCCCTGTGCTATTGACCTCATCTCTTAAGACTACTCTTTGAAGAGGTCACTTTTTCCTTACCTCTAATGTTTCTCCTTCCAGTCCATTCTCTACACTGATGCTTCTACTTCTGTGGAAATGCATATATAATATTACTTTTGTTAAGAAATCAAACAATTTATCATTGCTTTCAGTAGAGCTCTTTTTGATTTATCTACCTGAGTTTCACTTCTGTTCAAATTGTCCAAATAACATTCAGCTGTGTTAAGTTAGAAATGAACCACAAAAAAGAAATTTGCACAACTACCAAATAGTTTGGAATTAAACAACACACTTCTAAGTAACACCCTTGGCAATGAAGAAGTTAATAAGGATGTTAGAAAATATTTTGTGCTAAGTGAAGTTCATCACATCAAAATGACATAGTGATAGCCATGCTTAGAGGAAAATTTATGTTAGAAACAGAAAAAAGTCTCCAAAATTGGTATATGTTAAATGCATGAAGTTTTTATTCCTTACAAATTTAAAAAATAAATTAAAAAAGTAAGAAAATATTCATGGATATTATGTAGGGAGGCAAAAAAAAAAAAAACCCTCACAATATATTAGAGAGTTTACAAACTGTATATTGAAAATGACTACAGTATTAAAATTTAATTTATATGGGTGGAATTGATATTTGGGGATTTGATTGATGTTTATAGTCCTTGTACATATTTCTTCTGAAGAGTCTATATCCACATCTCAAATAAATAAATAAAATTTTGTAAAAAAGAATTGCATCTATGAACTACATGAAATATATTCATTTCATATTAATCCAAAATGTAAATAAAAGAAACTGAAAAAAGTCTCCTAGTGGAAAGCAATAAAACAGAAAAAGGAAAATCAATAGGAAAAATCAGGAAAACAAGGAAGGTATTATTTGACACGTTAAAGTTGGAAACCAGTTAGCTAGACTAAGAATAAAACAAAAAGAATACAATGCATCCAAATCATAAATGAAGACCACTACTGATTAAAGTTATTATAGGGATTATTGAAAATAAATATTATAGAAAAATTTCAACACTTCAAATTAAATAGACAAGTACCCAGAAACATGCAAATTGCCAAAACTGCCAAAATTAAGGAAAATTTGAATTAGTAGTTAAATTTTTTCTGACAAAGTCCAACTTTATTTCTCATTAAATTATGTCAAATATTTTAAAAGAAAAATTCTAAGCCTATATAAATTGCTTTAGAAATTTGCAATATTGTAAAAATACTAGAAGAAATAACAACTTTAGCAAGATCACAAAATATAAATTATAAAATGAGTTCATTATTCTTATGTGTTTACAGTGAAGAATCTAAAAATGAATACAATAATTGTTTTCTAATCCTCACAGTACCAAAAAAGATAAAAGTACTTTGAAATAAATTTAGCAATGAAAATGACAATATTTATAGATTAAAATAGTTTTCTCAAAATATGTATTAAAAATGCAGAGAAAGAGGATACACAGAGATACACAGAGAATCTTCCATCCACTGGTTCACTCTCCATATGCCCACAACAGCCAGGGCTGAGCTGGCCAAAGCCACAAACTCCATTTGGATCTCCTACATGGGTTGCAGGGCCTAATGTACCCGAGCCATTATCCACTGCTTTCCTAGGCACATTAGCAGGAAGTTGGATGGGTAGGAGAGTAACCAGGACTCAAACTGGCACTCTAACATGAGATACTGGCATATGAAGTGGCAGCCCAACCCACTGCACCACAACGCTCGCCCTACATTGAAATAAATATAACAAAAGATATCCAAGATTTGTACACTAAGAACTACAGAATATTGTTGAGAGAAATCACAGAAAATTTAAATAAATGTAGAGTCTTTTCAGGTTCACGGATTAAAAGAAATCAATAGTTATGAAAATTATTATCAAATTAATTAATGTATGCAACAAAGTAGTTACCAAATATCAACAGAATCTTTCTTTCAAATTTTTGTAAAAATTTTGAACTTTACTCTTAAATTTATAAGGGGCAGATGTTTGTCACAGTGGTTAAGATACTGCTTGGGATGCCTGAATTTCTATATTGAAGTGTCTATATTCAAATCCTATTCTGCTTCCAATTCTATAATATGAAATCACAAAAATCAATTTTGGGAGCTGGCATTGTGGCACAATGGGTTAAGCCACCACCTGCAATGCTGGCATCCCATATGGGCATTGGTTTGAGTCCCAGTTGCTCCACTTTTGATCTAGCTCCCTGCTAATGTGCCTGAGAAAGCAGTGGAAGATGGCCCAAGTGCTTGGCCCCTGCACCTATGTGGGAGACCCTGATGAATCTCCTGGCTCTGGGCTGTGGCCTGGCCCAGCCCTGGCCATTGTGGACATCTGGGGATGAATTATCAGATGCAGGATCTCTCTATGTGTATTTCTTCCTTCCTCCTCTTTAAATCTGTCTTTCACATAAATAAAATAAATCTTTAAAAAATCAATTTTTTAAAATTTATTTGACAGGTAGAGTTATAGACAGTGAGAGAGACAGAGACAGAGAAAGGTCTTCCTTCCGTTGGTTTACCACCCAAATGGCCGCCACGGCCGGCGCTGCGCTGATCCGAAGCCAGTAGCCAGGTGCTTCTTCCTGGTCTCCCATGTGGGTTCAGGGGCCCAAGCACTTGATTCATCCTCCACTGTCCTCCTGGGCCACAGCAGAGAGCTGGACTGGAAGAAGAGCTACCAGGACTAGAACCCGGCGCCCATATGGGATGTCGGCGCCACAGGCAGAGGATTAACCAAGTGAGCCATGGTGCCGGCCCTAAAAAATCTATTATTAAATGGGCAAAATATTTTAATATATTTCACTAGATAATCACATATGTATTTATGGATATATAGGAATGATAATGTTATGAAAATATGCCCAATATAATTCATTTTCATGGAAAATCAAATTGAAACCATAGCAAGAGACTACTATATACTCATTAGAATTGCCAAATTCAATTCACTGGTGAGAATGTGGAGAAACTGGGTTTCTAGTTAGATCACATAACTATGCAGTAGAATATTGTCCAACAATAAAAATGAATGAATTTAAGATTCATAGAACAACTTGGTTGAAACTCACAGCATTATTCCAAGAAAAAAGTCAAACACAAGAGATTTCATATTGTATGATTTAATTCACATATAATTTAAAGAAAAGGCAGACATATAAAGGCAGAAATGAGAATGCTGTTTGCCAGGGTTTAGGTTCGTGAGCAGAGAATGATTGCAAATTCATATTAGGGGACTTTCTAGGGTTATGAAAATGTTCAAAAACTGGAATGTGATGATGGTTGCACAAGGGCATAAATTTATTAGAAAGCATTGGAGGGAGCTAGTGATTAGCCTCGTGGCTGAAACACTCACATTCCATGTCAGAGGGGCTGGGCTTGATTCCAAATTCCAGTTCCTGACTCCAATTTGCTGCCAATGCAGATCCTAGCAAGCAGCAAGAATGGCTGCAGTAACTGGATTCCTTTCACCCATGTAGGAGTCCTCAATTGAGTTTGCAGCTCCTGGTTTCAGGCTCTGCTTAGCCCTATCAGTTGTAGGCATTTGGCGAATGAACCAGTGGATCAGAACTTTCTTTCTCTTTCTCTCTTAAACAAGCAATAATAATAATAATAATAATAATAATAATAATAATTTTAGAAAGCATTGAATTGTCCATTTGCAATAGGTGATTGTTATGACATTTAAATTGTTCCTTAGTTTTAAAAACAGAGATCTACAAGGAACAGTTTGGAAACATTTGAGTAAATTTTAATATGAATTTTGTCAATTAACATTATTATATCTGTGAGCACTCCCTTGTATATTAGTGAATGAATGTTATTTTCTCCTTTTTGATAGTATGTACAGGTGAAGTGTGATGCTGTTTGCAATTTATTTTCAAGTCATTCAGTCAAAATAAAAAGGAACATTACTAGTCAGAAAGCAAAAATTGCAAGTATCTGTTGACATTTCAGAGTTTACTGTATTATATGGCAGCCCACCTGTAGGATTGAAATATTTCAAAGTACAAAGTTGGGTGGTAAAAGAGTTCCTTCCTGGTTTGGTGGTTGTTTTTACGTACACTGGACTGGGGAAGACTGGAGAAGGAAGAGGATGGGTTTGAGGCAAGGAAGTGAATGCCTTCTTTTAGATGAAATTCTCAGAAGTCGTGAATCATCCAAGAACTCAAGGAAGATAGAGAGGCAGGATTTTGAATCTCTGAGGATTAAAGCCTTGAAACAGTGGAGAACACTGAACCTGAAGCATGGATAAGCACCAGATGGGAAACAGTAGCTGTGTCCAAGGCCCTTGAGAGACTGCATGTGTTGAAGACAAGAGTGTCCACTGGAGTTGACAACATGAAGTTTGTGGGTGACATCCATTAGACCCAGGTTGGCAGACAGATGATGAGGGAAGCCAGAAATGAGTAAATTTAGGAGTGATGAGTGAATCAAAGAGACCATGGACCTGCCTAACTCTTTAGACAAGTATTAGTGTTTAAAGGAAGGTAGAAGTTACGATGGTAGCAGAAGGAAGATTTGAAGTAAGATGTAGTTTCTGTTAGTCCATGGACTTGTTTTTGATGTAAGATACAGGGGCCTGTGCTGTGGCGTAATGCGTAAAGCCACCGCCTGCAGTGCTGGCATCCCACATGGGAGCTGGTTTGAGTCCCGGCTGCTCCACTTCCAATCCAGCTCTCTGCTATGGCCTGGGAAAGCAGAAGATGGCCCAAGAGCTTGGGCCCCTGCACCTGTGTGGGAGACCCAGAGGAAGCTCCTGGCTCCTGGCTTCAGATAGATGAAGCTCCAGCTGATGTGGCCATTTGGGGAGTAAACCAGAAGATGGAAGACCTCTCTCTCTCTGCCTCTGCCTTTCTGTAACTCTGACTTTCAAATAAATAAACAAATCTTTAAAAAAAATGTAATGTACAAACACTTGTTTTGCTTTCAAAGTGTTTATTTGTTTTCATTTATTTGAAAAGCAGAGAGATATCATTCATCTGCTGATTGACTTCCCAAATGCCTGTAACAGCCAGGTCTTGGCCAGGCCAAAGCCTGTAGCCTAGAATTGAACCCAGGTCTCCCTTCTGGATGGCAGAGACCCAAGTACTTGAGCCATCTTCTGCTGCCTCCCAGGGTGTGCATTAGCAGGGAGCTGTAATTGGGAGCAGAGCTGGGACTTGGAACCACATACTCTGAATATGGGATGTAGGCATCCTAAGCAGTGTCTCAACCTTGCATCAAATGCCTGCACCTGTAACATGCCTTTTAGAAGACCAGGAGGAAAGAGAAATGGAATAAAAACGGGGAAAGGAGAGCAAGACATAGAGAGAAATGACAGTCCAGGAGAGAGTTGAGGTGACTGGAGCAGAATTGCTCCATTGTTTTGGTTGTACTTTTTTTTTTTTTTTTTTTTGACAGGGAGAGTGGACAGTGAGAGAGAGTGAAACAGAGAGAAAGGTCTTCCTTTGCCGTTGGTTCACCCTCCAATGGCCACTGTGTCCAGCACGCTGCGGCTGGCGCACCGTGCTGATCCAAAGACAGGAGCCAGGTGTTTCTCCTGGTCTCCCATGGGGTGCAGGGCCCAAGCACTTGGGCCATCCTCCACTGCACTCCCTGGTCACAACAGAGAGCTGGCCTGGAAGAGGGGCAACTGGGACAGAATCTGGCGCCCTGACCAGGACTAGAACCCGGTGTGCCGGCGCGCCACAAGGCGGAGGATTAGCCTATTGAGCCGAGGCGCCGGCCCATTGTTTTGGTTGTACTTAATGGAAGGGTCTTTTCTTCATTCTCTCCATAGCTTAAATAGTACCTGAAGAATGCTGTCCATTAACATTCAAACAAAACTTGATTTTAATACCATCTTATGTTCAGGGAGTATCTCTGAGTACTTCTCAATATCTCCTGAAGGGTATTTTCTCCTAGTTACAAATTTTTCTGCATTTTGTTGGAATATTCTTTTAAAGACTTCTTTTTTTAGATCCTCAAAAAATTGCTACTCACTTTTCTCACAATACCTGGAATATCATCCCACCTTCATGCAATGCAATTAATGCCAAATTTATTTGTTCCTGGTAAGCCATTGCCATTTTCTCTGTAAGAAGATGTTTTGAAGACTAGCCAAAATCTCCAGTCGGTGTAAAAATGCAGGTGTATGTTAACAGCTATTATAAATTGGAACACCTGTTAAGTCTGTATTCCAGCTTTCGGTACAATTCCAGAGGCAGTTCAATGTCTTCACTTACCTGCTACGTAATGCCAGAAAACATTACATGAGAGAAAAAGTCAACATTCTCATCTGTTTTTAAGCTGAATTCTCAAAAACTGAGTCTTCCTCCAATTTTGCTTACATAGAAGGATTTCCAGAACCTGAGCGAATGGTTTTTGAAGATTCAATCAAGAATGTATAGGGTTTAATATTCCTGGGTATTATTTTTTAGTGTTTTTCTTTTCCCTTCTTATTGGCTAACCCACAACTTTCATTCTTGAAAGGCAAATTTACATTTTAATGTATGTATTGCTTAGCACAAGAATGCTAAGTAAAATATCATTTTTAGTTTGGGGTTTCATAAGAAATTCTTATTTTTTTCTTCCTTTTCCATTTCTGAGTCTTTCAATAAAAAAAAAATTCTGAGTCAGTACAAAACCTCCTTCCAAAATTAATAATATGTTTTGTATATTTAATTCACACTTTACTTAAAAGTAGGGTATTACAAATATTTATAAATACATTTTAACTAAAAGAAATTATTTACATAGTTTAATGTAGTATGTGTCAAATTTAAATTTTTTCATGAAGAAAATTGAATATATATTTGAAAAAAGATATTTTGAGTAAAGATGCTCTTCTTAGTAGAAAACAAATATATGCAACTCCTATTTGTTTAAATATTATCTTCTGTCTATATATCTGCTTAACATAGCACACACAAAAAACAGCTGGAGGTTGTTTTTTTTTTTCTAAAACTGATAGCAAATTAGAAATGCTTGCCTTAATATAATAGCTCTGTGACCAATAGACAATCACCTTAGCAGTCCATATATAAGCCTTGATAAACTTCCTCCCCCAAACAGAATAGGTTAGAGTATTTCTAGATACCAACAAGTTGAAGTTTGAAATATGTATTTAAAAATTTTCTCTAATTTTATAATGATTCCATATACGTCTTTTTAAAATTTAGTTGAGATGCAAAAAGTCAGAGATAGAGAGAGAGAGAGAGAGCGAGCGAGCAAGCTCCCATCTGCTGGTTCATTTCTCAAACGCTAACAGCAGCCAATGCTGGGATAAGGCCAAAGCCAAGCAGAGAAATCATCAAGTCCTCTGATGTGGGCTGCAGGAGTCCAGCTGTTTGAGCTATCGTGGCTGCCTCTGAGGTCTGTGTTAGCAGGGCTGCAGTACGGATCTGGGGGAGACAGGTATTAAACTCAGTTACTGTGATCCAGGATGCAGGCATATGAAGCATCATACTAACCACTAAGTCAAATGCATATCCCTACTTTTTAATTTCTTTCAAAGTAGCTGTTTTTTTTAACCAGGCATGTTATTCTTCATTGACACATATGCAATGCAAGGTGAGCTAACGATTACCATCTTAAGCATCTGAAGACAATCTTAAAGAAAAAAAACTTTATTTGGGAGCTGAAAGTTTAAAGGCTCAGTTAAGGACCAATGAAATTGATGTCCAACATCAGGACGATTTGACAGCTAATAGGAAAAAAATGACCTAGACTGACTAAAAAATCCCAAGAATGACTGCACACCAGGAAAAACGATCAGTTGTCTTTCAAAACTACTGAAAAACATACATCAAGGTGTTCAATAGGGCAAGACACAGAACTTAAGGGAAGTTGATCGAAGTACAGCATGAAGAATCCTAAGCTGCTGACTGCAAAACATGCCGTGGGGAGTAGGGGTGAGGTTTGGAGGAGGGCACACATTGTGATGCTGCAGATTGAACCAGTTTAAGACACCCACATCCCATGTCAAAGTGCCGATCCAAAACTTGCTTGATTCCCTTTCCTACTGATATGCCTAAGGGGCAAAGGATGGTGGCCCAAGCACTTGGATCTCTGCCACCCATGGGAGAATCAAATTGATTTCCAGGCTCCTGGACTCCAGCCTTACCACGGCCTACCTGTTACAGCCATTTGAAGAATGGGATGGAAAATTCTCTTTCTCTCTGCCTTTCTAATAAATTTTAAACAGTTTTGATAAAAGCAGGCCATGGATACTAAGGTCCCACAGACAGAGAAATAGAGCAGGGCTTCAAATATGAGCTCTAATTCAGATTTGCTCTAATTCATATCAGCTTAGTATATGAAATTTGCCATTTTTGCATTTTCTTAAATTAGAAATGCATATATATATATACATATACATATATATATATCAAGATTCAGTAATTTTTGCATTTTCTTAAATTAGAAATGCATATATATATATATACATATACATATATATATATATCAAGATTCAGTAATTTTTTCTGTAAAAGACCCAAGAGCAAATACTTTACTATTTGTAGGACACATAATCTCTGTTTAGCCTTCCCATCTCTAGCATGAAAGCAGCCAGACAATACATGAAATATCAACTATGGTTGTGTTGTGATAAAATGTTCTTAATGACACTAAATTTTAATTGCATATATTTTTACATTTAATAATATATTATTGTTCTTTTAAATTTTTTGACAGGCAGAGTTAGACAGTGAGAGAGAGAGAGAGAGAGAGACAGAGACAGAGAGAGTTATAGGCAGTGAGAGAGAGACAAAGAGAAAGGTCTTCCTTCCATTGGTTCACTCCCCAAATGGCCGCCACGGCTGGTGCTGCGCCAATCTGAAGCTAGGAGCCAGGTGCTTCCTCCCGGTCTCCCAAGCGGGTTCAGGGGCCCAAGCACTTGGGCCATCCTCCACTGCCTTCCCAGGCCACAGCAGAGAGCTAGGCTGGAAGAGGAGCAACCAAGACAGAATCTGGCACCCCAACCAGGACTAGAACCTGGGGTGCCAGCACTGCAGGCGGAGGATTAGCCTAGTGAGCTGTGGCACTGGCTATATTATTGTTTTGATTTTCATTTTAATCATTTGCAAATATAAAAGCCATTCTTAGCCCACTGTCATACAGCAACCAGTGGTGGAATAGATTTGATCTGTCCACTGTGGTTTTCTCACACACAGACCACAGGAAGATAAATGTTATGATAAAAAGGTCATTTTGGGCCCAGCTACCTTAGGGTATCAATTACCTTTTGATATGTAATAAATCACTGTAGAACTTTAATGCCTGAAACAATCACTATATGTTACTCATGGTTTTAAGGGTCTCTAATTTGTACTAGGCTCAGACAAACATTTCTGATCTTGGCTGGCTATTCTTGATTGGGCTCATTTAAGTTAAAGGATTTTTTTTCTAGAAATGGTGGTCTTGTCTTGGACATCTGTGACTATGAAAGCTTTTCTACACACACACACCTCATTTTTCAGCAGCTTCCCCTGGCTTTTTAATTGGACAAAGAGTTTCAGTAATGTGAATGAGGAAACTTCAAGCCCTGTTAAGGCTCAGGCTTAGAAGACACACAGTTGTATCTCTTGCATTCTGTTGTTTAAAAGCAAGTTAAGCCAGCACCGCGGCTCAATAGGCTAATCCTCTGCCTTGCAGCGCCGGCACACGGGGTTCTAGTCCCGGTTGCCCCTCTTCCAGGCCAGCTCTCTGCTATGGCCCAGGAGTGCAGTGGAGGATGGGCCAAGTACTTGGGCCCTGCACCTGCATGGGAGACCAGGAGGAAGCACCTGGCTCCTGGCTTCGGATCAGTGCAGTGCGCTGGCCGCAGCGGCCATTACGGGGTGAACCAACGGCAAAGGAAGACCTTTCTCTCTGTCTCTCTCTCTCACTGTCCACTCTGCCTGTCAAAAAAAAAAAAAAAAAAAGCAAGTTACAAAGCCAGCTCCAATTCAAGAAGTAAGAAGGGTGGAATGACAAAGAACTGTGGTCATTTTTCCAACCTGCCTCACTGAACCCCCAAAGACATTTTAAATAGTTATTCTTGAAGCAACATTTAAAATTGAGGTGTTTAAAGTAAAGCAACGGAGTCTATCACAACAGATTTCATTGGGGTGGAAGAAGACGGTTCACATGCATCCTCTATCTTTGTTTAGGCAACTATCACAGAATACCTGAGACTAGGAAATTTGTAAAGAGCAGAAATTTATTTCTTACAATTCTGGAATCTGGGAAATCGAACATCAAGGTTCTGGCAACTGCTGAGGGTGAAAGAACAAACACTGGCCAAGGGAAGGTGAGAGAGACACAAAAGGAAGCCAAATTCATCATTCATATGCATAGATTTTAAAGATTTGATGCATAGATGAAAAGAGGATCATGTCTGACATAAACCTGACACTGTAGCTTTCTTGCTTCAAACAACCCAAAAGCTTGCTATTTTTCATAGGATAAAGTCCAAGCTCTTTAGACTGAGGCTTAAAGTCTATTTACTTTGGCCACAGGTTATCTTAGCATCCCTTGGTGTTCTGCAGCCACCAATACGCCTTTCCATTTATAGGCAATCTGCCTTCCATCCTTGGACTACTCAACTATTCCATAAGCTGCCGCGTATGCTTATGTCTCTAAGAAAACGCTCATTGGGTTTTTGGTTTTTTTCTTTTTTACAAAAGACTCTATCACTCTCTCACCTTTCCCCTATCCATTCTAATCTCAAACTATCTATTAGTCTACTAATAGTTTATAAATCAGCCCAGTCATCAGCCCAATAGGAAACCATCGCAGCATCTGTTTCTTGCTCTGATTTTCTGTAGTAATTTGTTTGTTCCTCCAGATTGACAACCCTCATGTTGTATGCTGTTTATCCATTTGTTAGTTCTTAGTTAAGAGAACATGATTAGTTCCGAATCTCCAGATACTAGAATTGCTCATGGCACTAAATTTGTCTTCTAAAAAAACTGTCACAATTTTTTTCCAGGGAATCCTCTATTTTGATAGGAACATGCATCTTACCAATGACAAAGAAAGATTTGAATTTCATGCTTCTAAGTGGACCCCTATCCTCCCTGTAGAGGCTGGCCTTTCCCAGTGAAGTTTGCAGAATAGGAACAAGTTTTTCAAGTGGGGTCTACTATCAGAAATCACATGTGAATATATTAAGATTCACAAAAAATGATTTTGTTTAGACACCAAAGATATCTGAGATATGGCAGTGAGTAGAGATATGGCAGTGAGTAGAGCAGGCATATAACCATGTTAAGATAGAATTACAGCTGTGTAAAAAGACTGATTTCAGAAAGAAATTAGTAGTCATTCATTGAGGTAGATTTATACAACTGGCAGATCATAATGTATTTCTTGATACAGTAAGGCATCAAATAATAATACAAAATATTACTTTTAAACTTGATTTTTTGAGTACTTTAGAGTGGTTGTGAAGGATCATACTCTATTTTGTTATTTAAACTTCTTTCTTAAGTCATCAACCATATTGTCTTATTTATAATATGTACCTTGTCTCAGAATTTGTCAGAGAAGTGGCTGAATAAATAAATGCTTCTGTTAACCCATGTGTGATCTCAAAAGCCATAACATAGTATCATTATTTATCTATATTGACCAGAATTCTAGATTACACCTACAAATCCAACATAAAGTTTCTAAGACTATCCATGTTTACGCATGTATCATCATTAGCTCTTCTAAAATATATTCAGTGTGTAGTCGCAAGCCATTTCAATCTACTTAAACTTATTTTAATTAGGAATTACTTTCAGAATGTGAAATTCATGTACATTATGACCCATTCACTTTACATTTTTTAATGTTCATTTATTTTGACAAAATGAATTTGATTTTCTTAGTAGTCTACAATATTGAAAATGTCTTAATTCATTCAGTCTGCTATAATAAAATGCTATAGATCGTGTAGGTAATAGACAACAACAATTCATTTCCCACAGTTATAAAAACTGGGAAATGCAAAATTAAGGCATCAGTAGTTTCAGTGGTTGGTGAGAGTTGACTTTCTGGTTCACAGATGGTGCCTTCCAGCTGGGTCCTCACATGGTGGTTGGGACAAACTAGCTCTCTGGGTCTCTTTTATAATGACACTAATCCCATTTATGAGAGCTTTACTCTAGACCTAATCACAACCCAAGGGCCCCCACTTCTAATATAATCCTAATGTTGAGAGTTAAGATTTCAATATGTGGAATTTGAACAGACACAAACATACAGACCACAGTAGCCTGCCCCTGAACGGATTCAATTCAGGCAGATAAAGGCCAAGAGATCTGAAAGGTTTAGAAAAAAAGAAATGAAAACCATATATGACTAAGCAAAAATATGCAAGAATATTAACAGTTGACATTGAATTTTGAAATTAAGGTCTTTTTTTTCTCCCTTTCCCAAATTTTCTTAATCATATTAATTCAACAATATAAAATATTTCATTTTTAATTAATTAATTTACTCCAGCAAAGTCAATCTTGATATGAATTCAATATGAGTTTGGAAGTAAAGTGAGTTAACTTTGTTATCATTTGACCCAAGTGTACTCTAAAATTATTCATTGGCTCATGTGGGATTCAGATAATTGGCAACATGTATCACCATTGGGGAATGACTGCTACAGTGTAGACGTTTGTAAATTTCAGACTCAATTTTTATCTTGGATTTTACTATATCATAGACCATTTGGAAGGACCATTTAGTCTGATAATTAACTGTTCCATTACCCAATATTAGGCAGATTGGATATAATTCATACTATCATTTGCACCAAATAGTCATTTCTGCCTCCATGGGCATTTCTGGAAGTAGTATTTAGTTCATGTACTATTAATTTATGTACACTATTATTTTATTCATGTACACTACTAGAACTCTGTTTTACCCTACTGGAGTTTGCTGCTACAATTCTTTGAAAAAAGAGAAACCTCAAAAAGTATTTATGCTAAATGAATCCCACCATCTCCAAATAAGATTCTGTTTTGTCCTTTCCTGGTTAGGATACATTCTCTGGGGAATCTTATGACATGCCAGAATATGAAAAGTACACCACACCAGGATTGTTGAAGAGTCTAAAATCGTAGTTGTTTGGTAACTCAGCTCTTATAACCGAGGCTGACTTTGGGAAGTGATTAGAAATGCTATCATATTAAGTTGTGAACAGCTTAATACGTTATCCCTCTTAGGATTTTTTTTGTTTGTTCTACTTAATACTTTTGGTTGAATACTGTAATCAATACACAATTATTCTTAAGTGTTGAAACTTAACTGAAAAGTGATCGCTGCTAGATATTAGAGTGGGAATAAGAGAGGAAAGAGATGTGCAATTTGGGACATGCTCAAGCTGACTTGCCCCAAATGGAAGAGTTAGAAACATACCAGGGGATTCCAATTCAATCCCATCCAAGGTGGCATGTACCAATGCCATCTCACTAGCCCAAGTGATCAATTTCTGTTCACAATTGATCATAATGATAGGACTAAGAGCTAAAGGGATCACATAAACAAGACTAGTGTCTGCAAATACTAACTGATAGAATAAAAACGGGAGAGAACGATCCAACATGGGAAGTGAGATACACAGCGGACCCATAGAATGGCAGATGTCCTAAACAGCACTCTGGCCTCATAATCAGCCCTTAAGGCATGCGGATCCGGCTGAAAAGCCCATGAGAGTATCTCAGGCATGGAAAGACAAGACACTCTGGCAAAATAAATAAACAAATAAATAAATGACCTAAATGAAAGATCTCTACGAGTGAGATCCCAGTGGAAAGAACAGGTCATCAAAGAAGGAGGTACCTTTCAGAACTTCCACTCTGACTATGACCTTGCCTAAATAAGATCGGAGTCGGTGAACTCAAAAGGCTTCCATAGCCTTGGCAACTCATGACAAGAGCCTAGGGTAATTACTGATGCCATAAACAAGAGTGTCAATTTGTGAAGTCAACAACAGGAGTCACTGTGCACTTACTCCTCATGTAGGATCTCTGTCCTTAATGTGCTGTACATTGTGATTTAATGCTATAACTAGCATTCAAACAGTATTTTTCACTTTGTGTTTCTATGTGGGTGCAAACTGTTGAAATCTTTACTTAATATATGCTAAACTGATCTTCTGTATATAAAGAGAATTGAAAATGAATCTTGATGATAACGGAAGGGGAGAGGGAGCGGGAAAGGGGAGGGTTGCGGGTGGGAGGGAAGTTATGGGAGGGAAGCCATTGTAATCCATAAGCTGTACTTTGGAAATTTATATTCATTAAATAAAAGTTGAAAAAAAAAGAAATGCTATCATATTAAAAAAGGAATCAGAAAATGAATTGTTTTTGTAACTATAAATAATTTGAGATTTGTTTTATATGTGGCTGAATAACACAACCAATGTAAAACTATCATTTATCTTTGCTGCTAGGTTTGTTGTTTGGAGAATACAAAAATACTGCCAAGTGTGAAAATGTAACAAGGGACACAAGATAAAAATAGAAAATCTAAGTCACACTTCTGAGATTTTATTTTAGCATTCATTGAGAGACCTGGAAAAACTTCTGTGCAATAAAATTAAAGGAAAAGATATCTGATTAACCTTTCCTGGGAGTATCTTAACCTAAAAATTATTAATCTTGTACTATTTTGCTTTTTGCTAATATACAATAGTCACTTAGTAAATTTCACAACACTAAAACTGATATTTGTTGCTTGCTACTACGCATTTGAAACTGTTAATTCAGATTTACTTATATAGCATATTCCAGAAACAATGGCATACACTCTTCCTTTTTTCTCAATGATGTGATGTCTTAATGCATTTATTTTCCCTGAATACAGATCAGAGAGTACTCTTTTTTGTTTACATTTGTCATCTAAACACATCTTGGAAAGTTAAAACCAGACAATGTTATCATGAATTTCCAGCATGACAAATGTCCAAAGTTGGCAATCTGCAAACACTAAACCAAACTCATTTACAAACTTTTTTGTTTTTTTGTTTTGACTAGCAGTGGTTTTGACATTTGAAAATAGTGCAAGCAAAACAAAAAAAATAATATTTTATGACACATGAAAAAGATAAAATATTCAAGTTTAATAAAAGATGCTTTGTTGGAGCACAGCCATGCATGTTATGTATTATCTGTGACTGATTCTTCAATACAATGGCACAGTTGAGTAGTTAGAACAGAGACCTTGTGACTTTTGAGACTGAAATAATTATTATCCGGCCTGTGATGGAATAAATTGTGCCCCTTCCAAATTTATATATTGAACCCCTAACCCATAATGTAACTGTGTTTCAAGATAGGGCCTTTAAGAAGGTAATTAATGTCAAATGCCTTAAGGGTGTGTCCCTAATCCAACAGGAATTGTGTCCATACAAGAAGAGGGAAAGATGCCAGAAGTGAGAGCATGAGGAAAAAATGCCATGCACATTCACGGCAAGGACACCAGCTGCAAGCCAAGGAATATGACCTAAAGAGAAACAAAATCTGTCTGCTCTGTCATCGTGAACCAGCCTCTAGAACCATGAGAAAAGAAAGATCTATTGTTTAGGCAACCTAGTCTGTGGAATTTTATTACAACAGCCTACTCAGCCTAATATGTGCTCCCATACAAAATGTTTGCCACTCCCGACCAAGGTGAAAGCCAGAAAAATTTGGAAACTACAAGCTAAAGGGAAAAGCCTGAGAATCTTTATTTGTGTGCTATGCAACCCCAGGTAGGAACCCTATTCAGTGAAAGTAGGATAAATACCAGGAAAGTCCCTTTCTGTTTGCATTCTCTCAGGGAGATAGCAAACTTGGGATGGGGGGCTTTTTTGACTAGGAAGTTATATTGCATCTCGAGTCTGGGTTAACCCATTGCTTTTGCACATGCGTCCCTGTGTGTATGTGCATATTTGTTTCTGCTCACTAGATATAGTTTTCTAGCTAGAATGGAAGGCTTTTGAGTACCACGTTTATATTATTTCTCAATTATCTTTCTACCTATCCACTAAAAAATCTTCATATTTGCCTCTGAAATTATTTTATGCTTCTGAATGTTTTAAGGCATGATTTTTTAAAAAACCAAAAACTGAATGTCATATGATGTAATTTCATAATGTACCACATTTAATATTTTACTTTTTCTCCTTCCTCCAGGAAATATGCACACAGCCACAAGAACACAGAACTGTAGCCCAGAGCTGATAACAAATCAAATCAAACCTAACAGTTCACCTTTCAGATTGACTGCTCTCAAGAAATAGAAAACCTGGGATATTTCAGGATGACAAAGAAATCAGAAATTTTGCCTGTGGCTGAGTCTAGTTAAAAGAAAAAGTAATGTAACTTTCAATGAATTTCACCATATTGTATACTGAGACTAGATTTTTCAAATAGAAGAGAGAGAACAAATTCTTTTCTTGTTCATAAACTCATACAGTATATTGGAAGTAAACTTGGTAATCACCTAGCCTCGTTCATTTTCATAACATAATAGATGAAGAAGCATTTTGGACCATTTGATCTATGCCTTTATCAGTCTGCCTAGGCTGTCACACTACAGTAAACAAAACAGAGTGATTTTCCCTTGTTCTACATGCTCAAGTGGATCAGGGAGTTGGTACTCGGCTCATGGAACAGATAATAATTAATGTATTCCCCTGGAGACTGCGGCTGGTAGAAACTCTATCTCAACCAACCATCTATGAGCACTGAAGCAAACCAAAGAGAGTGCCATCTTGCACAACTGTTTAAATTATTTCTCTACAAGAGTAACATGATATCATTTTCATCATTATACCAGTAGACAAAACAAGTCACAAGGTAACATGACAACTACAAACAGGAACATGCCATCCTGTTGTGCCCAGCAATACAAGGGTACTTATGCACAGTCTCAGTCAGTATCTGCCACAGGCCCCAGAGTTTATGATTTGTCAGGTGCTACAACTCAGCTAACAGTTACCAGAATACATCTTCTCTCTACATGGCAGGGCATAGACACTATGGTTCCAATAGAGTATATGTGTGTGTGTGTATATCTATATCCATCTACATATATATATATATATATATATATATATATATATATGGAGAGCAAGAATCCGCCAGCATTCCCAATCATTAGCTTACTCCTCAAATACCCACAACAGTCTCATAGTGAAGACTGAAGCCAGGAATCAAGAACACAATAGGCTTCCCACAGTCACTTAAGCCTTCATCAATGCCTCCCAGCATCTTCATTAACAGTGTAGTTAAGAACTGATTTTTTGAGAAATAAAGAAAATTGAGAAATCATTGATCAAAATACCCAAAGAAGGGGAGAAGACTCACATTAATAAAATAAGAGTTGGGGGCCAGCACCATGGCGCAGTAGGTTAATCCTCAGCCTGCGGTGCCAGCATCTCATAGGGGTGCCGGTTCTAGTCCCAGCTGCTCCCCTTCCAATCCAGCTCTCTCCTATGGCCTGGGAAAGCAGTAGAAGATGGCCCAAGTTCTTGGGCCCCTCACTCACATGGGAGACCAGGAAGAACCTGGTTCCTGGCTTCGGATCAGCGAAGGAGGAAGTCAAATTATCCCTGCTTGCAGATAACATTATCCTATACCCAAGGAAAGCAAAAGACTTATTGGAATTCATAATAGAGTCTGGCAAAGTTGCAGGATACAAAAATCTACACAAAAAAATCAATAACCTTTGTATACACAAATAGTGCCATGACTAGGAAAGAACTTTTAACATCAGTCCCATTCAGTATAGCTACAAAACATTTTAAATATCTCGAGATAAATTTAACCAAAGATGTAAAAGATCTCTACAATGAAAATTACAAAACATTATGGAAAGAAAAGAAGAAGACACACTGGTGAATAGTATTATTTGTGTATCAGGTTATCTTCACTTTCTCTGTACATTCGTGTACAATGAATAAATATATATATATATTACTTTCCTGTGGCTACCCATAAGATGCTACCTCAAACTGAATACAACAATAGAAATTCATTGTCTCATAATTCAAGAGACAAGAGTTTCAAAATCAAAGAGCTTTCTTTGCCTCTTCTTGATGCCTAAGAATTCCTGGGAATCCCATGGTAGAGACACCAAGGTATTGCATAACTCCAATTTCATGTCAACCTCTCCTCTTCTGTCTGTCAAATCTCACTTCTGTGGACCTTATGAACAACACCAGGAATTGAATTTAGACCCACCAAAATGATAGAAGAAGATTTCTTCATCTCAAGATGCTTAATTACCTAAGAAAGGGTCTTTTTTTCCAAAATAAGGAAACATTCACAGGGTTCAGGAATTAGGATTTGGACAAATCTTTTTGGAGGCTACTACTAATGTCACTACAAAACATTTGTCTTAAATGATTCTTTATTCTACCAATATTTGGGGAGACAAAAATTAATCTATTTTTTAAATTTATTTGACAGGTAGAGTTATAGACAGTGAGAGAGAGAGAGAAAGGTCTTCCTTCTGTTGGTTCACCTCCCAAATAGCCACTACAGCCGGCGCTGCGCCAATCCGAAGCCAGGATCCAGGCACTTCCTCCTGGTCTCCCATGTGGGTGTATGGGCCCAAGCACTTGGGCCATCCTCCACTGCCCTCTCGGGCCACAGCAGAGAGCTGGAGTGGAAGAGGAGTAACCGGGACTAGAACCCGGTGCCCATATGGGATGCCGGCGCCGCAGGTGGAGGATTAACCAAGTGAGCCACGCCACGGGCTCCTAATCTATTTTTTTAGTTTATTGTGGGAGATCCTGTACCTGGCGGGGAGTCTGCCTGCTTAGCCCATCCAGAAAGGCAGCCTGACTGCTGGTAGGTGGTGGGAGCACAGTTATTTCCCCCATCCCCGCCTTCTGCCAATCAGGTAAACTGCTCCCAGGTGTGGCCCAGGCCCACCTGGAAAGCTATTAGTCTACATGACCTTCAAGCTGATTGGGGAAGCATAGCAGTGCCAATATCAGCTTCATCCTGTAGAATTACTATTGCCCTGAATTAGTTACTCCCCCTCTGTCTGCCCTTGAAAAGGTGTGCTAGCTTGTTAATAAAGTAGGCGTGTGCACCGAAACTTGTCTCCCGTGCTTCTTGTCAAAGAGTGCTGTCACCCAACCCATGTTGACAGTGTGCAGGACTCGTAGGATCAGCCTGCAGTTCATTATTAACAAATATTTGGAGGAAGGGATATGAGAGACAAGAGGAAATCTAAATAGAATGAATCAATATTATTTCGGGGTAGGAGTTGTGACACAGTTGATGAAGCTACTGTTTAGGATACCCACATCCCATATTGGAGTGCTTGTTCCAGTCCTGGTACTCCAGTTTCAATCTAGCTTCCTGTGCAGATTGTTGGGAAGCAGCACATGATGGCTCAAGTACTTGAGTCTCTGCAAATCACATGGGAAAGTTTCTGGTTCCTGGCTTTAGGCTGACCTAACCCTGTCTGTTGCAGCCTTTTGGGGGAGTGAACCAGTGGCTGGAAGATAACGCTCACTCACTCTCCCCTCGTCCCACTTTCAAATAAAAAAAAATTTTCAATATATTATTATCTTGCTATGGTTCCTCAGTTCTTTCTTAATGTGGAATTTAGAAAATGAGTGAAACCAAAAGAAATGGCTAAAAAGCCATTAATGCTGTACCGAATGATAAGAACCTTCAGTGTGTTGACTTTGGCCAATAAAAGAAATCTTATTCGATTTCTAAAATATAAACTACATAGGGTGGATATTTTGTGCCACACTGAAGACACAGATTGGGATGCCACATCCGATATCAGAGTGCTAGTTTAGCTTCTAGTTCCAACTTCTTGCAATTGTGCACCCTGAGAGGCAGAAGGAATGACTCAAGTACTTGGGTCTCTTTATCTCATAGGAGACCCATACTGAGTTCCCAGCTCTTCACTTTGGCCTGGCCCAGCTCTACCATTACAGATATTTGGGTAGTGAACGAGTGAAAGGAAGATTCTCTCTCTCTCTCTCTCTACCTCTGTCTCTCAATCTTTTTCAAATAAAATAAAAACATTTAAAAATTTAATATTTTCAAATATAAACTGGGCTTAATGAACTCCAAGGAAGTGTTTTCATAGAGAAGTTGATATACAATTTCAAGATGATACTTTCCATAAATCTTTGAAAGGACTATAAAATTCTCTTTATTTGAAACCCTCTTTCATCAGAAATGTATAAAAGCTTGGAGTAAGATTTTAAATTCTAAAGGACTAAGAATTATTTCATCTTATCAATCCTTGGTTTGTTCTTTGTACAATGGAGATAATATGATAATAATGTTAACACCATATCCATGACCCATGTATGCTGAAATGGTTTCTTAATAAAGATTTAACAAATCATCTATCTTAGAACAGTTAATATCCCAGACTAGAACCCCAGAACTCTAAGTCCCTACTATTGGCGTGTTTTAGTGGCTTGATGCCTGCATCTAGTATATATAATTAAATCTTATGATCATTAAATCTCTAATATATGTAATATAACAATGATATATTCAGAATATACCAGAAGTGTTTTTCAATATATATTTCCAGTCATTCTATCCTAACTGTACAGTTATTCAATAAAGATCCAGTGAATGAACAGGTTGATTATATCTGAAGGCATTTAATTCAATAGGGCTTGAGGAGGGAGAAACACTTTATGAAGAAACATAAATCAGTAAAGTCAAATGCAATAAGCCAGTAATATGATGAAGCTAGAAGAATAATTGTAAACACATTTAATAAGTGGATTAAACACGAGGAATAAATTGTTAAGGAATTCTTAATGATTCATGTTGATAGAATGCCTGAATAACAAAGCAGACAATTAATCAAAGAAAGCAAAAATTAATGTTGGTGATTTGTGGCCTGGAGATCTAATTGGAAATAAAAGTGGACTGGCTCCATCAGGGAAAGAGTGATGGGAAAACATATGGAAAAAAACTACTGTTGCTCTTATTAAAACAGAAAGGCTGCATAAAATCTCTGTGTCAAAATTACTCATTAAATCCAGGGTAAATATTTAAAATTATCTGTTAGAACAATGGACTGTAAGAGAGTGAAAACCTTGCACAAATGATATCACCACACTTGTAACATGCATCTGGCTCTCTAGAGGTTGAGGCCTGGATAGGATGGAAGTTCTGCCCAGATCCTACAACACTGCAGCTATGATCTGTTTGAAGATTATTCTCTATGCTTTTATTTGTTCCCAATTTTTAAAATTTATATAAGGTGAACAAATTTCATATATACAGATTTAGGGGCATATCTCACCTTACCATCCCTTACACCCTCACTTCCACCCTCCTCCTCCCTCGTATCATATTCTTTCTTTTAATTTTGCAATGACATACTTTCAGTTTATTTTAAAATCATAAGTGTAACCCTCCACTAAGTAAAGAATTAAATAATAAAATAAAAAAATTATTTCTCAACTTTGTTCTTACATAAATTATAATTTTAGGGTAATTTTCCAAAAAGACGAGGGCTGCAAATAATAATCAAATCTCAATGATGTATTCCGGCGCCGCGGCTCAATAGGCTAATCCTCCGCCTAGCGGCGCCGGCACACCGGGTTCTAGTCCCGGTCGGGGCGCCGGATTCTGTCCCGGTTGCCCCTCTTCCAGGCCAGCCCTCTGCTGTGGCCAGGGAGTGCAGTGGAGGATGGCCCAGGTGCTTGGGCCCTGCACCCCATGGGAGACCAGGAAAAGCACCTGGCTCCTGGCTCCTGCCATCAGATCAGCGCGGTGCGCCGGCCGCAGCGCGCCGGCCGCGGCGGCCATTGGAGGGTGAACCAATGGCAAAAGAAAGACCTTTCTCTCTGTCTCTCTCTCTCACTGTCCACTCTGCCTGTCAAAAAAAAAAAAAAAAAAAATCTCAATGATGGCCTGTGCCACGGCTCACTAGGCTAATCTTCTGCCTGCGGCGCCAGCACCCCAGGTGCTAGTCCCAATCGGGCTGCCAGATTCTGTCATGGTCACTCCTCTTCCAGTCCAGCTCTCTGCTGTGGCCCAGGAGGGCGGTGGAGGATGGTCCAAGTGCTTGGGCCCTGCACCGCATGGGAGACCAGGAGAAACACCTGGCTCCTGGCTTCAGACCAGCGCGGTGCACTGGCTGCAACGGCCATGGCGGGGGGGGGGGGGGGGGGGGGAGCGGTGAACCAACGGAAAAAGGAAGACCTTTCTCTCTCTCTCTCTCTCACTGTCCACTCTGCCTGTCAAAAAAAAAAAAAAAATCTCAATGATGTACTTTACACACAAATACATTGTTTTTCCATGTTCTTGTTCTTCTGAGATATACTTAGGTTTAAAAATACATTATTTATGAGGCCGGCACTGTGACATAGTGGGTAAAGCTGCTGTCTGCAATGCCAGCATCCCATATGGGCACCGATTTGAGTCCCGGCTGCTCCTCTTCTGATCCAATTCTCTGCTATGGCCTGGGAAAGCAGTAGAAGATGGCCCATGTCCTTGGGCCCCTGCACCCACATGGGAGACCTGGAAGAAGCTCCTGGCTCCTGGCTTCGGATTGGCATAGCTCCAGCCGTGGTGGTCATCCAGGGAGTGAACCATTGGATGGAAGACCTCTCTCTCTCTCTCTCTTTCTGCCTCTCTTCATTTTAAACAAATAAATAAATATTTCAAAAAATAAATTAATTTTGACAGAAATATTTAAGTTAGATATAAATTCCATAATTTCCTTACAATCCAAAGGAAGATTTTCCAAGTATCAAATAAATAGTCTAGCTAAATAATTGGCTTTTATCACTTATCTTTTATGCATATATGGCTTTAAAATAAATTTAGAAAGGAAGAAATTTAAAATTTATATGAAGAATTATAGTTAAAGCAATTTAGACTACATAAGCCCTTCACACTTAATTAGATGGCACAATGCCAGAGTTACCAAATGATCCTTCCCTATAATGTTCCTTCCTGGTCCTCTGTCGGATTTGTCTCTTGTGTTTCCAGGTTGACCCTTCCTCTGATAGTATGCCTCCTCACTATTGAGCTACCATTTGCCAAAATAAATTAAAAATAAAAAACTCTGCCACATTTTGGTAACAACCCTTTCCCTTAGAAGATTCTGTGTCGGGCTTAGGTGAAGACTCCAAGTGGATGGCCAGTGGGAGCGTTACAGGCTGTCCCTGTCTCCCTTGATGTTCCTGTTTTCTTCTGGGAAGGAGGGGTTTGGATCTTCTAAGTCCATTTTTAAAAGGGTCCAAAATATGTCCCTGACCATTTATTGTTCTGTTTCAAAGAGCATGCAGGGCCGGCGCCACAGCTCACTAAGCTAATCCTCCGCCTGCAGCACTGGCACCCCAGGTTCTAGTCCCGGTCGGGGTGCCGGATTCTGTCCCAGTTGCTCCTCTTCCAGTCCAGCTCTCTGCTGTGGCCCGGGAGTGCAGTGGAGGATGGCCCAAGTGCTTGGGCCCTGCACCCGCGTGGGAGACCAGGAAGAAGCACCTGGGTCCTGGCAGTACGCCGGCTGCAATGTACCGGCCATAGCAGCCACTTGGAGGGTGAACCAACAGAAAAAGAAGACCTCTCTCTCTCTCTCTCTCTCTCTCTCTAACTCTGCCTGTAAAAAAATAAATTTTAAAAAAAGGAGCATGCAGAGATACCCTGTTCACATGTCCCCCATCACTAACCAGGGTACTATGCTATGAATGTGTCTCTTTAAAAGCATGTGTTGAAACTTAATCCCTAGTGCAAAAGTTTGGAGGGGTGAGACCCTTAAGAGGGGATTTTTTCATCAGAATCCTGCCAATATGAATAGATTAATACTGTTATTGAAGGACTGGGTTGGCTATAAAACCTAGAGTCTGACCTACTTTCTCTCTCTCTCTCTCTCTCTCTCTCTCATACACACACACACACACACACACACACACGAAGAGCACTTCACTCTTCTACCTTGGGTGACTGAGCATGAAAGCCCTCTCCAGACGCCACCCTCCGTCTTGGACTTCCTAGCCTTCCAGAAGGATGAATAAACAGATTTTTATTCTTTATAAAGTATCCAGCATCATGTATTTGATGACAGCAGCAGAGTATAATCACTTTCAGAATCCCTCACTTTTATACATGCTTTACCCCAATCTGGTCACTGTGGAATCCTTTCTTGTTCACAGTTCTGTCCACTGAGCATGAGCTTAGGGAATGGTCCAAGTCACCTAGGATCTTTGAGAATGTACTGTATCAAGTCCTTCAATTTCTATCATACAGACAGGTGCCAAAAATATTCTTCAAACTACAACTCTTCTTCCCAGTTAACAAGTCCTCATCATTGCTTAAAAGCTTATGGTGAAACACATAATAATATCGGTTATAATAAAGCATTTAATGTCTAACTATTAGTGATAACATTTTCTTATCTCTGTTTCCATAACACCTGTGAATCTGTTGCATGAATTACACTGTATTATCAATGTCCATCTATATATTACCTCCAGCAGCACTTTAAAACTTCTTAAAAGGCTATAAACATTTTTTTCACCTTTATGTTACTATTGACTATATCCTTCCTTGAAAGTCATCTCTTTCATAAGAATTGGACAAAAGCTGCTTGAGCATACATGTCAACAGTGCTTTGCTGACTGAGATGTTATCCAGTGCTACTTAATCCTTGCCTAGGATGTTAGAAGATCTCACACATAACTGAGTGAATTGGGCTATCATCACAGTTCTGTTCAAGTACAGTAATATTCCCTCATAACCGTGTTTGAAAAACTCAGCAAGATGTCATCTCAAAGTCACTATGTATATTGGCCATGAGGCAGGCATGCTCTTAGAACTCAAAACATCCTTCACTTGATCTTAGCCAAAAGGCCAAGAAGCAATCAAAACATCCTTCAACAATCCTCTTCTTGGGGTAGGCGTTGTATTGCAGCAGGGTAAGCCACAGATTTGGATCCCTGAATCCCATATCAGAGTGCTGGTCTGAGTTCTAGCTGCCAAGTACTTTGAATCCAATTTCCTGTTACGTGCCTAGGAGGGATCATACAATGAACCAAGTATTTAGGTCCCTATCACCATGTGGGAGACCCAGATGGAGTTCCTGGCTCATGATTTTAGGCTGGCCCGATCCCAGCAGTTGTGGGCATTTACAAAGTGAATCAGCATTTAGAAGACAGATCAAATTTCCCTGTTTTCTCTCTATGATTTTCCCTCATTTTGTTACTCTGCCTTTTAAATATTTATATAAATTTACCTCTACACACTCCTCTCTAGCATGAGAAACAATAAGGATTCTAAGAGAAATTCTTAAATTTCTCACATTTACCAACTTATAATCTTGTGCAATATTTGTGCTTGAATGTTGCACATAAACTTGACAAGTTGTTCTTTGTATGTTAAAGATGACTACATTTTTAAAGATTCATGGATTGATTTATTTATAATATTTATTTCTCTATTTGAAAGGCAGAATTATAGAGAGGCAGAGAGAGAGAGAGAGAGAGCACTCTTCCATCTGTTGGTTCACTCCCCAAATGGCCCCAATGGCCAGAGCTGGGCCAATCCTAAGCCAGATGCCAGGAGCTTCTTCTGGGTCTCCCATGTGAATGCAGGGGCCCAAGGAGTTTATCCATTTTCTACTGCTTTCCCAGGCCATAGCAGGAAACTGGATTGGAATGGAGCAATCAGGACTTGAACTGGTTCCCATATGGGATACTGTACTGCAAGTGGTGGCTTTACCCCCTAAGCCACAGTACCAGCCCCATGATTATATTTTTATTGAAATTTTTCTTTGGAAGAAAGTAGAACAGGCAGGTAGTTTTAGTAAAATACCAAAGTTTCTTATCAAAATGAGGGGTTGTTTGGACAGACTTGTGGATAAAATGGAATAGCCATCTTCAGACCAAATGAGAATTGAGACTATATGGTTGGGTTCTTATAGGTATAAGATGGTCAGGTAATCAGAGAAAGGGATTTAAAAAAAAAAAAAAAAACTGATGAAACAAGGTAATGTTGAGAACACTTAGTTGTCTCAGATGTGGGAAACTCAGAGAGTAGGATTCCTTAGATGAAACATGGTTCCTTAAAAGAAACAGAGAAAGCTTTGGATTTTCCCTCCAAACTTTATTCTTACATAAATCATAATTTTAGGAAAATTTTCCTTATCATTTTAATACATATATATGGATAAAGCTGAATTCACGTAAGGTTCCAGGGATGACTTAGACAACGGATGCTAGGCTAACCAATGCTTGCTTGCCTTTTTTTTTTTTTTTTTTCCCAAAATGACTAGTTCAGAGATTGGAGTATGACCTGAATTAGAATAAGAACACTAAGAGTTAATGATGGGACTTTGGCATGAATGGTGAAATACCCTTTGGTAAACTGTATGTTAAAATGATATGACATTGGGGCCGGCGCTGTGTGGTGCTGTGCTGTAGGTAGGTTAAGCATCTGCCTGCGGCGCTAGCATCCCATATCGGTGCCAGTTCTAGTCCGGCTGCTCCACTTCCAATCCAGCTCTCTGCTATGGCCTGGGAAAGTAGTGGAGCATGAGCCAAGCGCTTGAGTCTTTACAGCCATGTGGGAGATCCAGAAGAAGCTCCTAGCTCTTGGCTTCAGTTCTGTCCAGCTCCGGCTGTTGTGACCATTTGGTAGTGAACCAGCAGATGAAAGACGTCTCTATGTCTCTTCCTCTGTCTGTAACTCTGCCTCTCAAGTAAAATAAAATTTAAAAAAACTGATGTGACGTTAAAGCTGGCAGCCACCACCACTAGGAGGAGGCATAGAACTAGGCTAAACTTGAGAAAGCAGAACTGAAAATGGTGATATTTTTGAAGACCTAGGTCAGTAGATCTGAAATGAACTTAAGACTATTTATTTGCAAAGATCTCCTCCTTAATATTATTAAGTCAGAGTTGTAACTTTAATAGTTTTAATTTAAAATTCCCAACTGATATGCCCTGAGATAAAAGCATTCCTTCTGGATTGTCTGTTGGTAGAAATAAATAAAATATCTCTTTTTCTGCCATGTTTCTGTGCCACCACACTGGTGTGCATGAACGTCCTGGCTGATGATCTGAAAAGCATCAACAATGCTGAAAAAGGGGGCAAACACCAGGTTCTTATTAGGCCATGCTCCAAACTCATCGTGAGGTTTCTAACTGTGATGAAGAAGCATGGCTACCTTCGCAAACTTGAAATCACTGATGATCACAGAGCTGGGAAAATTGTTATGAAGCTCACAGACAACTTAACCAAATGTGGGGTGATCAGGCCCAGGTTTGATGTGCAGCTGAAAGATCTAGAAAAATAGTAGAATAATCTGCCTCCATCCCACCAGTTTGGTTTCCTTGTACTGGCAGCCTCAGCTGGTGTGATGGACCATGAAGAAGCAAGACGAAAATACACAGGAGAGAAAATCTTGGGATTCTTTTTCTAGGGATGTAATCCACACATACAAATTAAAGCTCAATAGGGAGACTACTGATGCCATAGACAGGAGTGTCAATTGGTAAAGTCAACAACAGGAGTCACTGTGCACTTACTCCTCATGTAGGATCTCTGTCCTTAATGTGCTGTGTATTGAGATTTAATGCTATAACGAGTACTCAAACAATATATTTCACTTTGTGTTTCTATGGGGGTGCAAACTGTTGAAATCTTTACTTAATGTATACTAAACTGATCCTCTGTAAAAAAAAAAAAAAAAAGAAAAGAAAAAGAAAAGAAATTATCAACTCCCAACTTGACTCTCACTGGGATTAAACATGACAATAGGTCTGATCTGATTTCATCATCATTTAAAAAAAATCATCTATTATTGTTCTGTGTTGGAGCAAACTGTTGAAATCCTTACTTAATGTATACTAAGCTGATCTTCTGTATATTAAGATAATCGAAAATGAATCTTGATGTGAATGGAAGGGGAGAGGGAGTGGGAAAGGGGAGGGTAGTGGGTGGGAGGGACGGTATGTGGGGGAAGCCATTGTAATCCATAAATCGTACTTTGCAAATTTATATTCATTAAATAAAAGTTAAAAAAAATTAAAGCTCAATGGACAAAAAAAGAAAAAAAAAGAATTTAAAGAAAAAAAAAGATAAAATACCAAGGAAAAGGATAAACCATGGTATCGGTAAATAGACCTAAATTTTTGCATAAAATTCCATGAAACTTGAATGAAAAAAATCTCAGAATGAGATTAATCATTACTCCCAAGGTTATAATGCTAGGAATTTAATAAATGTTAGTTTGCCTCTTTCCTGAAAAATGTCCCCCTAATGAACTGGAAGCACTTAGTGATAAAGTGAAGGAAGGCTGTTTCCAACACTCCCATTGCATTCATGTATTTAACAAGTTACCTGAGTGACCTCAGGCAGACATTTCCAACTGTGACATAACATTTGCATGGGCTACAGTTGAGGTGAAATATTGGGGTGTTTTAGTTAAGATATTGCTAGAAGTTATAATAACTGGACATTCCAATGACACAGCAGTGTAGTAGTTTATTTTTTCCTTATGTAATAGCAAGGCTTAATATTTATAGTTAGTAGCTGGTTCTTTCCAGTGGGAAGATTTAGCCAGCAATTCTCTCCTCACTCACTTTTTTAATAATATTCGCTCCAAAGTGCCGCATTTTTATTTGCCTTCCATTGGCGAGAACTACTCTCATATGGCCACAGTTAGACACAAAGTAAGCTTGGATATTTACTCCATAGCTGAATGGCTGCTTCCCAGGAACTATCCTATGAAAGGGATATTCATTTTACGTTAGCCAGCTTTGCTACCAGTTTAAGTCATTGGCCTGCATTTCCAGCCATGAGCAAGCATATTCATTTACCAAACTGTGCAATGAACATAATTCTTATGTGTGTCATAAAAAGATTAGGAAGTATCCAGCTAAGCTACTACTACTTATTAGTACCTGTGTCCTTGAAGTTCTCTTATGGGACTCATTTCACAAAATCCTCTAAGTATTCAATTGTTGGATTAGGCCTAATTCCATTTCTAACACTTCCTTTTTCTCCCTTTATCATTTGGTTGAGCATGTGTCCATCTAAGATTCATGTTGGAGTTCCCGTAACAAAAAATTAACAAGAAAAAGCAAACAAATGTATTTAATATAATTTTTATGTGACATATCAGCATTTATTAGGAAATAAGGACCCTTAATAAAGACCAAAAGAGAGATACCTATGTATTTTTTGTGTGCTAGGTTTGATGTGGAAATGACTAGTCAAGTTTCCAAGACACAAAAGACAATCAGGAAAGATATGGCTCTCCCTGGGAGGGAAAGGATCAATAACAAATGAATACATCAAAGTCATACATAACCAGAGTCACAATCCAAACAAGAGAATTTTAACCTACTAATCTTAATTTGGAAAAGAAAAGAAAAGCAAAATATTTTGTACCTTCTTCTCAGAGCCAGGCAGTACAGAGAGATCTGGGAGAGCTCATCTTGGCAAGAATTCTGATCTTCCAAAGGCTCCAGTGGCAATGGCAGTCTCTTGGCCATTCCTCTCTGGGTGAGAAACTATAAATGAAAAAATATCTTTTATTTCCATCTTAGGTTCATGGCTGAGGTCCCCATAATAAAAGCCATTAACAAAATAAAAGCATAAAACTGATTGAATAAGTAAGTTTTAGAAGACATGGGAGATTTTGTGAGTGAATGCTCAAACAAAAACCTGTGCAGTTTTTAAAAAGATTTATTTAATTGAAAGGCAGAGTTAGAGAGAGAGAGGGAGAGATAGAGAAAGCTCTTCCATCCAGTGGTTCACTTCTCAGTGGCCACAATGGGCTGGGCCAGGCCAAAGTCAGAAGCCAGGAAATTCATCTGGGTCTCTCATGTGAGGGCAAGGGCCCAAGAAATTGGGCCATCTTTTGCTGCTTTCCTAGGCACATTAGCAGGAAGCCAAATTGGAAGCGAAGTAGATGGGACTCAAACTGACACCCATATGGGACACTGGCACTGGCAATGTAGGCAGTGGCTTAACCTGCTGACAAGTATGCAATTGTGAAGAAATACAGTTGTAAAGGAAGAGGGACCTAATGGTAATCACAGGAATGAACTGGTGGGAATTTAGCAAGCCCTGTTTGTTCAAATTCCTCTCTGCGTATTTAATAAAATTATTCTTTTTTAATTTTGTTCCAGGTAAAGGATGACATTTGTCGAATAGATATCCTCTGACCTGGAAGGTCAGAGATTCCTTGCTGGGTATTATGAAAGAAAGTGACATCTCTGCTGTTTATTCAAACACTAAGGTGCCATGCTATGGGAAAACATGTCCTGAAACACCCCCATAGCACCCTCTGGTTCCCTTTCCTCTTCAGCTTGCCTCTATTAGGTAGCCATCCCATGTTCATCCATCTCTTCTATCTTTATCTATGCTGAGACCTGTTAACAGATGATGGCATTGATTTATCTCATCATCAGGACTCACATTAGGGTAAGGCAGTTATCCAGGTACCAAATAGAGAAAGTATCAGTCCAAGTTTTTATGTCAAAATCAATTCAGCCTTCAATATGTAAGCAGCTTTATTGAAAGGGGCAGATAAAGACATGAAAATGCCTTTACAGAGAATTTTCTATAAAATAAAAATGAAAAAAAAATTTTATCTTTTTCTGTTTATCTTCATCTATATCATAGTTCCTAAATACTTCTTTTGTGTAAGACAATAAAAATGTATTATCTAGGACAGCTAGCTCCTTTAACAAATATACTCAGAATATCTATAGCTAAGACGGTTTTTGGTCAAAGTGGAATTATTCCATCACTCAGAGTAAAACCCTACATCATTAACATGCATTGAATGGCTTCTTATTTTCTTTATGCATTGCCCAGGCTTCTTCATAAATGTTATGGTTTGGATAGGGTTTAAATATGTCCATACTTATATCCAAAGGCTCACGTGCTGCAAACTTCAGGCCTGGTGTAGTGATGGTAAGAGATACTAGAGCATTCAGAAGGAGAGCTAGTGACAGATAGCTGGTTCACTTAGAGCAACACCTTCAGAAAACATTAGTGTCATTCTTGCAGGAGGAGGTGAATGTTTTTGTGTGTGTGACAGTTCTCATGAGAATGGGCTATTATAAGGAAATTAGGAACTTCTCTTGAATCCTTTTTTTTTTCTCTGTATATGCCACTTAACACTCTCACACGCACTCCTCACATTGTGATGCCATCTCCCATAAGGCCCTTTCAGAGTCAAAAGAAAGAAGCTGCCATGCTCTTTAACAACCACAACTGGGAACTAAATGTGCCTGTTTGCTTTGTAAAGTACCCAGCCTCAGGCATTTTATTATAGCAATAGAAAATGACAATAATTATATACTATGCTGTATCTTGACTAAACCTAACACATAATTGAGTGGTTAAATAACTATCGTTTCAAGCAGACAGTCCAGAACTTTGCATTCCTTCTTATGGTTGGAAGGATTTGTTTCACATAGTAAATCAGGGATCCAGGACTCAGACAATAGATCATTTTGAACACTTTATTTTCCAGGTCTTTCTGAGCATTATTATCCAAGGTAAGAGGAGAGAGGAGCACAGAAATTCTCACTATGGAGGATTTGGGGGACCAGCTTTAGAAGGGCCACGCATCACCTCTGGTCTCCTCCCATTAGTTCAGTCTCAGTCCTTAAACTGCACCTGATCACAGGGAGACTTGAAAAGTGATATGGCTATGGAAATGAGTTTACTGTACAGCTCAGGAATCTGCCACACTGTGACAGATAGCCTGTATTTAAACTTTTCAAAAGAACTCTATCCATTTGTCTTACATACTGTATTAAGTTCAGGCTTCACTCTTCAGTCTAGCATCAATTCCCTCCTAATCTTAACAAATTAATTTCTCAGCACACCCCGTGAAGGCCTTCTTTTTCATCTAATTTACTTTCCATTCACCAGTCCTATTACCTTGACTTTCATAGGTCATTTCAGTTCACTGCATCTGGATATATCCCTGTGTCTTCCATCAACTCCTAATCCTTTCAAAACATGACTTAACACTCATCTTTTCTTGAAGATTTTTCAAGATGCATAAAGCTATATCTCTGACCATGCTCACATAAATAGCCTCTCAATAATACCAATTTCCCCTCTCCTTTCTAACCTCATATTTCTGGGAGCCCCGGTAAGGATAATAGGTAGAGGTATAAATTCATGAACAAGATTAGTAATCTGTGAGCCTAAGGTGGAACCTTCCATCAACAGTCATTTGATTATATTGACATTCATCCAAGGCCTATGGACTTCTTCATAAATTAATGCTAACTTCTGGTCCTAACCTATCAAATTGTTAGGGGGTTCTTTAATCTTTGTATGGATTTCTCCATAGTTTTTATTTTCTTTCAGTTTATTTTATTTAGAATAGTAGGAACAGATGAAGAAATCTGGAGGAAAAAATATCACAAAATTTTAATATATATAAACATATTATAAATAATATACATTAAAAATATAATTATATTTTACATATTATAATATAAATATAATATATAAATAATTGTGATATAAATATTATATTTATATATTCTAAATATAATATATAAATGAATATATAATGTATAATATATTATAAATATAATATATATGCCTTTCAACCATATTAAAATGCTTCAAAAATTTGTACATATATTCATACACAAATATGTATGTATAAAATATATACATCCATTTTGAGATATATACCTCAGAGATATGTCTTCAAAGTTTTCCTTCTACTTTTTAGTTATGTCTTTAGACTAAATAGCTTACCCTTAAAAAGTATGTATATCCTTCTTTTAACTTTTTTAAAAATTAACCTCTTTTATAAAGTAAAGGGATAAGCTAGAGAACTGGTTGTAGGAATCTAAGTAGAAAGTGAATAAAATGTAGAGATGAAATTTAGAAAAACAAAGGTCAAATACTCTGGAATACTAAAAGTGAAACCTACCTATGGAATTTTCTACTTCAGAAGAATTGATGGGATTTTGTGGACTTCATTATAGCATTTCCACTTCAGATTTTAAATTTTCACATAAATCATTTTCACTATCATGCACATGGATTAAGGGTACTCTTCCCAGTAGAAGAGCACACAATTATTCTCCAAATAAAAATATTCCAGGAGGTACAGTGGATTAATATGCTGGTTTGGTGGTCCACGTCCTATATTGGAATACATGGGTTCAATTCCCATCTCAAGCTCTTGACCTGAGTGCCAATTGCACTCTAGGAGGCAGTAGATTATGGTCCAACTACTTGCGTCCTTGCCTCCCACACAGGAGACATGGATGGAGTTCCAAGCACCTGAACTCAGTGGGGCCCAACCCCAGCTGTTATAGACATTTTGGGAATGAAACTATCTGAAAGATCTCCCTTCTCTCTGTTTCTGTCTTTCTTCTTTTCAAATTAAATAAATTATCAAAAAAAAAAAAAAAGAAAAAGTACTGTATGCAAAATTCTCCATCAAATTGAATTTCTTAACATCAAGCCTGAGTCCCTGTTTGTCACATCAATGTCAAACTCAATGGAGTTCCCTCATTTTAAAACAAATACCCAACGTGGAGTTTTTCTGCCTGGGTGTCCTAGAACTCAAAGACTCTGGTAGCCAGCAGGGGTGCTCTTCTTACAGTGGGGTAAGAACATTGCATGCCCTGCAGCTGAGTAGCTAAACTAATTTTGTTTTTCTATTCTTTTTTCATGAGTCTCAAATTTGTTTCTCACTAGAATCATCAGGGGAGCATTAAAATGCTGATCCCCAGGCCTCTTAATGTCTAAATTAATGCACCTTCCCCAGCTGGTGGCCCCAGGAAAGCATCTCACAGGTCTTAACTGAATCTGCTGACTTTTCTTTCCTCTGAAGTCAGTCCTGCTCAAAACTCACTTGACTTCATTTCTCCTCAAAGCTCCTTAGGCTGAAAGGAGACAGGCCTGATAAGCAATTTTCTTAAGTCATTCCTAAGTCTTATTTTAAGTTATCTAAAAGTGACTCTAGACAATATTTTCTTTAAGAAGTCCAGCTTGGGGTGAACTTTTGGCACAATCATTAAGCTGCTGCTTGGGACACCCACATCCCATATCAGGGCAGCCAGGTTCCAGTCTGAAATTTGCTCTCTATTCTAGCTCCCAGCACACTAATGCAAACCATGCGGGGTACTTCAGAGCTCAAGTACCCATGTGTGAGACCCAGATTGAATTCCTGGCTTCTATCATAGACCTGGCTCATCCTTGGCTACTGCAGGCTTTTAGAACATATATATATATATATATATATATATATATATATATAATTATTCAAATAAAATTACCCTCTTTCCAATAAAATTAAAAAAAAATCTTTTTTTAATGAAAGCTCAGTTTCCTGAAATTAAAAAAATAACTCAAATTGTTAATCAAATTGATAATATGCTTTTATGTGAGAAAATTTATTTTAAAGCTTATCTTTAAAACTTTTTTTGAAAGGCAGACAGAGAAAGAAACAGAGAAAGACATCTCTCACCTGGTGGTTCACTCTCAAAACACCCACAACCAGGAACTAACACATTCGATCTGTCTCTCCCACATGGGCGGCAGGAACCCAAAACTCTTGAGCCATTATCTGCTGCCTTCAGGGTGCACAATAATAGGAAACTGAATCCAGGAGCAGAACAGGTCTCGAACCCAGGCACTCAGAACCCAGAGCCCAGAGCTCACAGGCATCCTCAGGGGTATCTTAACTGCTGTGCCAACTGCCTGCTCCCATTGTAAATACTTTAAAATAGACGTTTCCCTAATGGTGGAAATAGACCACATTCCTACCTTTGAACCACTGTATTTACTGAACACTTATCTATGAAGTGACAAAAATTTTTTGCTTGACCAAAATTTATTCAGGTTTCTGAACCCTCCTGTTGGCCCATCTGTGTATTTACTCATACAACCCAATTTTAACAAAGAATCCAGCTAAGTCAGCTTAGCAGGAATCCCCCTACCGCCACTCAGCCCATCCCCCCAGTATCTGATAGGGTTCCTCATCGTCCACCATCCCCCAGGTGAGGTCTGATTACCCTAGCCCTATTTAATAAGAGTATTGTTAATCAGGTTAGCCAGAATCCCTCTGACACTTGATGTTTTCTCTTAGTCATTTCCATTCACTGACACCACCCTGCTCCAATTCCCACGTGCCCAAGCTATGTTTGGAGTTGAGCCCAATCTCTTTCCTTTACCACAAGACCCCTTTGCAATGGTCCCTGCTCCTCTGTTCATGTTGGTCCTGAATAAGCCTTACTGTACTTTAACAATTATCATTGAATAACTTTTTTTTCCATTACTAGCTTTGGACATTGCTCTGTGGAAAATAGGACAGAAACTATGTTAGACTTAATGCACTTTTGTAAAAATAAATAAATAAATGTAGATTAAAAATATATGAAACTTGTATGACAAAAAAATTAAAAAGAAAGAATAGATAATGTAATGTGTTCAGAACAATAAGTGAGAAAGCATGGAAAATGAAAAGCATGAAAGTAAGGGATTCTAGAATTATGGAAAATGAAAAATTAAGTGGCTATATAAGTAGTGACAAAAAGCCAGGGAGAGAGTGTCTTTGTAATGATGAGCTATGGTGGAATCAGTGATCTTGGCCTAGATTTCTGGTCAGGAAGGAGTAAAGAACAAAATTGGATAATTTGAACCGGGCCAGACTTTAAGGCACTGAAATGTAATACTGAGAAACTGACTCTATTCTATAGAAAATCATGGAATCAGTTACTGGAGAGGCAACTACGGCATGTAGTCCATTTGATAAAAACAACAATAGCTTATGCATTACATTTTTTTTTTAATTAGGCAGAGTTAGACAGTGAGAGAGAGGGACAGAGAAAAAGGTCTTCCTTCCATTGGTTCACCCCACAAATGGCCGCTGTGGCTGGCGCACTGTGCTGATCCAAAGCCAGGAGCCAGGTGCTTCCTCCTGGTCTCCCATGTGATTGCAGGGCCCAAGGACTTGGGCCATCCTCCTCTGCCTTCCTGGGCCACAGCAGAGAGCTGGACTGGAAGAAGAGTAACCAGGATTAGAACCTGGAGCCCACACGGGATGCCGGCACCGAAGGCAGAAGATTAACCAAGTGAGCCATGGCGCCGACCCTATATATATATATATATATTTTAATAGAGTGGGCATTTTTGGAGCAAGTGAAGAGAGGGGTGTGAACAAGTACCTGGAAACAAGGTTGTCCAGGGAGAATTAAATTTTAAAGGCAGTTTATATTATCTAAGCAAACATATGCAAAATAAATGAAAAGGCAAAATGGCTCTGTTTTAGTAATCTGATTCATTAACAGTTCTAAAGAAAAGATCTCAACCAGCAGTGCTTAAATAAAAGAAAGAGACTAGGTAGAACTGCCTCAAGCATTGCCCAAGATGGGTGGCCCAAGTTAACCCTATCTTTGTTTGGAGATCAATGTTTTCAATTCAACTGTTGGGGTTCAGAATATGGAGCTTTGCCATACCAAGAGTTTTAAGCTTTTTGAATTATTTATTTGAGAAAAAGAATGACAGAAAGAGAGAGAGAAAGGGAGAGAGTCAGAGTTGTATTCTATCTGTTGGTTCACTCTCTAAGTGTTCACAACTTCTGGGGCTGTGCCAACTTGAAGCTAGGAGTTGGAAACCCAATATGGCTATTCCCACATGGCTAACAGGTTCCCACATACTCCCAGGATATATGCTAGCAGAAGGCTCGATCAACAGCAGGGCACAGATCAAACCAGGCACTTCAACAATGGATGTGAGTGTCCTTAGTGTTTTCTGAACTGCTGTGCCACAATGCTTGCCTCTGAGCACTTTGAATTGAAGGACACTGGAAGGAGCTCAGATGTGTTCGTGTAGTTTGTGTAAATCTGCCACAAAGAGTAAACATTGGCATTTACAAGCCACTTTGGATGTCAAGCCTGTGGCAGGACTTTTTACAGACAATAGTTTATTTAATCATCTGATTCTATAGGATGAATTCTACCGTCTTCATTTTCTAAAGGAATTAAAACTGAGAGACAGGAAAGCTAAGTCACACTCCTGCAGATCTTTAAATAATAGGTTGTGGCTTAGGGCTTCAGACTTCCATTTACCTGATTCCAATAACTATGTGGTGAACCAGTTGATACTCTGAGAGAGTGGAGCCTGTGAGACTCCAAGAGTGGGTAACAGGCCTCAGCTGGCATTAACTTGTTCCTGGTGCTTGCCACTATTTGCAACATCTTAACAAATTAAGGCAGTTTTTTGTGGCAACCCACTTGAACTGTGTTATCTTCTCATTTCAAGAGCTGCCATCCTCAGAAACCATTCTCCCCACAATTATCCACTCCAGTCATTGGGCATTTTTTCATGTACAGAAATGAATCGTCTCTTGTCTAAGAATTTCAATGCCATTCCCCGATTCTAGAGAGTTCTACCCCTAGCTTTCTCTCCCCACATTGCTAAATAACTGCGATGTCACATCTCACCTGATCCTTGTTTTCTTGTGGTTTCATCCTCACTTTCCTTCCAGTTTCCGAATGCCACTGAATGCCATCTTCTTCTCCATTTCACAGTGAAGATGGACAGCACAATATCCATACCTCAGAAGAAAACAGTAGAATCCTCCTTACTCCCTCCCCCTCTCCCTCTCTAGGTTAGAGTTCTCAGGACTGCTATCTTTCCATGGAGAGGAGAAATAAATGTTTAATGATCCATTTTTCAAAGAAGGAATTGCAACCTTTTTCTTCAAACTCTGGCTAAGCCCGTGGCAACAATTCAAATTGCAGTTACAAAAGATCAATGAAAGTTACATGAACCAATGCTTGAAGCACAGGAGTAGGCATTGAAGTTCCAGAAGTCAGCACAGGTTTTTGGGGCAGTAGCTGAGACACTTAGGACCCCCATGTCCCAGTTCACAGTGTCTGGGTTCTAGTCCTGGCTCCACTTTTTTTTTTTTTTTTTTTTTTTTGACAGAGTTAGGAAGAGAGACAGAGAAAGATCTTCCTTCCAAAATGGCTGCTAGGGCTGGCGCTGCGCCGATCCGAAGCCAGGAGCCAAGTGTTTCCTCCTGGTCTCCCATGCGGGTGCAGGGGCCCAAGCACCCAGGCCATCCTCCACTGCCCTCCCAGGCCACAGCAGAGAGCTGGACCAGAAGAGGAGCAACCAGGACTAGAACCTGGCACCCATATAGGATGCTGGCACTGCAGGCAGAGGATTAACCAAGCCAGCCACGGCGCTGGCCCCCTGGTTCCACTTCTAATTCCAGCTTCCTGATAATGTGTACCCTGGCAGACAGCTGGTAATGTCTCAAGTACTTGGGTCCCTCTCACCCATGTGTAAGATCTGCATTAAATTCTACACTCCTGACTTCAGCCTGGTACAGGCCCAGATGCTGGGAAATTTGGGGGAGTGAATCAGCAAATAGATCATTTCTCTCTCTTTCCCTCTCTCCCTCATTAAAATAAATAGTTACCAGAAGTTGAAAGCTAGACTTCATGAATACAGAAAGTACCTCATTAACTTCCTACTCATATTTATTCACCCACCCATAATCAAGCTGGTCTGATCCAAACACAGTGTTTGCAAAATTGCTTTATCTGTTATTAATTGCTTAATGGGAGGGTGGAAATTTGATTAGGATTACAGTGCCTACATTCCTGCGATTTTTAGTATATGTGCTACTGAAACGAGCACAGTTCTTGCCAATTTTGATACCCTAGTATAAACACATACTTCAATTTTGACTTAAAGAAGAGCAATCATAGAATGTTTTATAACATTCCTTGATCCTGTCAGCAAAGAATTTACATATAATTCACAAGGAAGTCTGTGAGTGAATATGAGTATTGGCACTTCCATGAGCTTGAATGTATTTTATTCTTTCTACATTTACACAGATTTGTCATGGAGTAAATAAAAAAGATGGAAATTCCCCAAATCCATGAAGGCAGGAGACAGGAGAAGAACGAGTAGGTGAGGGATAGAGGAAAACATTGTTACAAATAGAGCAAATCTTTCTGTTGCAAAGTAGAATGAAGAAACATAAAATTACTTGCAATCATTCATTTCAAATAGTTCCCCTTAGTCCGAGTTTAGTAGCTTCATTCTACTTATTTTGAGTGCCAATATCAGTAAAATATATTTTTTCCTTTTATTTTGGTGTCTGGGAAAGGGGCTAGTGGCCTAGACTACAGACAGACAGAGGGCTAAATGAGCTTTCTAAAGAAATCAACTTATTTTGGCAGAGTAGTGAGTAGGCAACACCCATTGCTTAGCAGTCCAAGAGTGTAATGATTAACATTTGGCTTCTCATTTTTTTTACTTACTACTGGGACTCGCTAGCTTTTGATCACCTTTCTGTTTCACTCCTTGTTCTTTAGTTCCACAAATTATTCGCATAAATTGCATGTGAGTTTCCTTTCATCTTCTCATCCATTGTTCTTTCTATCAACCAGCTAATACCTATTGAATTATTTAGCCATTTAGGAAGACCCCCTACAGTGGAATGTGATCCCAATCCTATTTTCTTCATGAAGGCCAAAATGGATAACACTAACATTTGCCACAGAACAGCTGATCCTAACTGTGGTCTTAGAGCCACCATGCTCCAGAGTCAATATTAAAACTGTGAAGAGCCCATTATCTCTATATGAAGCATTTTGTGGTCCAGAGAAATTGATTTTCAAAGTATTCCAAAATCATTAAATTTTGTGTTCAGTGGCTCTAAAAATTATAGAAGCAAAACTTGATTAAATAACTTGAAATACTGCTATTTTCTTTATCAGAGAAAATTATGTTTGAAGTTCATACTAGAAAGATACTTTGAAAAGTTGATCCATAAGCTCAGACTGAGAATTTTATAGATACTAAGCAAATAATATGCCAGATTCTATGTTAGAGATTTTACCTATTATGACCTTAATATTCTAAAACAATCCCTTATTTACACAACAAGAACCTGAAAATCAGAGAAGGCAAACAGAAAACCAATTGGCAGTGCTAGAGAGAGAGAGATATCCATCTTTGAATCTAGATATCAAGGAATACATATCATATGTTTTTGTCACAAGATGGCCTACCTCAAGTAGATACATGTGCCAGATTCTTATTTCTCCTTTTCAAAATTCTATCTGTTTATAATGTTACTAAACCACTATTTTAACCATTGTAATAATCTTCCTCTTTTTTTTAAATGAATGAATATACAATGTTCTTATACTTGTGTAAGGTAGGAGACTAAAAATCTTTTTCTTATCCTTCCTGAATTCAGAGCTGAGGGCGCTTTTACAGAAGACAGACTAACAAGAAGAAACCACATATACTTACTTAAGGTAACTTTTAGGCAACACAGGAACCATCATGAAGAAAGGGAAAGTCAAAAAATCAAACATGAAACTTTTTATAGCAGACATGAGGAAGAGTGGATATGAAATCAGATTGTTAATTAGGTCTCCTCTTGACAAAGTCTCCTGCTGTGTCTCCTCACTCCTTCCCCAAAACCTTTCCTGTCCTAGTCTTTAAAAAGAGTTTCTCGCCTTAATAGTCAGATTAAATCACTGTTTCTAAGCCATTTTTTACAGCCTTCAACACTAAGTTGGCCTAAATCAACTTCACCTAGACCAAAGTTTATCAGCTGGCCCTCACATGCCAGAGAAGTAGCATTATGACTTAGAGAACCAAAGCTGTGCACGCCCTAACCCCTCACAGAGCCCAGCATTGGAAAATGAGAAGAGGAAGAGTCGGACAGCTTCAGGAAGCAAGGGGTCTTAGATGACAGTATCTCTGGACTGGACTCTTCCTCATAGCAATACACACATGAACCTGCTGTGGGACCACCAATCAGGAATTACCCTATCAACAGGTCCCCATGAGGTCTTAACTATCCCCATAAACGTTTTCCCAGAGCCCCAGTCAGGGAGACAGATTTGAGTTTTACATCTCTCCACATTGGGGAGCCAAGGAGATGAAGTCTTTCTTCTCCCCAAAGACTGGCATCACAGATTGGCTTTTTGAGCATCGGGCAATGAACCTACTTGTGTGAGAACATGTTTTGGTGACCCAGAAGGAACTTGAGGTCCTCTGGCTGCTTTCTGTGGTCACACCCCTGCAGCGTCATGATGTCTCCCACCACCAGGCAGGACTGAACCAACAACCACCTAGATCATTAGAATACTGGCTCGGTCCATGGGTTCACCTTTCTACAGCAGTGGTTTGAACAAGGCAGCTCTTGAACAAGGCAGCTTTTGGTAAGAAATCTCAAAAGAGCAGTATCACATCCGTCTTCGACTCTGGTTCCCGGCTTCTTCCAGAGCCGCATTTGGCTCCACCCAGAGTCCTGCCGGCATGAATCCCTAATCTAGTTAATGAGAGGCAGGGCTGTGCTTTATACAGAGAAACTCCAGGTAGTCTGAACTGGATATGTGTTATTTGTCCAGGTCTGTTATGGTTTGTGTCAATTCATGTTGCCTGTAGAGTAAGTAAAGGTGAGTCCTGGGCAGCCAGAAAAACTAAAAACAAAACAAAACCTTGACTAAGGTTGTATGAGAGGCTTCAGACTCCAAAGATAAGAGTCACTATGATTCTCCCTGACCCAAGAGTGTGTAGTGGGGCAACTCACAGCCTGGCAGGATATCGGGACATTGGCCCATGATGGGTGTCAGCATGAGACAGCATTCTATCAGAAGCACATATCTTCCTTCTGGGTCAGAGGGTCCTACCTGTATCTCATTTAGGGGGCAAAGATAAAGGATTCATCCCCCGCTTCTCTGAGCCCTTCCATGCCTCATTAAGTGTATGAGAAAAACCTGAGACACCAGAGAGGCAACCCAGCTCCTTGGTAATTTGTAGAGAAATTACCTCCACAAGCAGCACATGTGGACCCCACACCAGGTCAAAGATTCGAGCAGACTTCTTGTGACTTTCCCATAAACAATCATTGTAGAACATGCTGGGAGGAGGCCAGGTGACAGTCATTTAGGTTGCATTCTGTAAACTAGGCAACATTCAGTTATGAACCTATGAAGAGGAAAAAGATGGTGGGATCAGTGCTGTGGTGCAGGGGGTTAAGCCACACCTAAGATGCTGGCATCCCATATGAGTTTGAGTCTCGGCCACTCCACTTCTGATCCAGCTCCATGCCAGTGTCCTGGGCCCATGACAGCCACATGGGAGACCTAGGTGGAGGTCCAGGCTTCAGGCATTAGTTTGGCCCAGGCCTGGCTGTTGTGACCATTTGGGGAGTGAATCGGCAAATGGAAGATCTGCATGTGTGTGTGTGTGTGTGCACGTGCTCAGGTTTCTTTCCCTCTCTCTCTGTAACTCTTCCTTCCAAATAAATAAATAAATCTTTCAAAAAAGAAAAAAAGTGATGTTTTTCTGCAACAGAGTACAGTTTCAGAAAAAGCCTAACAGGAATCGGAACTGCTTTCATGAGATAAATTCAAACAACCATGGCCCTGATGACCTCGCAATTTCAGTACGACATCTAACTGGAATCCAAATGACCTAGATAATCAGGTAAAGCTAAATCACTGTAGCTAGTGTCTGGTTATCAGTATGCAAGAAGGAGTACTGAAGCAAAAACAATTTAAGAGCCGAGAGATTCAACAGGGAACCCAGGAAAATCCCTCTGCCTTCCTGGAGGGAATGTTTTAAGCTTTCCAACAGTATACGGATATCGATCCAGATCTCCAAGAAAACATGAGGTTAATAAACATAACAGTTATGAGACAACGTTCCCCAGCCATCAGGAGGAGATTACAAAAATGAGAGGAATGATTGAAAATGCAAATGTCCTAACTGGTGCAGATTTGTTTTCAATAATAGAGACTCAATACACAAAGAACAGAGCACTGTGTGAATCGACATCATGGCACTGCACATGCAACAGACTTACTCAGGGGCCACTTACACCACACAAAAGACACCATGAGTAATTTCACTCCCACTCCACACCAAATGTTCAAACACTGGAAAGAGGGGAGCACCAAAATTAGGGTGAAACCACTATGCTTCTTGTAAATAGGAAGGCATTGTACAAAGAATTTTCCCAACACACTACGTTGAAGAGGAGGCTAAGGAGCCCAGGCTACAGATGCTTCAGCTGACAGTGATGAAGAATGATGGGTGTCGGGGGCTTCCTCCTTGGATACAGACAATGGATAGTTCCCACTGGGAACCTCACAGAACTTGCTGCAGGGCAGACACCTGTGGACATTTTGGTCAAGACTGGACATATCTACTACAAACTCTTAAACTGCCAACCACTCTTATCTCAAAGAACCATGTTGGTCACAGGAATCTTTGGAAAAATCTCAAAGAGAAGCCAATGCTGTGGCGCAGTGGTTTAAAGCCCTGGTCCGCAGTGCTGGCATCCCATACGGATGCCGGTTCAAGTTCCTGCCTCTCCACTTCTATCCAGCTCTCTGCTATGGCCTGGGAAAGCAGTAAAGATGGCCCAAGTCCTTGGGCCCCTGCACCCATGTGGGAGACCCAGAAGAAGCTCCTGGCTCCTGGCTCCCAGCTCCTGGCTTCAGATCAGCTCAGCTCTGGCAATTGTGGTCATTTGTGGAGTGAACCAGTGAATGAAGACTTCTCAATCTCTCTCTGGCTCTGCCTCTTTTTGTAACTCTTTCAAATAACAAATAAATAAATCTTTAAGAAAAAGAAAAGAAAATATTTCTTCCAATCTCAGCATTGCTGAATCAAGAAAGGCTGCCTCAAACATAGCTTTTTCAAATGCCTGAATGCCCATTCCTCCTTTGAGATGCGACTTACTAAGCAGCCTGAATGCTCAGATCACTTTTCACCAGAAAAAATTGAGGTTTGGGTACCACCGGAATAGGCCTGTACCTTATGGCAGCATTACTGTTTCTAGAAGCATCTGAACCCTCAGAGATCCTGAAAGAAGTCTGTAATGAGTAAACCAGAGGATGGGCAGATGGAAACCTGGAAAGACAGATAACCCAGGGGAGTGGAAGTGGATTGCTGTGGAGGCTGTCCCATATATAGGACACTGATCAAGACAAGTTGGGCAATCAATATACCACGTAAGCTAATGTTGAAATAAACGTTATGGCATTGAAATACTCAGAGAACTGAAAACTTGGGACTTCAGGAGTTAGGAGGGATGAGGGATTTTTCAGTGCATGTGGGTGAGCACAGGAAGCAAACATGCCCAAGTTCTACTGCCTTCCTGGTGGATGTCTCCTCTCTGTTTTGAGTTTGATTTTTTTCTTGTTAGTGAAATTGCAGTAGGAAGATTGAAGACAATTGTGTTCCTGAACTGGTCTTTAGGTGAATAAGAGAATTTTGGAGGGTAACTCCTTCTACTCTGTGGGAGATAAAGAGGATCAGGAGTAAGGAGGAATTGGGGAGAGAGAACATGAGGCGTTTTCTTTAGCTCAACATTTGAAGCACTGTAATTTAGAGTATCGTTTTCTAAGCACAAATGTTAACAAGAGAAAAACACAACGAATTTATTAAATCAAAGTGATGTTGTTGTACGCAGGCATACAGGATCAAGTTGATCAGGTTTGTGAGCTGGAAGGCCATGCCTTCACCATGCCTCTCTTGAACTCGCGCCCCTACCTGGCCACACCTGTGTGTCCACAGGTCAATCAGGTTAATTAACCACACCCCTTCAGAAGTGGATTGAAGGCTTGGGACATGGTGAGTCTAGCCATTTTTGGCCCTTTTGCCTCTTTTGCCATTGCGGGCTCTTGCTGTGCCTTTGGGCACGTGGTCTTCCGGCCATCTGCTCTATGTTTCCTGGCCCACATGTTCCTCCACACGGCTGGCTCCTCCTGGTACACAGTATGAATCCAGATTTCTTTCTATTTTAGATAGGGCCCTCAGTCCTATGCATTTCTCTCACTGAATAAAAAGCTTAAAAACTTATCATTGCTGCCTTGGTTATTTATGCCAGTATTCAGAATTCCCTGAATATTAGGCAAAAACTCACAAGGCTTATTAATATAACAAATCTATTAATAGGCACCCAGTAATATAATTGGCAGCCCATGCTTCAATATCATATGGCACTCCCAGATGGGACTTTTAAGGGGTCTGTCTCCAATAACAATATGTGATAGGAGACCTTCAGGAATGAAGACCAAAGAAAATTTTCTATTTGTATGCTTAGATATGATGCAGAATGGACAATGGTCTAGAAATGTGTGATAAATAAAAGAATTCTATCTGATGGTAATAGACTAAGAGAGGAAACCAAGTAAGGTCTGTCCATTCAGATCAGTTTGGCCTCTGCTAGGGGCACTCCTTCCTTCCAGATATGCAGCAAGATCTCTCTGGAATGAGGGGCCTCAAGGGAAAAGGGAGAGAGTGCTCTTTTTTAGTTTTATGTCTTCTCTGAAGGACAAGGGTTGTAGTATCTATTACCTGCTTTGGGGAACATGAAGTTTTGTTTCTTTGACTTGCTCTGGGGGAAACAAAGGGTTTAAGGACAAGAAATAAGGAAAAAGCCAGAGGAAGCTTGCTTGTGAACCTTTGATGCCCTTCATCTTAAAGTACTAGCAGAGGGGCTGGTGTTGTGGAACAGTGGGTTTAGCAGCTGCTTTGGACACCTGCATCCCATATCAAAGTGCTGGTTTGAGTCCTGGCTCCTCCCCTCCCAATCTATCTCCCTGTTAATAAGCCTTGGAAACAGCTGATGATGGCTCAAGCATTTGAGTTCCTGCCACCCACGTGGGAGACCCAGATGGAGTTCTGAGCTCCTGGCTTCAGCCTGACCTGGGCCCTGGCTACAATGGTCATTTGGGAAGTGAACCAGCAGATGAAAGTGCCTCCCTCTCCCTCTGCCTCCTTCTCATTCATTTTGTCTTCCAAATTTATTTATAAATAATAAATCAGAGCCGGTGCCGCGGCTCACTAGGCTAATCCTCCGCCTTGTGGTTCCGGCACACCGTGTTCTAGTCCTGGTCGGGGTGCCGGATTCTGTCCCGGTTGCCCCTCTTCCAGGCCAGCTCTCTGCTGTGGCCAGGGAGTACAGTGGAGGATGGCCCAAGTGCTTGGGCCCTGCACCCCATGGGAGACCAGGAGAAGTACCTGGCTCCTGCCATCCGATCAGCGCAGTGCGCTGGTCGCAGCCCGCCGGCCACGGTGGCCATTGGAGGGTGAACCAATGGCAAAGGAAGACCTTTCTCTCTGTCTCTCTCTCTCACTGTCTACTCTGCCTGTCAAAAAAAAATAATAATAATAAATCAGATTTTTTTAAAAAAATGAAGAACTCAGAAAAAACAAGGTGCCATACTTTGGGACACTGTGATCTGAACCCTGGCATTCCCGTATACTTGCCTTCTCATGATTTGCCACCCCTAGTGACTCAGGGTCTTTTACCTTTGTTTTATTATTTTTCTATAACTGAATTATTCTCTGTGAAATATACTACATAAGCTGGAGTTCTAAGCTGCCTCTAAGAATTATCACATCACTTCCTGGGTATCTCTCATGTATACATGAAATATACTCTTACATGTTAATAACTTTGCACATGTTTTTCTCTTATTACTCCATTTAATGTTTTAAGGGTCCCAGTGAAGCCCGCCAAGGAGTAGAAGGAAAATTATTTTTTTGTTCCCCACAAAGGCCATTGAAGCCAATTGATACATTTTTGTGATTCGTTACAAGAACTGGGGCTTTTACTCTGAATGAATTGGACATCATTGACAGTTTTTGAGCCTTAATAGATTTGACTTACCTTTCCACATGCTTACACCAGCTGCTGGGTCAAGAATAGGCTGAGTGGAAGGCAGAGATCAAAGTGGGGGAGAACAATTAGGAAGCAATCACAGGTGAGAACAAAGTGGTTGGATCTGGGTAACAACACAGAAGGAATACAGAGGTCAGTGCCTGGAAACATTTTAACACAAAGACAGAATTTACCAACAGATTGTATGTGGTTATATCTGAGAAAGAAAGATTACAGATTAACTGTGTCGATTTCCATTCACAGATGAAGTAAGACAAAGACAGAATTTACCATTGTGTTTTGCTCATGGAAGTCATTGGTTAGGAATGTAAGGGCTATTTCAGATGGTGGAGATAAATGAAGATATTATTGCATCTTTTCAACTTGAATGACTATAGAAAATGATTATTATGAAGAGGCACTGAGAGAACAATTGCTGTATGAAGAAGTTGTATGAAAGGGGGTGGTTTCCAGGGGGCAAGTCAAGTGGCTGCTATGGGAGCAGGGAGAATTTATCTGTTTTAACAGAACTAGAAGTAGAGGGAGTGATTACTAACACAAGGTTATCGGTAGCTGATAGAAGATGTGGGAAAAATTATCTTCCCTTTTCATTTTCCTTACTGAAATTAAAGCACGATTCATTAGCTGAAATGTTGGTCTCAGCCTTGGGCAGTGGAGGGGTGGGGCAGGAATTGGAGATTTGGAAAATGACAGAGTCAAAAGTGAAGACAAATGAAATAGAGTAGGATTTTTAAGAATAATTATGACAGGTAATAGAATCTTAGTGCATAATGAGAGAAGGAAGTATGTGCATGGGTGAGGGTCCGTTTGAGGGGGTTTTACTGACTTATTGGACGGAGCCGAGACTGAATCTCTGTTCTTTCCCACCCAGACAGTATAGGGACTGCTGAATAGCTGCCCTTCCCCTTCCTAAGTCTGCTCAGAAGAGTCATAGCTTTTCGTAAGCTGCACATAAAGAGACTTTCTAATCCTTCACTTAGGACGATGGGTGTCTACTTAGTCTACACTGGCACAATTAAGATTCCCCCTCCAGTGGCCAGTCCCAGAATAAAATTTTTGCCCTAAATCATTTCTTTTTATTGCTGAGTTACAGTTATTGTCTTTATCCACCAGTTTTATACAAAGCTTAATGTAGGCACTGTGAACAAAATACAATCGTCTCTGCTGTCAAGTAGCTTTGCTGAGGTGCAAAAGAAAAGGAATACCCAGTGCAGACATTTGGACTAGGGGTAAAGATGCTGCTTAGGATGCTGGCATCCCACAGCAGAGCAACTAAGCTTGAATTCTGGCACCTCTCCCAACTCCAGCTTCTTGCTAATGCATACTCTGAGAGATTGCAGTGATGAGGCAAATGATTAAGTCCCCACCAGTCATGTGGGAGACCCAGAGAGTTTTGCTTGGTCCAGGTCTGTCATGGGCATTTGGGGAGTGAACCAGCAAATGAGATATCTCTATGACTCTGTCTGCCTCTCGAATGAATGAATAAATAAAAAATCTTTAAAGGTCTTTAAAAAATCAAAATGAGGAAAATCCTAAAATGATCATCTGTATGGAAAAAAAAACTTGACGCAAAAGGAGATAGGGTTTGGTAGGTGAAAATAGACACAGAGGATGCTATTTAAAAAAAAAAAAAAGAATTAAAGTAAAGGGCCACTGCTTAGATCATCTGCTTCCCACAACACAGAGTCAGAGTTTAAATCTTGGCTATACTCTCAATTCAGTCTTCTTGCTAACATGCAACCTGGGAGGCAGACGATGGCTCAAATATTGGGGCCCTGTCACTCATGTGGGAGATCTAGATTTAGTTTGACTTCCACCAGCCCTGGCTGCTGCAGTTATTTGGAAAGTGAACCAGTGGATAGAAGATGTGTGTGTGTGTATGTGTGTGTGTGTGAGTGTGTTTGCCTTTCCAATAAATGAAATTACTTAAAAAGAAGTGTTGAAGAAAGGAAGTGAGACACAGTGGTAGCTAGAGCTATCTCCTATCAATGTCAGGGATTCTCAAATGCAATACCCACAGATGTGGCTTACCTGATTTATTGTTGAAGCAGCAAAGAGGTCATAAAACAGGAGAGCAAATAGAGGTGATAAAGTAAGAGGGAGTTAATTGGGATGAGGGCTTGTGTTGTTTGGCCTTTTGAGTGAGATAGGAAGCCAAGGAAGTTTTGAAAGAGAGGAATGATGATCAAAATACACTTAGAAGAATCATTCTGGCTGTCGTACTGAGAACTCATTAACTTTATGAACACTGCAAATATTTTTGTAAACCAAAATAACTCTAGACAAAGGTCTAGTGAAAAAGGAAAATAAGCCTCTAGAAATTATGGAAAATGAGGACTGGAGATGTTGGTTCAACCACTGAAGTTTCTTGGGAATGACCTGTTTTTATGTCAACATGTTGCTAGTTCTGGGAGCTTTATGGAATCAATCTAAAAAAGGATTGATTTCTTTGACACTGAATCTGAGAAGGTACTGTGTTTTGGATAGATTCCTAGAGGGGCAGTAAGTAACACCTGGTCTTCATAAACAACTGTGCCAGACTAGTTACAGCACTGACACCCATGCCAAAAGTGAATGGTGACATTAAACTCTTCAATCCCCTGTTCTCTCTCTCTCTCTTGGAATTTCATGCCTCAGTAAATCTTGTTTGGACTAAGAAATCACTAGTAACTCTTAAGATGGAAAGACTAGAAATCCAACACCTGCAAGCAGATGAGGTCTTTGAGAAATTAACTGAGGGAGATATTGAAATATGTATCCTTTTGAAATTGGTAATGCAGTAAATTCAGCTGATACACTATGAAGAATTTCATGAAGCCATAAAATTCTGCTTTTATATATAAAGCAATCATAAAAGAATACAAAATATAAATTACAAATAAGGCAGAGTGTAACTATAAAGTTTGTTAAGTCAAATCTACAGCGACACATATTATATGATCCTAGCCTAGTTGCATGTACCCCAGCAGCCTGTTTAACTTAGCTAGGCCTCCATTATCGCATGTGCAAACTAGTATATTTAAGGTTTGGGGAAGAGCACATATTAAAATATGGTTGAAAATATATTGTAGACTGCAGCTCTGTACATGCTATGAAGAAGCAGGAAAACACAAATTTTTAATCATATTTTTCCTATGAAGCTTTTATTCCTACTAAGAGGAATTGAAAATTAATATACTTTCTATTCTTGTTTTTACTCATTTTTCTTGACATAATAAAGTTACAAATGAAGAATAAACAAAAAGATTAAAGGTAGAAAGAGAGAACGAGAGCAAATACTTGATATGAGCTAAATGAATGATTTTGGTCCTGGCTACTAGCCAGTGTTGTTGTTGGCTGAACTTGTGAATTTCGGCAAAAATACCTGTGAGGCTGGTGCTGTGGTGTAGCAGCTAAGGCCTCCACCTGCATTGTCAGCATCTCATATGATATGGGCACTGTTTTGAGTCCTGGCTATACCACTTCTGATT